>NC_136270.1:113569736-113942236 GCF_964187855.1 Myxine glutinosa
TGAACAAACGAAGTTCTTTATTCCCATTATCTCCCAGGAAGAATTATCACACCCACAGATTGTACTTTTCCATGAAACGTCAAGGACAGACAGCTGCAGGTGCGTGGCCCTTCATCACGCAGGCCAGCGTTATTTGCAGTGCTCCTGCCGGGCTCCCAAAGGACGAGCCAACACGATTTGGCAGCTTCACTCCTCCCAAAATGTCATCCCTCCCTCCTCTCCTGCAGCCTCAACGACAATGAGATCCCATCCGTCAGCATCTTCCGTTAAAGTTATTTCACAGTTTCTCTGCTGGAAACAGGAAGGTTCACTTGGCAGATCATCCCAAACAGACCCAGCATGTCTGGTCATCCAATGAGGATTGCATGCCAATTTAAATTCCCACTAATTAAACACCAGACAGAATATAAAGATGGTTATTACAAAGGTTTACAGAATAGATATATCAGAGCCTGTGTGTGCAGGCCACATTCATCATTTGGAGATGGATATTTAACTGTTGTTGCCCCTGTGAAGCGAAAAGCGAAGTTAAGCAATTGGTTCACTTTTGTCTGTCTATCTGTGAGCAGGATATTCCATAAGGTTATAGACGGATTCGGACAAAACCTGTTGGACAGGTTGGGTGTGTGAATTGAATTGAAGAATTGATTCAATTTTTGTGAAGATCCGGATCCGGATATTATAATTATTTCAGTGATTCTTCACCATTGAGAAAAGGGGCCAAATCTATGGACTAGACGGATTTCTGATAAATGTGAATGTTAGGTGCATTTGTGGGTAAAAGTTGGGAACCTCACTTTTTAACATAACTAGGGTATGCTGAATTCGATTAACTCGGTTCCCAAGCCGAATTTTGCATTTTCCACCTTCTCATTAGCATAAACAAAATGGCCGCCAAATTGCCATTTTTGGACAATTTCTTTGAACAAGCATTTATTTATCATGTATATACACGCAGCTCTTTTACTTTAACTTTACAACTTTTACCCCAAAATGCACCTAGAAGCTTATACGTGGCCTTTTTACATAAATCTGTCTCGTACTCTAGTCTATATTATGGTTGGCGACATATTGAAAGAGACATTCAAACTGATATTGAAATTGGACACTATAAAATGAGAAATGGTTTTAATAAGACAATGTTTTATGCAACCATTTATTCTAAAATTAAGTATACATGGCCATGAAGCACAAACATTCAGGAATATCACACATGTTGTTTTGCCAAACTACATCAAATTCATACAAGGGGTCTGATCATCACTCTGTTGGTGACAGGCACACATTGATGTGCACCTCAACTCTGAATAGCGACATTTGCAGCGTCGAGTCTTGCATTGCTTCTGGCCTGCACAACGAATCATCTCGACACAACTTTCTGGGATTGGACTCGGTGACATCAGAATAGGCTCTCGTCCTGAATCACCACGTTTCCCTCCCATTTACACAGGTGCAGGAAGGTCAGGTATGGCACAATGAGCATTTCTCCATACCATGGCTTGATAGTGTACTCGCATCAAATGGAAATGAAGAGCATCACTTGTCGGTGACATTGCTTCTGGTTTACCAGTCTTGGAGAACAACATATATCGTGCTGAATCAACAGAGGAACCCTCGAAATTCTCAAAATTCAAAACTCCAAATTCGGCTTGGGAACCGGGTTAATCGAATTCAGCAAACCCTAATAGAACAAAACAATTCGGCACAGAAACAGACAATAATCTTCGTGGAAGGATAATACAATACTTTATACATCTATCTGTGTCTTCCTTCCTCAAAAACTATTCACAAATTCAATAATGACGGGTTTGATGAGTCCCTTACAAGAAACTTCAATGCAAGAGGAAGCCATTTGGCCCATCAAAGCCTGTATTTGAATTGCCAACTTGCGGTTGTTTGTCTGTGCTCTATCCCCTACGTGCTGAGCATCAAGTAAGGAGCAGCACAGACTAGACCGAGGCTGGTTGCAGATTCATTCATAGTAAAACATTTATATCTACGACTCTCCAATATAATTTGTGAAAGGAAGCCCTCTTTTAAGCTCACCTGGAACAAAAATTGTTTAGGGGAGGTATTAGCATCGCCCAGTGTCCGTCAGGTATCCAGGCACTACATAAACACTCGGAACTTCTTCTCCAAAACTACACACACGATTTCGATGAAACATGACTACAACCTTCATCACCCATGATGTACCAAAGTTTGTTCACGGCATTAAAAACATTAGGGGTTTTGCTCCCCTAAAAAGGTATTTACTTTCTTCTCCGTTACATATTTAATGGGTCATCCAACATGGTTCTGCCAGGTGAGTCCAGGGCCTTTACCCCTATTTTTATCGTTACTTTGATCAAATGTTCACGTTATTCTATGACAAGTTTATTCTCCCTCATCATGTATTACCAAGCCAAACTACATTTTCTTGCCTTGAAGATTTTTTAAAATCAACCAGGTATTGGTAGGTATGTTACTGCTGGCAGGACAGCGATCTTACTCGCTTCTGTGCTGTCTAGCCTGGGTTCGAATCTCGACCCAGCTATAAAATGTCACCCTGGTGTGTGGCTTGCAGGGTGATGATCAATCCACCAACGATGTCTAATCATCACCAACATTAGTTGTTGTGTATGTTATAGATTCCATTATGTTTATTGATGAAGAGTAGGTAAGTTATCACCGGCATCCTGAACAAAATACAAATGTCCTGTCACCTTCATTCGAGCGTCAGGTACACGTAGCTTTTTCATGGAAGACTTAGGCCAAAAAACCTTCCATGGCAAACCCTACAAGAAGATGGGAATAATTGGGGCCAATAAGTAGCAGGAGTTGAAGCAATTTTGTGACCGAAGAAGAACCAAAAAAAAAATACTGATTTGTGAAAGGAATGAAGGAGTAAATAACAATAAAGGGTTTGTCATTTGAATTATTATGTCAAGCGTATAATTACTGATTTCTCCCGATCCCGGGACTACATTCAAACTATCAATATCACTGGTTTTATAAAATCTTTGTAGGAATATGAAATCGGCAATCCCAAAAAACATCTTTCCATAGTTGTTGCTCGCATTCTGCCAAATTGCCCAACGATGCCACCTGATTGTGACATCATTGCCGAAACATTGAATTACCTGAGATGAATGAGTCATTGCTTGAAACTGTGCCCATCTAGTGCTGAAACAAAAAGTTTAACTTCAGATGAAATTAAATAAATAAATAGTTATATTAAGGTGCATAAAAGCTGTAATTAAATAAATAAATACGCAGATTAAGGTGCATAAATGATGCAATTAAATAAATAAATAGATAGAGGCGCGTAAAATTTGCAATTAAATAAATAAATGGGTAGATTAAGGTGCATAACATATGTAATTACATAAATAAAGAGATTAAGGTGCATATAAAGATGCAATTAAATAAATAAATAGATAGATTGAAGTGCATAAAATATGCAATTAAGTAAATAGATAGATAAAGGTGCATAAAAGATGCAATTAAGTAAATAGATAGATAAAGGTGCATAAAAGATGCAATAAAAATAATAAATAGATAGATTAAGGTGCATAAAAGATGCAATAAAATAAATAAATAGATAGATAAAAGGTGCATAAAAGATTCAATTAAATAAGTAAATAAGTGGATGAACGTGCTGCATACCTCATCTTGGTGCTAAATACGGTACTCCATACCGCTCCAGACCTCATCCCTCAGATCGACAGTCTGCAGCCTCCTCACTTTCTGCAGACCTGGACAAAATCACAGACTGGTCAAACAAGTGGAACATGTCTTTCAATCCTGATAAATCTCACACTCTTACTATGTCTCTCCGAAAAGACCGACTGGACAACCCTCCAATCTACTTTCTCAACAATCCTCTCCAATAAGTTCTGTCACTCAAGCTTTTGGGTCTCACTATCTGCCATGATCTTTCCTGGGAAAACCACATTTCCAAGCTGGATACCAAAGCCAGTCGCCGAATGGGCATCCTCCGTCGTGCGAAGTCCTTCCTTGGCACACCTGAGCTCCTCACCACATACAAAGCTTTCATCCGCAGCTCAATGGAACACTGCTCTCCCCTCTGGGCTGGTGCTCCTGCCTCACACCTAGCTCGGCTTCACGCTGTTGAAACCAAAGCTTTCAGAATCATTGGAATCTCTCACAATGAAGCTAACTCTGAGGGCCTTTTCCTCACTCACCGCAGGCAGGTGGGTGGTTTTTCTGTCTTCTACCGACTCCTCTCTGGCCAAGCTTCCCCAGCTCTGTCTGTGCTCTGTCCCCCAAATACTCCTGCAGGTCGCACAAGATCTGCCAGCAACCCTCTTATGGTGAAACTGCCAAAATCAAGACTCTCTGCTCACCTTCACTCCTCTTTCTCCCTCCAGGTCTTTAAAGCATCTGTTCACCACCATCTCTTATCTTCCCCCATTCAAAACCTTGATCTTTCTACCCCCATTAATTCACCCCAGATCCTCTTTTTTGAAATACCAACTTCTTTCCTGGAAGTCCTAGCAGTGTCCATGTGTTTGATACCTCTCCCACCCCCACCCCCCTTCCCATGCCTCCTCCCCCCAAGCCCTCTTCCTCCCACAGATCTCCCGATTCCCCTTCTCTCAAATGTTGTACTTGTCCGATTCCCTCTCTCTCCCCATCTTGTCTGTTCCCTTTATTATATGTTTTTCGTGTCCGTTTTTTTTTTGGTGATTAATATTAGCTCTTACACAAGCCTCGATCTTGTATACAAAAAAAATAAAGAAAAAGTGCATAAAAGATGTCATTAAATAAATAAATAGATTAAGGTGCATAAAAGATGCAATTAAATAAATAAATAGATAGATAAACGTGCATGCATAAAATATTTATTTAAATAAATATATAGATATATTTAAGGTGCATAAAATATGTAATTTAAAAAATGAATAGATATATTAAGGTGCACAAAAGATGCAATTAAATAAATAGATAGGTAAAGGCGCATGCATAAAATATGCAATTAAATAAATAAATAAATAGGTAAAGGTGCATAAAATATGTAATTAAATAAATAAATAGATTTATTAAGGTGCATAAAATATGTAATTTAATAAATAAATAGATTAAGGTGCATAAAATATGCAATTTTTGATTGGTGCATGACGATCATGTAATTAAATAAATAAATAGATTTATTAAGGTGCATATAATATGTAATTTAATAAATAAATAGATTAAGGTGCATAAAATATGCAATTAAATAAACAGATAGGTTAAGATGCAAAAAAGATGCAAGTAAATAAATAAATAAATAGATAGATTTTAAGGTACATAAAATATTTAATTAAATAAATAAATAGATAGATAGATTAAGGTCCATAAAATATGTAATTAAGTAAATAAATGCATAGACTAAGGTCCATAAAATATTTAATTAAGTAAATAAATGCATAGACTAAGGTCCATAAAATATGTAATTAAGTAAATAAATGCATAGACTAAGGTCCATAAAATATGTAATTAAGTAAATAAATGCATAGACTAAGGTCCCTAAAATGTCATTGAATAAATAGATAGATTAAGGTGGATGCTGTATGTGTGGCTCATGTGCATCATAATCATCATAATCATCATCTCAATGTACCATATACTCTCAACAGAGTGTCGTTGCTGACAAAGCAGTATCTTGGCAAGGGTTATGCAAGGTAGTTTGCCTTTGTTTTCCCAGCAGTCAGTTCGGGAAGGATTTGGTAAAAATTTTCAGCGTGCCTGCGATGACTTGCCTAATCATCACAAAAGATACAAAGGGATTGTTAAGTGCACCAACACCCTCATTGCTGGCCGGAGGGTCCTCCGACTTAACGTCCTTATGATGGATGGTGCAGACGTGATGCATCGTCACACCAGGATGAGAGTTTATAGGTAGTTCAAGATTGAAACTCAGGCTAGACAGCTCAGAGGTGAGTGTGCATCCCTCCAGGCTACCCCTCCAGCCCTGGCTGTTACGTACACATAATAAAATACACAAAGCATTACATCACGCACATGGTCATGAATGCGAATTCCTTTCTTTTTAAATCCAACATCAAGAAAACTCAGGTTAGCTGTTGAATGTTTTGGTTTATTCAACACAAGTATCATTGTTTTGTGTAATTCCTAATCGTAAAATGTATAGTTTCAATTTGATGCTCATCATCATCCTCATCCTCATCATCATTATCATCTTCATCATCATCATCATACTCGTCCTCATCATCATTCTCATCATCATCATCATCATCATCATACTCATCATCATCATCATCATTCTCATCCTAATCATCATTATTATCATCATCATCATCATCATCATTGCCACCTGCGTCATCATTTTCATCTTCATCATCATCATTGCAATTTGCATCATCATTATCATCATCATGATCTGCATTATCATCATCATCATTGTCATCTGCATCATCATTATCATCATCATCATCTGCATTATCTGCATCATCATTATCATCATCATCATCACCATTATAATCTTCATCATTATTATTTAGCATCATCATCTTCATCATCTGCATCATCATTATCATCATCATCATCTGCATCATCATCATCATCACCATTATATTTTTCATCATCATTATAATTAGCATCATCATCTTCATCATCATTATCATCTTCATCATCATTATAAGTATCATCATCATCAGCATCATCATCATTATAATTATTACCAGCATCGGCATCATCATTATCATCATCATCTTCTTAATCATTTTCATTATCATTACAATTATCATCATCATCTTCATCATTATCATCATCATCATCATTATGGGATCTTTAGCCTCGCACCAACTAATGATGGTGGACGGGTCGCCAGTTTAACGTCTATCCGAGTGACGTCACACACATGGATGCCTCGCCCCGTCTGCATGACGGTTTATAGTTGGGTCGGGATTCGAACCCAGGACAGGCAGCTCCAAGGCGACCGGGTGCATACCTCTGGGAGTCTAGGGTATCCTGCAGTAATAATATGTAGATAATAATCCAGTTCCTTGGTGACTCTTCGAAATGACGTGAATTGTTACTTGTTATTCTGCATTATTATTATTTCGTATGCAGCATGTAGCTGCTGGTTGCATCATTGTTGGGAACTCAGCTGTGCCGCTGATGCAGTGCCCCCCTGTTACCGGTAAGCTGGTACTCATTTTTCCGACCTCGGAAAGACGCCAGGCTGAATCAACCCACTTGGTGTTATTTAACGGTAACGGAGGCTCAAACTCAAGACCACCTCAACCGTTAGGCCAACACCAGCGCTTGTTATTCTGCATCATCCTGACTTCATTTTGCTTTACCAAACAACAATAAAAGTTGGCATGACTATACTTGCCCACCGATATGTATATATACCCACAATCCCAGGCAGAAATGATGTTTATCCTGGCTCAGTATGTGCTAGCCGAAGCCATTCCTGCAAAATAATAAACTCATTGACAAAAATTGCACACGCACACGGAACAAAAATTGTTTATACCTCTCCGGTGAGCAAAATTTGGATCATTTTGCTTGAAATATATGGTTGAAAGATTGCGTTTTTGTCTAAAGTCAGGAAACCTTGGAGGTCAGGAAGTCAGGAATCCTTGCAACGACAAACCAAATAGCTTGCTCCCAATCATCAGCAAAGTCATGGAATCCATCATTGCTTCGGATATCAAATCCTTCCTCTTCTCCAATGGCTTGATCTCTGATAATCAATTTGGATTCAGACCTGGTTACTCTACTCTGGACATGCTGCTTCTGCTGTCTCAACAATGGATGGAGGTCCTCAATACCAAACAGGAAATTAGAGCTGTCTCCCTTGACATATCACGTGCCTTCGATACGGTCTGGCACCCCGCTCTGCTCACCAAACTCTCCTCCTATGGTATCCATGGAAATCTCCACGCATGGCTGGCGGACTTCCTCTCTAGTCGTAGTCAACTTGTGGCCCTGAATGGGTTTCTCTCATCTCCCCTTCCTGTCAGGCTGGAGTTCTCCAAGGCAGTGTTCTGGGCCCTGTGCTTTTTCTGATCTTCATCAATGATCTCTCTGACTCTCTGGAAAATTCTCTCTATCTCTTTGCTGATGACCCCACTCTCTGCCGCTCCATACCGCATCCATCAGATCGGCAGTCTGCAGCCTCCTCACTCTCTGCAGACCTGGACAAAATCACAGACTGGGCAAACAAGTGGAACATGTCTTTCAATCCTGACAAATCTCACACTCTCACGATATCTCTCCGAAAAGACCGACTGGAAAACCCTCCCATCTACTTTCTGTCGTAACTCAAGCTTTTGGGTCTCACTATCTGCCATGATCTTTCCTGGGAAAACCACATTTCCAAGCTGGCCTCCAAAGCCAGTCGCCGACTGGGCATCCTCCGTCGTGCGAAGTCCTTCCTTGGCACACCTGAGCTCCTCACCACATACAAGGCTTTCATCCGCAGCTCAATGGAGTACTGCTCTCCCCTCTGAGCCAGTGCAACTGCCTCACACCTAGCTCGGCTTCACGCTGTTGAAACCAAAGCATTCAGAATCATTGGAATCTCCCACGATGAAGCTAACTGAGGGCCTTTCACTCACTCGCCGCAGGCAGTTGGTGGGCTTTCTATCTTCTACCGACTCCTCTCCGGCCTTGCTCCCCCAGCTGTCTGTGCTCTGACCCCCAAATATTCCTACAGGTCGTACAAGATCTGCCAGCAACCCTCTTCTGGTGAAATTGCCAAAATCAAGATTCTCTATTCACCTTCACTCTTTCATTCCTCTTTTCTCCCGCCTCTGGAAAAATTCCCACACTCTCTTCAATCCCACTCCTCCCTCCAGGTCTTCAAAACAGCTGTTCACCACCATCTCTTATCTTCCCCCATCCAAAACCTTGATCTTTTCTACCCCCGTTAATTCACCCCAGATCCACTTTTTTGAAATTCCGACTTATTTGCTGGAAGTCCTAGTTGTGTCCATGTGTTTTTTGTTTTTTTTACCTCTCCCACCTCCCTCTCCCTTCCTTCCCCCCTCCCTTCCCGTGCCTCCTCCCCCCAAGCCCTCTCCTTCCCACAGATCTCCCGATGTCCCTGCTCTCAAATGTTGTACTTGTGTGCTTCCCTCTCTCTCCCCGTCTTGTCTCCCGCTCCCTTTATCTTATGTTTTTATGTGTCAGTTTGTCTTTTTGTGATTAATGTTAGCTCTTACACGAGCCTCGATCTTGTACAGTGTACCAAAAAAACCACACTCAAGGCACCAATTATTACACAAATGCAGCAAGTGAAGCTCAGATCCAGTGTTTCATCCACTGCGTGGTCTCCATCTGGAACTGAGCAGAGATTTTCAGCTGTTAGGGAGTGGTTGTGATATGACTTTTTTTTGGAAGTAATATTGTTGTTGGAACTTCCCAACTCCAACCAGCTTTTTGCGAGGTGGTGTACCATATTTTCATATGAAGAGAGTAATTTTCCTTTAACCTGAGGTTCTTTGCTTCCATGCACATTTTGATCCTGATAGCCCGGCTCACAATTTAATGTTTTTACAGATGTGGTGCAATCTCCAATTGTTCTTGTTCGGTTTTGATACGAGAATCGGCTTGACATGATTTATCAGTCCTGGTGAAAATCCCTTCCAGCCCATTCCTGCCACATTCTTGTTGTTTTTCTTCTCATTTTTCTATTTGAGCTTTTAGAATTGCACTTGGCACAGGCACAGTTTTCAAGACAAAGTTTAACACATTAATAGATTGCAGATTCTTCTTGACTCCTTTTATGCCATCTTCCTCTTTAAGCCTGGTGTTGGTTTAGCGGTTAGGGTGCAGGCTTGGGATCCTAGGATCCTCGGTTCGAATCCCGATCGATCGCTGAATTAACGCCTGGGGGGTTGACTCAGCCTGTCATCCTTCCGAGGTCGGCAAATTGAGTACCAGCTTGCTGGGATGAATGATCCCGGTGTGTATCCCGATTTAGAATAGGTACACCGTATCCCTGCGCATCGTAAGAGGCGACTAAGGGTTGGCGTCAGGAAGGGCATCCGGCCATAAAAACATTGCCTCAAACAGGGAACCATGATTGTCATGGGGCCCGCAGGGCTAACCCCCACTCTAGCGGGGAAAAAAATGGCCTTAAAACGATCATTCATTCCGATATTGCCATTAGGTTAGCTGTCCCTTTGAAATGAAAATAACCACTCAAAACAAAATAAAAAGGACAGGTATGCAAAGATTTTATCAGGTTTCTTGGTTAGGTTTTCGAATTGGATTAAGGTGCACAGTGGGGTAAAAAAACAAACAAAAAAAAAAACTGTTGTTTTTCACGTCAAAGTGTTCTTTGAAGTATATATTTTCAGAATCAAACTGTTTTTATTGGTACTTATTTCCAAAGAAATAAGTTTAAATAACTTGAAAACTAATCATCCAAATTGAATGAAATTTGGCATTAATAATCATCTTAACATGTTGGATGAATTAATGATGGCTTTTTAAAATACCCCTACTACAAATTGAGTTATGAAAAAAATCCTTGTATTTTTCTTTAAAAACAAAGAAAAAATATTTTGTGTAATTATCATTACAATTTACTGAAAAGCCATCACTGGTCTCTTTGGATATACCCATACTAACTACCCAAAGGGGTAAATAACAGATTGACTGAGGCAGTTAGCAGTAGTTCCAGTTTCAATTATGTCAACCAAAAAAACATATTTTTGTATGTGTCTAGAAAATTAAAGCTCACATGTTTATTTGTATCCGAAATTCACTTGTGTCTGTATTTTTGGATTCCTCATATTCGAAGCTTTCTAGCAGTATATGGTTTGTGGGGGGGTCTTCACTGGAAAGACTGATAATTTCAATTTATTGATGGCACGTGAAACGTGCTATTTTACCCCACTGTGCACCTTAAATGAAGAGAAGAAATGTATCATGGCGCTGATTTCTATCAACTGGACTGACAAAGCAAACATCTCGTGGGTCAATGCTGGGTCAGAATTCTCTGTCTAGCTCGAAGCATCAAACACCTGACTTCCGCTCTACCATTTAAGGTTGTGTAGACAGGTGGCCACGCACCATATTCAAGTATTTTCCACCCATTAGGCAAGGAACGGACTTTGGTCCCCAATTCTCAGCACATAAAGTGGTTGTGTTTAAGTTTGCATTGTGCTGAACCTACACGGTTCTCACATCTTGGACCTTGACAGACAAACAAGAAAGCCCTTCTGGGGCTTCATTTTGTGATTGATTTATCCAAATGTTTTTTGGGGATCGTATGACAAATGCAAAAATGGAAGAAATCGAAATCCCCCCATAAACTCCCCCACACGCACCGCACACCTCTCCCATTTCCCTTTCTTTCATTTTTCATTCTTTACTCTTCTCCTCCCTTGATTTGAGTCCATTCATTTGATTTGAGGTTTCTCACATTTGAATTCATCCTTCCATGTGAGTGGCTAGTCTTCTCGTACTAATGATATGCATCAGTTGTAAGATACTTTCACCTTTGCTGGCCTTTCTTTCCTTCTTTCATCTTTAATTATTTTTCTAGTTTCCTCTTTCTATTATTCATACAAGTGGGTACTCACTCCTAGAGGATGGGAGTAACCTTCTCAACCCACCTTACATGCGCAGTGTGTCACGGCATATTCATGGAAATGCACTTTATAGGTTTTGTCATTTTTGAAAGAAAGTTTATTCATCACAATATATCTTACCGCATAATCATTTATCATAAGACAAAGGCAAATACTTGTAATACTGGCTACCACCAAAGGAGGCGCTATTTCCGCCATATATAATGTATGTATGTATTTATGTATGTGTGTGTGTATATATATACATATATATATATATATATATATATATATATATATATATATATGTATATATATATATATATATATATATATATATATATATATATATATATATATATATATATATATATATATATATATATATATATATATGTGTGTGTGTGTGTGTGTGTGTGTGTACTACGAAAAAGGACGACCAGACGGACGGACATCGGGACATCATGACACATTTTATAAGTTCATCTCTTCAATAATGGAGATGACATGACCTCAAAAGCATCCTTTTTTATTTTTCTATAGTGGTATTTTAAGAAAGGCTTCCAGCTAGTCTACCATATAAAACACAGCCAGTTTGTGTGTTTGCACAGATGTCTGTCCCCCTTCATAAGGGTAGGTTTTAAAGGCCAAACTTTTAACACGAATGTTTGTTCACTGCGGTCTATTTTTGAGGATAAAACAAACTCGAAATACATTTTCCATAAAAGGGTAATTATGTCCCTTCTATTGGAATTGTAGACGGTGGCTTGCAAACGGAGCCTCAATGGCAGTGTACAGAAGCGTTTTAAAATAAAATAACAATAAATACAATGCGCAGCGAGGTGAAATTCGACTAATGTGATGTGCAACACGTGCAGAGTAAAATGAGTGTTCATCTGTCTGATGTCTCATGAATAAAGAAGATATAAGCACACCAGACACTAGGCCGAGGCTTCAGGCTTTGGCACGCTCAAAGGCTGCACCGCCGAATAAACTGTTCCAATTGTTGATGGGCTTTTTACTAGTATATTATTGTCGTGCGAATCCCTCAAGGTTAACACCAGGGACCACGGATGGACCAAACGGATTTACTGCAGGCGACGATCAAACACGGACTTTGCTATAAACCCGCGGGAGGAAGAAGGGAAGAGGAGATGCGGCAAAAGCGCTTACCTTGAGCAAACCGACGGCAGCTCCGATCCTGCAGGGGAATTAACTCAAGCGAAAACCGAATTAGAATGTACAAAAAGAACAGGTTTATTCAACGGAACCTGAGAACAAAGAACATGACTGTAAATAAAATAATGGTCCTATATTGGGATCCCACACATCTCACTTCAAATATGCCACACAGGAATTAATAAATAAAAGAAATCGTCGTGTAATGGAAATGTGGTGCGTCCTTATCTCTCCAAGTGCAGTGTCCATTCAATGCGGCTCCAAACTCCGGTGCGGAGAAACCCTCCGTCCGCCTCGCACGCTTTGCTAGGCCCCGATGCGACTCGCTCCGCTGCACACCACGAGGTCCCGCCCGCTCAGCACCAACCCAAGCTCCAGAAGCACCGAGCACCGCTCCAAGCACCACGCAGAGCCAGCGATCCCCACACGAGGTCCACCGCAAAGAGAGAAAGCTGAGACAGGGAGAACAGCACCGAGAGAGGAAGCCAGAGAGGAAGCCAGGAGCGCGAGGAAGCCAGGAGAGCTGCTAGCTAAGAGCTGCTGAAAATGTCGTGCAGCGCCCCCTTTTGTAACCTGGGTTATGACGTCGGTCTCGGCGCACCACCCAATCAGCGCCTCGTAGCTTCCTGCCATTCACCGAACCTTCCAGCGCCTTCCCTCCAATGAACCACCTCTTCCTCTGTTGCGTCTTCGCGCCTCCCGCCCTGATTGTCTGGCGGTTCGCACCTTCCGCACCAACCAATCACACGTTCCCTGTAGCGTGGTTATAGCTCGTGTCGCGCGATGTTGCTAGGCCAGCCAGAGGTGTGGCCTCGGCAGCCATTCGGCAGTGCCCTGATCTGGCTTCCTGCCCGTCTTCTTCCGAAGTCATTGTAAGGGAAGGGAACTAATTAATGTTGCACTAAGGACCTATCTAAGTGTTTATATGGGTATGCATTGCCATAAGGGACAAAGGTTTGGCGACAGGGGGGATGACGAACAAAGGAATCTTATCCATAATCCCTGGACTATTTAGCATGCCCTGCTCCCTCATAGTGGGGACATCAATACAGCTTATCCCGACAAACCGGACTACACATAGAACTTATTACAGGGTAGATTCCCTATCGCGACAGTCGAAGCATGTTACCTATGCAGATCTACCTGGCTCTAGATATTCCTTTACCCCACCGACATAACATTATATAATACATGAAAGATAGACTCTAAATTTTAATTTTACCTTTAGCTTTGTTTTTTTTCGATATTGCTTGTGACAGTTTTCATCATGAACCTATTATAAACACAAAATTGCGTTCTTCGCCATAAAGGGTTTGATGTTTTTATTTTTGTTTACTGATGAGGCAAAATAGTGACAAAGTTGCTGGCTCAAGAAAAAGGTTGTTGTGTTTTTCAATGAGCAACCATGTTGATCTTACATTTGGGGTGCATGTGTATGGCTTTGACAGACTTTATTATATCTTTACATACATTGTTATCTTTCAGCAAAAGTACTTCTTTCATTTTTAAATCGCACTTCGTGGTTTTTAAACCTTTTTCCAAAAAAAAAATTTCAATTGTTTAAGACTGATGTTGATATTGTTACGGACTCGGCCTTAATGATTGTTGTTATGAGTATTGTTGCTGGTTCGAAGTATTCTAGATATTATGCTTATTGTGACTTAAGGGAAAGGGTTGTTGTGAGTAAAATATTTAAAAGCGCTCCTGGTAAAATGTGGCCGGAAATCCGGATCGAGACCGGAGGAGGTGGAGCGAAGAAAAGGAGGTGTGAGGAGACCGGAAAGGGAGGTGGTGGTGGAGGCTCCGGGCGGAGCGTTCGACGTACAGTGCGAGGGAACCCTGCGTCCTTGAAAGGAAGTTCGGTCGATAAGAAATATCGCCGGAGTGCTGGGAGCCTGTGTCGCCGGGTATTCTCAGTGAGGTTCCGGAGGATCCAGGCCTTGAGAACCTGGCTTGGAGCGAAAGCCGTCCGCCATTTTGGCCACGCGAGCACCCTGCAGGGAACAGGCTTTCGTCGTGTCGGCTGGGCATTATTCCCTGGTGGATTGCCGGGAACGGCCGTGCCAGAAAGGGGCACGTGCGAATTCTACGGTGGCTCGCGGGTTGAACCGCAACGTGTACGTCGGAGCGAACCTTTGTGAGGTTCCTCTCCACCGCTGTGTTGCTGAGGGCTGAGTACGTGACCCCGGGGTCGTCTCGCTCATCCACGCCTCAATTGACCATCGGGCCTTGACTCCCCGATCGCGGGAGCACACAGACATTGGGACTTCACCTTGGAGGGAAGCAGAGACATTGGGGGAGGTGCCGTGAGTGTGGGGTTAAGGGGCTTGACAAGGATTTTATCGTATGATTTGAAAGTAGGGGTGATTGCCCCCATTGCTGTATGGCACTTTGTGTGGGATTTATAATATATTATGGTTTGTTTATAACCGGGTGTGGTTGCATCATTTGATTCGACTGTTTCATTTGCTGGTTCCAGTGAGAGATAAAAACATCTTTCTGCCAGGGACCCTCTCGGTGTTCGGAGGTCCACCGAGACCAGGGGTAAGGGGGGGGGGGGGACCCCGTAACAGAAATTGGGGGCTCGTCCGGGGTATTCGTGGACTCGCAATTGGGTCTGCGTCCGGGAGATTTTAAAAATTCCTAAATTTAGTCCGGGAAAGAATTCCCAAGTTTGGAACTTTTTCCAACATTCCCAATTTTTTTCCAAAAACAAAGAACAACAAAAAAAATTTTAAAATAATACTTTTGTTTTTGTTTGTTAGAAATTTCTTGTTTGAAGATTAACAGGTGTTACCAGTAGTCACTATGGCGTTTGATGCAGAGAAGTTTACGGTGACCCCGAGTGAAGCACAGTTCAGAGCGTTTGTAAAATCGGACCTCTGGAAATTGGCCAAACATTTTAGCTTGGAGGTCCGAACTAATATGAAGAAGGCAGAGTTGCAGACAGTGGTGATTCAATCTATGGTGGGATTAAAAGCATGGGAAGAGGTAGCCTGGGATTGGTTACCAGAAGAACAAGAAAATGTGGAGCTCCGGAAACTGGAGATGCAATTACGGAGCCAGGAAAGGGAAAAAACACTGGAAAGAGAACTCCAGGAAAGGTTAGAAGACAAAAAAACAGAGGAAAGGAGAGTGGAAAGAGAGGAAAGGAGAGTGGAAAGAGACCTCGAAGCAGAGGAGAGAAGAGCCGAAAGGGAGTTAAAGGACCGTGAATTGGCGTGTCAGCAGGAAATTGAAGTCAAGGAGCTGGAGTTAATGAGAGAACGGGGAGATGTACCATCCCTGCTGACTGGTTCGACACCTAGTCAGAACACCTGGGATGTTGGCAGACATGTGAGGCTGGTCCCACCCTTCAATGAGAAGGAGGTAGCCAAGTTTTTTCCACACTTTGAGAAAGTGGCTCGACAGTTAAACTGGCCTGAGGAGTACTGGTCCATACTAGTGCAAAGTGTTCTGGTGGGTAAAGCTCAAGAGATTTATTCGGCTTTACCGATTGACCAATGTGCAGATTACGAGGTATTGAAGAAACACATTCTCAAAGCCTATGAATTGGTCCCGGAAGCTTACCGGCAAAAATTCCGGATGCCAGGAGGAGGGAGAGTGAGACCCACGTGGAGTTTGCCAGATTGAAAGAAACCATGTTTGATAGGTGGCGCGATTCAAAATGAGTCGGGAAAGACTTCGAACTATTGCGACAATTGATCCTGGTGGAGGAATTCCAACAGTGTGTCCATGAGGACATTAAAATACACCTGGAGGAAAGGAAAGTACCAAAGTTGTATGAGGCAGCGACCATGGCAGATGACTATGCCTTAACCCACAGGATGGGGTTCCGCAACCCTAACTTCTCGCCTTGACTTAGCCAGGGGAGCTATGGTATGGCAGGGGTGGAGAACGAAAATTCATAGGGGCGGCCTCGAGAGGAGGACCACTCTGATATCACGACTTCTAGAGGTCAGAAGTTAACGGTTTCAAGGCAGACGTATCCTCCGTGGGCCTCGAGGCAGACCACGAGGCTGTCCTCCGGGCCTACTTGTGCTTTTTGCCATAAACCAGGACACTTGATGTCCCACTGTCATGCTTTGGGAAAGGAAAATCAGGAGTGGAGTCCGACTAGTACAACTCCGAATGCGATGGCAAACGTGAGAAATCGCCCGCAGAAGAGTTACCAACCATTTATTTATGAGGGGTTTGTCTCACTGGAGGGAGACTCGACTAACCCAAGACCTGTTCGGGTATTGAGGGACACAGGAGCACATCAATCCTTAATGCTTGAAGGAATTTTGCCATTGTCGGAGAGTACAGCAACTGGTGATATTGTTTGGTTACAAGGGATCGGTGGCTGGGTTAGCTCTCCCCTTCATGTCATCAATCTAGAGTCTGATTTGGTGTCAGGACCGGTCACCGTGGGGTTGCAAGCCACTCTTCCTGTAAAGGGAGTATCAGTTGTGGTTGGGAATGATTTGGCCGGGGGTCAAGTTTCTAGTAACCTGATGGTTGTGAAAAAGTCCGATATGAGAAATAACACCACACCAGTCAGGGATGGAGGCAAAGTTGGCAAGCTTTTTGTAGGTGGACTGAACTTCAAAACAAAGGAAGAGGTTCTGGAGTCTACCTTCAACAAATATGGACCGCTTTTGGAAGTGCTGCTGATAAAAGACAGGGAGAGCCAAAAGTCAAGAGGGTTTGGCTTTGTCACATTTGAAAACTCAAAGGACGCCAGAAAGGCAGAAAAGGATCTGAATAACCAGGAGTTGGAGGGTCGGACCATAACAGTAGGGAAAGCATTTCGTCGGCGTCGAAGGGGCTACAGAAGAGAACAACTTGGCAGTAGTGTTGGTGGTGGCCGCAGCCGATATTGCTATGGAGGCTCCCAGATTTACGGCAGCTCCCGAAAGGACGACTATCAGGGTAGCGGCCGAGAAGGAGACCGTTATTCACATGACTACAGTGACAGGTGGTCCAACCGTGAATCTTAGGGAAGTTAGAAAGAGGTGAAGCACTGAAGGCTGCGAAGCAGCCGAGCCAAAATTCCTACACAGATTAACCGTGAACGCCACGTTCCTAAAGACGTCCAGGTAGTGAACTTTCCTACACGGATTAACCGTGAACGCCACGTTCCTAAAGGCGTCCATGTGGTAAACGTTCCTGCACGGACTAACCGTGAACTTCACGTTCCTAAAGGCATCCATGTAGGGAATACTCAGCTCGGCCTCCCGGGGAAAAGTGCTATCAGGAGGCACTAGGTGGTTTGTTGACAAGTTGGCCTGCAAATAAAGTTTTCGCTGGGGTCAAACTTTCTTTCCTGAAGGGGGGAAGTGTTACGGACTTGGCCTTAATGATTGTTGTTATGAGTATTGTTGCTGGTTCGAAGTATTCTAGATATTATGCTTATTGTGACTTAAGGGAAAGGGTTGTTGTGAGTAAAATATTTAAAAGCGCTCCTGGTAAAATGTGGCCGGAAATCCGGATCGAGACTGGAAGAGGTGCAGCGAAGAAAAGGAGGTGGGAGGAGACCGGAAAGGGAGGTGGTGGTGGAGGCTCCGGGTGGAGCGTTCGACGTACAGTGCGAGGGAACCCTGCATCCTTGAAAGGAAGTTCGGTCGATAAGCAATATCGCCGGAGTGCGGGGAGCCTGTGTCGCCGGGTATTCTCAGTGAGGTTCCGGAGGATCCAGGCCTTGAGAACCCGGGTTGGAGCGAAAGCTGTCCGCCATTTTGGCCACGCGAGCACCCTGCAGGGAACAGGCTTTCGTCGTGTCGGCTGGGCATTATTCCCTGGTGGATTGCCGGGAACGGCCGTGCCAGAAAGGGGCACGTGCGAATTCTACGGAGGCTCGTGGGTTGAACCGCAACGTGTACGTCGGAGCGAACCTTTGTGAGGTTCCTCTCCACCGCGGTGTTGCTGGGGGCTGAGCACGTGACCCCGGGGTCGTCTCGCTCGTCGACGCCTCAATTGACCATCGGGCCTTGATTCCCCGATCGCGGGAGCGCACAGACATTGGGACTTCGCCTTGGAGGGAAGCAGAGACATTGGGGGAGGTGCCGTGAGTGTGGGGTTAAGGGGCTTGACAAGGATTTTATCGTAAGATTTGAAAGTAGGGGTGATTGCCCCCATTGCTGTATGGTTGAAAAACAAAACAGAGGAAAGTACATCATGTTATGTTGCATTCACAAATTGCAACACATCTATCTGACAGAGCACTTTTGGAATCTATCTCAATGTATTCTTCATTTTAAGACAGAGGTAAAAGCCGGAACACCAGCAAGAGAACCCGAATATTCATGGCCAAAAGAAGGACGAGCTAACAAGGCATGAGTTATGTGAGCTGGCAGGCTTCCCCGGCCTCCGCACTTTGCTATTGTTTGATCAAGGCGTGCTGCGGACAGCTGTGCCTTTTCGTGGTAGGGAAGCATACGATCCCTGCCCACAACAAACCGCGAACACAGCCCCCCTGGCACTTTGGCATACTGAAAGGGGTCTGCGTCGTCGTGCTCGAATTTGGCCTGCTCTCACTGTTAGCGCCAGACAACGTATGATGCTCCTGGATAGCTCGGGAATCAAGGTGCGAACCAAGAATGCAAGCAAGGTACGCATTACATGTTGTGTTGCGCAACACATCACCCAGACAAGTGCAATATTGCAGCAAATTCGGTGGAATCACATTGCTGTTATCATCTGCAAGCATTAACATCTCAACTGCACGACGTTGTTTATCACAACTATATGATTTATTGTGTGGCAAATCTAGGTTAAGGTTCAAAACAAGTTGTGCAACCACATCAAATACAACATAATCTATTGGCTACTTCTTGTGTTTTGATATCAGTGCTTCCATGAGCTTCTGTACTGACGTTTTGGTTTAAAAAAAAATATATATATATATATATATATGTATATACTCTGATTATATGATTCTGTTACAAAGCGTCGTCGGTGCCAGAAAAGCTTATGCTGCGTAGTTTGCCATTTCCTTTCCAGCGGTCGTTCGGGAAGGAAAATCGGATTTGCTCAGTTTATCGGCCATTGCTCACCTGCTCTTTGCGAAGGACTTCAAGGGATCTTTAACGTCCAAGCAACTAATGCAGGTAGATGGGCCACCCAGCCTAACGTCCATCTGAGGGACAGCAAACAGATTCATGAATCACCCTTCTTGTAATAGACTGGGATGACAGATTACAGCTGGTTCAGGATTCAAACCCAGGATAGATATGCATACCTCGAGGCCATCTTGTCAGCTTAAACTGTGTATATATATATATATATATATATATATATATATATATATATATATATATATAAATATATGTTGGAACCCATCTGTGGATCGGTCCCATCGGCCGATGGGTCTGACCCGTTTGCGGATCCGCAGATGGGCGACCCATCTGCGGATCCGCAAACGGGTCAGACCCATCGCTGAGGGCCTCATAGAATCACATAGGGCCTCATAGAATCACACGGAGGGCCTCATAGAATCACATAATGCGTTATTGTGTTTATATAATTGACAATGCCCCGATTACGAAGCCACACCTTCATCTTTAGCTTTGGGGTGATTAAGGCATGCCAGGAATTGCTATATAAACAATGGAGAGCTGAGTCTGCCAGTGCCACCGGCGAAGTAGACCAGCGTTTTTAAATGGAGCGACATTATCTTATTTTTATCTTATCGACAAACGGTTATCGACAAACCACATGTCACGGACTGCTTTATAAACATTTATGACATCAATTGCTTATTTTTAGGTTCAAATAAACATACTCATCCACCATTGATGCATACACATTCCTTCAAGGTGAACAACACATCCGCAAACGGGTCAGACCCATCGGCCGATGGGACCGATCCACAGATGGGTTCCAACATATATATCTATATATCTATATATATATATATATATATATGTATGCTTTATAATTAATTATGTAATTTGAAAAGAGAGGATTATTGTCTTACCTGTTATTTCTGTTTTCTTTTCTACCCCCGTTAAAACACCCCAAATCCGCCTCTTTAAATCCCCAACTTCTTTCCTGACATTCCTAGTAGTGTTCATTTGCTTTATACCGTGTATCCCTCTCTCCTCCCCAGGCCCCAGCCCTCCCTCTTCCACAGGTCGTTTATTGTCCTCTCTTCATAACTGTATGGGGAAGTAGGTTGTGTTTTATTTTATTTGTACTGAAACTGAACAAGTCACGGTTCATGTTGACCTAAGTAATAACCTCTTGAACCATATTCCCAAATACGTTCTTCTTTTTTAATCATGGAGTATGGCAGTACTCCATATGTAGGGATGGGACAGGAAAAAAAATGGCCACCCCATCAAATGTGTACAAAAACATAGGATTCCTGGACCTGCAGCTTATCTGAACTCTGGTCTAATGTTGTAACCCAAATGTGGTGGCATTCTGACTGGTGGGTCTGGAGAAGAGGGTTTTTGATGGAATTTACTATGTCTGCCATTTTGACCGACTTAAAGTCATGTGACTGGTACAAGCTTTAAAATCCCCGTTAACAGTCAGGAGTGTAACCTTCCTGCCAAATTTCAGCCGGATCGGACCAGCGGTTTGGCGAGATAAGTCAAAATAGGAGACAGATGGATAGACAGATGGATGTACGGTGCACGATGACAATACCTCATCTGGAATTTCAACTGAAAATATGCCAGAATAGATTGCCAAATCGAAAGATCACCAAATCGCCGAATTGTTCATCCACATAATTGTTGATAAATGTCATCCAGCCTGACACAATAATGGCTGAAGCAATTACAATGATTCCAAATGAAGGAAGCGACATTGTATTGTACCCATACATTTTCAAAAATAACTAGAAAGTGTAATAAAAGATTGCAGACCCTCGCCAAGATGAGTTTTCAGTGGTTTTTAAGGCTTTTGTGTTAAAACAAATATGGCGGCCAAACCATGTGACCGATGACGCCATCGTTCTTTTTTTTCTCCATCAATTTATCCCTAGATTATGATCAAGAAATTTCATCTTGATCAGATGAAGTTTTGTACTTGTCGAATTATTATGTCATAATAGAGGATGACATCTCATAATAGAGAATAGAGGATGACTATGACATCATCATTAACATATTTTATTTCGCATGGAGAGTTCTTTACAATGAGCCATGTCTCAAGATTTTCTCTTCAGCACTTTTGGAGATATAGAGGTGCAAATATTTTCGGTTTTTCCAAGGTGGCGCCCGAACCACGTGAGCTATGACGTCATAATTATCATTAAAAATTATACCCGTGGAGATGCACCGATGGTGAAAATTTCCTTTCAATCGGACCAACGGTTGCAGAGAAAATCATATTTATTCTGTGCGGACAAACAAACAGACAAACAGACAAATGAAAAATCGGTCAGAGACCGAGAACTTGCAGGAATGTACTTTTTATCGGCCATTTTGGACAAATATGGCGGCCGAACCACGTGACCGATGACGTCATTATTTGTTTTCTAAACTCATTTATTCCTAGATTATGCTCAATAAATTTCATCTTGATCGGATGAAGTTTTGCACTTGTCGAATTATGACATCATAATGGAGGCACCTATGACATCATCATTAACATATTTTATTCACCATGGAGAGTTCTTTACAATGAGCCATGTCTCAATTTTTTTTATTCAGCACTTTCAGAGATATAGAGGTGCAAGGTTTTTCGTTTTTTTCCAAGATGGCGGCCAAACCACGTGACCGATGACGTCATCATTATTTTTATTCTCCACCAGTTTATGCCAACGTGGCGCTCAAGAAATTGCATCTTCATTGGATGAAGTTTTGTATTTGTCGAATTATGACCATTATTGGAGGCCTTGGGCCGAGAGAGTTAAAAATTGGGCACAGTCTATTCCAGGGCAAGGCAAATATGTGCGTAAAGTGTGGTGATGCTGTGTGCAACGATGTAGACATAGTACTGCGCACAAACAGACAGACAGACAAACAGAGAGACAAACCAACCAACCAACATACTTGCCGGAATAATGAAAAATCGGTCAGATACCGAGGACTTGCTGGAATGCACTTTTTTATCGGCCATTTTGGACAAATATGGCGGCTGAACCACGTGACCGGTGACGTCATCATTATTTGTTTTCTGAACTAATTTATTCCTAGATTATGCTCAAGAAATTTCATCTTGATCGGATGAAGTTTTGTACTTTGGTGAATTATGACGTCATAATGGAGGGAACTATGACATCATCATTAACATATTTTATTCCCCATGGAGAGTTCTTTACAATGAGCCATGTGTCAATTTTTTCTATTCAGCACTTTCGGAGATATGGAGGTGCAAAGTTTTTCGGTTTTTCCAAGATGGCGACCGAACCACGTGACCGATGACATCTTCATTATTTTTTTCTCCACCAGTTTATGCCGACATGGCGCTCAAGAAATTGCATCATGATTGGATGAAGTTTTGTATTTGTCGAATTATCGAATTATGACGTCATAATGGAGGCCTTGGGCCTATAGAGTTAAAAATTGGGCACAGTCTATTGCAGGGCAAGACAAATATGTGTGTAAAGTATGGTGATTCTATGTGCATCGGTGTAGACGTAGTACTGTGCACAAACAGACAAACAGACAGACAGACAAACCAACCAACCAACATACTTGCTCACCTGCTCTTTGCGAAGGACTTCAAGGGATCTTTACCGGCAAGTAATGAAAAATCACTCATAGAGTGACACTTGGCAAAACAGAACAAAGTAGAATGGCACTCACTAGAGCATCCTTTTGACCTCAAAATTAATTCGTGATTGAATTCAGTGACTTGAAATGCAAATCGTCTTCAATGTTTCAGTTAATATGATGAAAATTGTCAATTTTAGAAATTTGGCCTATGTTTACCTTTTGGCCTTTGTTGGCCTCAATAATAGTTGGTGGTTGATTTCAGTAAGCTGATATGAAAATCCTTTTAAAATTCCAAGTCAATCGGATAAAATTTGAGGATTTTAGAAATTGTTGTTGACCTTTAGCTTATGTTGACCTTTTGGCCTATGCTGATCTCAAAAATAGTTGGTGGTTGAATTCAGTAAGCTGACATGAAAATCCTATTCAAATTTAAAGGCAAACGGATGAAAATTGAGGATTTTAGAAATATGAAAAAAGTGGTTGACCTTTGGCCTATGTTGACCTTTTGGCCTAGGCTTATCTCAAAAATTGTTGGTGGTTGAATTCAGTTAGCCGATATGAAAATCACATTCAAATTCCAAGTCAATCGGATCAAAATTGAGGATTTTAGAAATTAAAAAAAGTGGTTGACCGTTGGCCTATGTTGACCTTTTGGCCTACACTGATCTCAAAATAGTTAGTTGTTGAATTCAGTTAGCTGATGTGTAAATCCTCTTCAAATTTCAAGTCAATTGGATGAAAATTGAGGATTTTAGAAATTCAAAAAAAGGGTTGAACTTTGGCCTATGTTGACCTTTTGGCCCATGCTGATCTCAAAAATAGTTGGTGTTTGCATGTCGTGGCATGTTGATGCCTGTTGATGCATGGCATGTTGGCACAATCGTGGCATGTTGATGCGTGGCATGTTGGCACAATCGTGGCATGTTGATTGAAATGCCCATTTTGCACTGGCCTTTTTAAAGCCAATATCAAGACATCACGTGCAGCTCATTAAAATCATCCCGTACCCCTTGGCTAATCACTGACAGTCAAAATGGCTGTTCAACAGCTGTGCTACAACCACCAACAGTAAGCTGATATGTAAATCCTATTCAAATTTCAAGTCAATCGGATGAAAATTGAGGATTTTAGAAATTCAAAACAAAGTGGTTGACCTTTGGCCTATGTTGACCTTTTGGCCTATGCTGATCTCAAAATAGTTAGTGGTTGAATTCAGTTAGCCGTTATGTAAATCCTATTCAAATTTCAAGTCAATCGGATGAAAATTGAGGATTTTAGAAATTTGAAAAGAAGTGGTTGACCTTTGGCCGATGTTGACCTTTTGACCTTTTGACCTCAAAAATATATAGGATTTTGTCGAACCACGAAATCTACCATTTGGTGAAGTTTCGTGAAAATCGGTTTAAAATTGTGACCTGCAGGCAATATAAGTGAGCGGACAGACAAATACACAAATTAAAAATCTCTCATAGAGCGACACTTGGAAAAAATAAAACAAAGTAGAATGGCACTCAGTGGAGCATCCTTTTGACCCCAAAAATAATGTGGTTGAATTTAGTGACCTGATATTCATTGACCACACACACACACACACAAACAAACACATTCAAACCGGAGTGATCAATATATACTGAAACGCAAAAGAAACTTACCACTTGTTTGAAGGTTTCCCCGGAGTTTTCTGCCGCAGTGCGGGATGTTGGACGGAATCGATCCTGCAGGTGACTTCGGACCATCTGCCTGTCCTGCCTTGCAGTGGTGACTCTTGGCCTCCCTGATCGAGGTCTGTCATCTGCAGAGTTGTGGAGGGTGTCTCTGTCCACCAGGGCCGATATCGTCTGGTATGAACAGCCAAGGCGACGTGCCACCTCGCGGTAGCTCAGTCCGCCTTGCAGCATGCCCAGGGCACGCTGCCGTTGATCCCTTGACAATCGTGGCATGTTGATTGAAATGCCCATTTTGCACTGGCCTTTTTAAAGCCAATATCAAGACATCACGTGCAGCTCATTAAAATCATCCCGTACCCCTTGGCTAATCACTGACAGTCAAAACGGCTGTTCAACAGCTGTGCTATGAAGTGACCATTGAAGGTTCAAGTGACCATCCGTGACCGTTTTGTCTGACAGAGGACACTATTGTCCACAAATAAGTTCACACATTTACTACACGCAGTGTTATTGTTGATATTTAAAGGTTTCAAAGGTGGTAAGTTTCTTTTGCGTTTCAGTATACTTGCAAAAAAAATTTTTTTTTTTTGCCAAGCAAAAAACAAACAAACGGACTCAAATGCAATACCTTATCCTCTGGCGAGGATAACTAAGTAGAATGGCACTCAGTAGAGAGCATACCTCCCTCCGCCAGGCTGAGCATTTTTTAAATTTATTTGTGTACAGAGTCGAGGCTCGTGAAAGAGCTAACATTTATCAAACAAACAAATCAAACAAACAAGCAAACAAAGTATATAAAAAGGGGAGCGTTCGACAAGATGGGGAGAGAAGGGGAGGAAGCACACAAACACAACATTTGAGAGCAGGGACATCGGGAGATGTGTGGGAGGGAGCGGGCCTGGGGGGAGGCAGGATAGGTATAAAACACAAGGACACCAAGGACTTCCAGGAAAGAAGACAAAAATCACCTCAAAAAAGTGGATTTGGGGTGAAATTAGCGGGGGTAGAAAAGATCAAGGTTTTGGATTGGGGAAGATAAGAGATGGTGGTGAACAGCCGTTTTAAAGACCTGGAGGGAGGAGTGGGATTGAAGAGAGTGAGGGAGTTTGTTCCAGAGGCGGGAGAAAAGAGGAATGAAGGAGTGAAGGTGAGCAGAGAGTCTTGATTTTGGCAGTTTAACCATAAGAGGGTTGCAGGCAGATCTTGTGCGACCTGCAGGAATATTTGGGGGACAGAGCCCAGAGAGAGCTGGGTGAGCAAGGCCGGAGAGGAGTCGGTAGAAGTCGGAAAGACCACAAACCTGCCTGCGGTGAGTAAGTGAAAGGCCCTCGGAGATAGCGTCATCGGGGGAGATTCCAATGATTCTGAACGCTTTGGTTTCAACAGCGTGAAGTCGAGCAAGGTGTGAGGCAGGAGCACCAGCCCAGAGGGGAGAGCAGTATTCCATTGAGCTGCGGATGAAAGCCTTGTATGTGGTGAGGAGCTCAGGTGTGCCAAGGAAGGACTTCGCACGACGGAGGATGCCCAGTCGGCGACTGGCTTTGGAGGCCAGCTTGGAAATGTGGTTTTCCCAGGAAAGATCATGGCAGATAGTGAGACCCAAAAGCTTGAGTGACAGAACTTCTTGGAGAGGATTATTCAGAAAGTTGATGGGAGGGTTTTCCAGTCGATCTTTTCGGAGGGACATCGTAAGAGTGTGAGATTTGTCAGGATTGAAAGACATGTTCCACTTGTTTGCCCAGTCTGTGATTTTGTCCAGGTCTGCAGAGACTGAGGAGGCTGCAGACTGACGATCTGAGGGATGAGGAATGGAGCGGCAGAGAGTGGAGTCATCAGCAAAGAGATAGAGATGATTTTCAAGAGAGTCAGAGAGATCATTGATGAAGACCAGAAAAAGCACAGGGCCCAGAACACTGCCTTGGGGAACTCCAGCCTGAACAGGAAACACAGGAACAGGTTTGTTTTGTATCCACTGATCGGCCGGATCTGGATTCGGACCTGAACCAAAATCTTATCAGCCTGTGCTCGTCGCCTAACCAACTCATCTCCCAAGTTTAGTCATAACTCGTCCACAACTTTTTGAAATATCATGTTATTTATCGCTTTTCACCTAATCTCTCAATAGTGAAGAATCAGTTAACAAATTAACGAATTAAATAGTTCTCGTATACGAATCCATATTCAGATCCTCACCCAAATTGAATCGATTTTTCCTTGTCAAACACCCAACCGGTTCCACCAAGTTTCGTCCAAATCCGTCCATAACTTTTTGAGACATCCTGCTACTTACCGTTTTTGGCCCTATCTCCCAATGGTGAAGAATTACTTAAAAAATTCTACTATCCGGATCCGGATCAGGATATTCACAAAAATCTAATCATTTCGTCCTTGTCACATACACTACCTCACTGCCAAATTTCATCTGAATCCATCAACAACTCTTTCAGATATTTTGTTCACAAACAAACAAACAGCCAGCGGTGAAAACATAACTTCCAATCACCTTTTAAAACAGTAAAAATTACTCGGATTTAAAACAATACAATCACAACACATCGACAACCAGGTAAATGCCATTTATGCAGATTGAGGACCCTCCCGTAAAACTCACTGCCTGCCATCAAGTCTCTGTATGGATTGCAAGGCCTCGTTCATTGTAAGGTATGACAAAATGCACAATGTACGAAAAAAAAGGTCCCAGAACGGTCTGCTGATACTTTCATTGAGGTTTACATGGGGTCATACCAGTTATTAAAAAGACCATTCTAAATTCACCTTTCCATACACTGTATGCATACTATTGTTCAAACAAATCGTACAGTATCTCCTCCTTATTTAAATATCTGTGATTATGTGACACCTTTTTAAGGCATCTATTTATTACACGTGCACATGGCGAAGGGAAGGGTGGGGAGGAAGGAAATCGGAAATGGCAACATTGAGAAGAGGAAGAGAAAGGAAGAGGATATGATTGGAGGTATCTCTTTATTTTGTACATAGTCACGTGAAAAAGTAAGTACACCCCATATAAAGTTTTGACTTTTTCAACATATTTCAACATACAGCTATTTGATCTTCATTTCAACAATACTGATAGATAAAGGTGATACAATATAACAAATATCATGAAACATTTACATTTTGTAGTCCATTGTATAATTTAAATAAACATAAATGCAAATTTCGCGTGTGGAAAAAGTAAGTACACCCCTACATTTATCACTACTTCAAATACCTAAAATTAGAATCAGGTGCACCAGCTCAGGTGCAAATGATTAGAACATCGTTAGAGAGGATCTTGGAGGAACCTGTCTTATTTAAACCTCAGACATTTAGTTTGGTTTGCTCTTTGTTGTTGAAGTGTACGGCGTCACCATGCCGAGATCAAAAGAGCTCTCTGAGGCCTTCAGAAAGAAGGTTATAGATTCCTACGAGTCTGGGAAGGGATTTAAAAAGATCTCCAAACAATTTGAAATGAATCATTCGACTGTCCAGAAGCTCATCTACAAGTGGAGAAGATTCCAAACAACTGCCAGCTTGTTCAGGCCAGGCCGCCCCAGCAAGTTCAGCCCGAGAGCAGACCGCAAGATGCTGAAAGAAGTCTCGAAGAACCTCCAGAATGTCATCACGGGACCTACAGGTAGCTCTTGCCACTGTTGATGTCAAAGTGCATGAGTGTACTGTTAGAAAGAGGCTGCACAAATTTGATCTACATGGGAGGTGTGCCAGGAGGAAACCTTTGCTGTCCAGAAAAAACATCAGGGCAAGACGAAAGTTTGCCAATGAACACCTCGGCAAAGACCAGCACTTCTGGAACAATGTGCTCTGGAAAGATGAGTCAAAGGTCGAGCTATTTGGCCACAGTACCAGAAGACATGTTTGGCGAAAACCAAAGACAGCATTTGACCACAAGAACCTGATACCAACTGTAAAGCATGGTGGTGGAAATATTATGGTTTGGGGCAGCTTTGCTGCATCAGGGCCTGGGCAGCTCACCATCATGGAATCCACTATGAATTCTTCATTGTAACAGAGGGTGCTTGAGGATAATGTGAGGCCATCTGTCGTAAAGTTGAAGCTCAACCGAAGGTGGACCTTGCAACATGACAATGATCCTAAACATACCAGTAAATCCAACAAGGAATGGCTGAAAAGAAAGAAATGGGGGGTTCTGGAATGGCCAAGTCAAAGCCCGGATCTAAATCCCATCGAGATGTTGGGGGGGGGGGGGTTTGAAACAAGCTGTGCATGCAAGAAACCCCTCAAACATCGCACAGCTGAAAGAATTCTGCATGGAGGAGTGGGCAAAAATTTCTCCAAGTTGATGTCAGAGACTGGTAGACAGTTATATGAAACGCCAACTGGAGGATGTTTCTGCCAAAGGGGGCAATACCACCTATTAGAGCCAAGGGTGTACTTACTTTTTCCACATGCGAAATTTGCATTTATGTTTATTTAAATTATACAATGGACTACAAAATGTAAATGTTCCATGATATTTGTTATATTATACCACCTTTATCTATCAATATTGTTGAAATGAAGATCAAATAGCTGTATGTTGAAAAAGTCAAAACTTTCGATGGGGTGTACTTACTTTTTCACATGACTGTATAGGTAGGGAGTAGAAGAATCACCTTTAGAGGCAATTTTTCCCCACAGAGCAGGGGTTGGCCTTTTTCTGGCCCCTTTTTGAAGCAAGGTTTCATGACCGGATGCCCTTCCTGCCACCAACACTGTTAGTTGCCTCTTGCAACACCCAGGGAATTACCAGTGAACTGGTACTCAATTAGCCGACCTTGGAAGGATGACGGGCTGAGTCAACCCCCCTGGTGTTCATTCAGTGATCAACCAGGATTCGAACCCAGGATCCTAGGATCCCAAGCCGGCACCCTAACCGCTGAGCCAACACCAGGCTATAGGTAGGGAGTAAATTGGGGAAATTAAAATTGAGGAGAAGAAGAGAATGTAGAATGGTCGGAGAAGGAAAATAGGTGAGCAGAGTTTGGGAGAGAAGAGAAGGAATATTGGGGGACATAGGTGTATGGGAATATATAGAAGAGGAGCAGAGAAAGGAGGGAATATAAGGAAAAATTCTCCATGTTGGTGTGCAAAATAAATAGATGGCTCCAAAAGTGAAGGACAACAGGGCAGCAGAATGTTTGAGTGGAAAAATAAGTGACGGGAATATTGTACGTGATATTAAGAGAGATATAGGGAAGGCACTTGTACGAGACACTATCAAGGATACCCCGCGTTGCTTGGAGCTGTTCTCATCCTTTTGGAATTGAGAAGAAACCATTTTTTTTTCTTTTTTGTTGGGGCCTAAAACACTTCCCTACATCCACAAAGGAATGGGGTTGAGGGTCATCTAATACTACCCTTCACATACCTACAAAGTCTAAGGCACTATAGAGCGACTTTAAAAATACCCCAAAAAATCCAACTTTTTATTAAAAAATTTATTTTTGCCTAAAACACTCTCTGGCACTCACTGATGAACCTTTGAATGTTTGACGAAAATCCTGGCTGCTGGCTGTCTCAGAAAAATGTCAACACAGACAGACGGGCAAAAAAATCTCTTCGTATAGATATCATTGAGGGAATGGAGGCAGGAGGAGGGGCGGGGGGGGGGGGGGGGGAAGGTGGAGGAGGGTTCTCCATGTAAACGCCCCTCAAAATAATTTACTGGATTATGACGTCATTGGCATCCAGATCGGAAAAAATAGTGTAAAAGAAGTCAACAAAAACATGGAAAGAATATTAAAAACATGTTGGGAAATCCACAAAAAGCAACCAAACAAGGAAGGAATGACAAAGAAGGAATGAAACCACAATACAACTCCACAATCCTTTAACGGATTGCCGTCACGACATATTTTGACATTTTTCCGTCTCAATCCCACAACACATAAAATACACAATTACATCAACCCACACCACAAATGTACAACTACCTCGAACGTAGACATATTCATACAATTGTTACTACTAGGGCATGCCCATACTATATCTATATCTAAAATTATATCCCCCCCCCTCTATTTACATGAAATGGTTTGGTCCAAAGCGAACGGCTTGCGAGTGGTGACAATCCCCCCCCTCTATTTACATGCAATGGTTTGGTCCAAAGCGAACGGCTTCCGGAGTTTGGTAAAGAAATCGCCATCGCGTACACAAACGCGCAGGAAAGCGAATGAATCGCAAATTCGTTTTTATTAGTTGTAAAACATAGTTTAACGCCAACATAGTTTGCAAACGTGAAATAAATGAATACGCTCTCAAATGTGCCATCCGAGGCAGAGTGTGCCCGCCACGTTCGGCACACGCGATCGTTCGCTGCTCTCTGATTGGTTGAATCGTTTTTTGGACATAGCTCGGTAAGTAATTGTCCGATTAATATGAAACCTTGAAAAGGCACATCCTCGGGTCCCCAGCAATATACCTGGCAAGTTAAAAGTATATCGGACCCGTGGTTGTCGAGAAACAGCGGTCACAGACAAACGTACAGACAGAGATTACTGGAATTATAGATAGACTAGGGCATTGCCCGTACTATATCTATATCTAAAATTATATCCCCCCCCTCTATTTACATGAAATGGTTTGGTCCAAAGCGAACGGCTTGCGAGTGGTGACAATCCCCCCCCTCTATTTACATGCAATGGTTTGGTCCAAAGCGAACGGCTTCCGGAGTTTGGTAAAGAAATCGCCATCGCGTGCACAAACGCGCAGGAAAGCGAATGAATCGCAAATTCGTTTTTATTAGTTGTAAAACATAGTTTAACGCCAACATAGTTTGCAAACATGAAATAAATGAATACGCTCTCAAATGTGCCATCCGAGGCAGAGTGTGCCCGCCACGTTCGGCACACGCGATCGTTCGCTGCTCTCTGATTGGTTGAATCGTTTTTTGGACATAGCTCGGTAAGTAATTGTCCGATTAATATGAAACCTTGAAAAGGCACATCCTCGGGTCCCCAGCAATATACCTGGCAAGTTAAAAGTATATCGGACCCGTGGTTGTCGAGAAACAGCGGTCACAGACAAACAAACGTACAGACAGACAGAGATTACTGGAATTATAGATAGACTAGGGCATGCCCGTACTATATCTATATCTAAAATTATATCCCCCCCCTCTATTTACATGAAATGGTTTGGTCCAAAGCGAACGGCTTGCGAGTGGTGACAATCCCCCCCCTCTATTTACATGCAATGGTTTGGTCCAAAGCGAACGGCTTCCGGAGTTTGGTAAAGAAATCGCCATCGCGTGCACAAACGCGCAGGAAAGCGAATGAATCGCAAATTCGTTTTTATTAGTTGTAAAACATAGTTTAACGCCAACATAGTTTGCAAACGTGAAATAAATGAATACGCTCTCAAATGTGCCATCCGAGGCAGAGTGTGTCCTCCACGTTCGGCACACGCGATCGTTCGCTGCTCTCTGATTGGTTGAATCGTTTTTTGGACATAGCTCGGTAAGTAATTGTCCGATTAATATGAAACCTTGAAAAGGCACATCCTCGGGTCCCCAGCAATATACCTGGCAAGTTAAAAGTATATCGGACCCGTGGTTGTCGAGAAACAGCGGTCACAGACAAACGTACAGACAGAGATTACTGGAATTATAGATAGATTGTCACCTGTGACAAAAATTGTAAAAGAGGTTGTGATGGCAATCCATAAAAGGGTTGTGGTGTTGTATCGTAGTGTCATTCCTTCCTTGTCATTCCTTCCTATCCCTAGTTTGTTTGTTTTTGGAGATTCCGTCCATGCATGTTTAAAAAAAAAAAATCTGACTTTTTGCACGAAAAGATATTTGGTGTGCACACCGGTGTGTACAAGAGACATCTGGAAACATGGCTTGAGACTGCCTTGTGAATCAAACCCACACCGGTGAAGTGAAAGTTAAGGTATCACCCACCGAACCACTGCTATGTGCACTGGAGCAGCCACGGTGGGTGTTATCGAAATAAATTGTCTAATTATGGGTGAAAAGTATACTTTATAATCCAGAAGAAAACAATTGTTGGCATGGACCATAAAATTGAATCTAACCGGACACAAACCAACTAATTTTTGGCAAATCTGTCTTCACGCTGTTGAAACCAAAGCTTTCAGAATCATTGGAATCTCCTGCGATGAAGCTAACTCCGAGAGCCTTTCACTCACTCACCGCAGGCAGGTAGGTGGACTTTCTGTCTTCTACCGACTCCTCTCCGGCCTTGCCCCCCCCAGCTCACTCTGTGCTATGTCCCCCAAATATTCCTACAGGTCGCACAAGATCTGCCAGCCACCCCCTTATGGTCAAACTGCCAAAATCTAAGCTTTCTGCTCACCTTCACTCCTTCATTCCTCTTTTCTCCCGCCTCTGGAACAAACTCCCCCACTCCCTTCAATCCCACTCCTCCCTCCAGGTGTTTAAAACAGCTGTTCACCACCATCTCTTATCTTCCCCCATCCAAAACCTTGATCTCTTCTACCCCCGATAATTCACCCCAGATCCACCTTTTTATTGAAATCCTCACTTCTTTCTTTCCTGGAAGTTCTAGCAGTGTCCATGTGTTTTATATGCTCCCCCCCCCCCCCCTCCCCGCTCCCATGCCTCCTCCCCCAAGCCCTCTCCCTCCCACAGATCCCCTGTTGTCCCTGTTCTCTGCTGTTGTACTTGTGTGCTTCCCTCTCTCTCCCCATCTTGTCTCCCGTTCCCTTTATTATATGTTTTGTGTGTACGTTTATTTATTTTTTTGTGATTAATGTTAGCTCTTACACGAGCCTCGATCTTGTATAGCAAAAAAATAATAATAATGGCCTGATACTCAACCGGACACATTTCTTTCTTCCGTTCCAGTCATTGAAATCTCCCATCATAAGAATGTCCGAGTGTTATAGAGGAAGCTCTTGTACAGGAAACATAACTTTTCCGATGTAATCACCTCCGCAGTGACCTGCAACCGAACCATTTTCTTGGCATCACTCACCTTGTCATTTCTGTGCAGGTTCCGTGCATCCGCTCAAGTCCCAATTCAAAAGAATAAGAGAAAATCGAGAAATTTTTCACCTGCAAACATCCTTATTGTGAAACCTTTGAGCAATGGATGATGAAGTAACTTCTGCAGCTTGTTTTTTAATATATCAGCAAGACGAGATGGTTGATGCGAGGCAATGATGGGTGCCGGCAGCCATATTTAAAGATGGGAAGCACCGCAACATTGATATCAAAGCAGCAGGAGAGTTCAGGTGGGAGCATTTAGGAGGATGTCAGGTGGACTAGTGTAGGCCGACTCGTTTTAAAAATCCTCGTCTCCATTTTGAACCAAGGAGGGTGAAATGCAAGTAAAATGTCATTCCAGCCATGCCAGCAGGGGACAGTGCAATTGTGATAAAATTGTGACGTCATGAACCATCAAAAGGTATATAAGCTGGCTGTCCAGTCGACAATTACAAATGTAGGTGACCAAGTGGTGCTATTGTAATAGAAATCTGTTGTAATGTTATTTTAATGGGATGTGAATGTAAAGTGCAATCCTCCCTTCACATTTCCTTGTATTATGGGATATACAATAAGTTGGGACACCCAATCAGGATGGGTTATTTAGACTTTAGCAAAATATCACGAAGATTGATGTTTAAAGCTGCAGTAAAAATTAACCCGGGAGTGCAACACGGCAATGATGGGCCAAATTGCCTCCTTTCCTGGTGGATCGTACAGGATCGTGCGACGAATACTTCCACTCAGTGCAGTCCCGTGGCTACTGTGGACCCTTTGCATATTAACCTCCATTCTGCATATGGAATATAAATAGTTGAATCCATTTGGTTCGATTCATGACAAATAATTCACCTTCGAACCCAACGAGGAAGGGCCGAGGCGCTAGCTCAGCTGTGCCCCTCTCCCAGCCGAAAGGACGTTTGATTGGTCAGAGGCCCAGAGCAGAATTGTTTTTTTTTGTTTTAAAATAGCTTTGATTAAGAATTGTAATTTTTTACTGTGATGTTGACCGACGCATTTTACGAAAGTTTATCATTATTACATTAGTGTGGTGGAACAAATGTCAAGGCAATTGTCCCAGGAGTGTGAAATTGTATTAAAAATCATCAAAGAAAATGCTTCACACACACACACACACACGCACACACACACACACACACATAAACATACACACATAAACATACACACATAAACATACATATATATATATATATATATATATATATATATATATATATATATATATATATATATACATACATACATACATACATACATACATACATACATACATACATACATACATACATGCATATATATATATTGTTGCGGATCTCCCGAAGCCCGTCCACGTTACAAAGGGTGGATTAAACCCCTTTTTCCCCCTTAGGTCTTCGTGTCCACGAGGCCAAATCGCCACTTCCGCAGCGAGCATGCAAAAGGGTATCGGGTCGACGCTGCACGTACCTTTGACCCACGCTGCCGCAAGAACGGGGACCGGACCTCGCACAAGCCACGCTTAATCGAGTACGCCCGAGCGGTGTGCATATCATGTGACTCGTGCCGTTACTTTTATGGAACCCGATTCGAGCGGTTTTATTCGTACTATGCTAAGCCAATTAATGGAAGGGACGGGAATGGTCAAAAAAGAGGAAGAACACAATTTATTATAATGTACAAGGATCAGGAAACACAGAGCAGGCACTTAAACAATGTTAACTTAAGGCCCAGACACAGGGCCCTCTCACTCACGCGGGGAAAAAGAAGGAAGGAAATGTTCGCGTTCCCAAAACGCGTCCTGGCGTCGTCCACTCCGGACAGCTCGCCCGGCGGCGCCCTCTGGTGGTCACGGCACATGCAGGGAGCGCAGGCAAGGAGGTCACGCGTCTGCGGCCCGGAACGGGTCGTCTTCACAAGCGTGATTTATACAGTGCAGTAGAGCGCAGGGCACAGGGCATGGGGGATTCGTGTACCACGCGGCTATATCAAGGCAGTTCAATCCACTCGTTATCTGGCTCTTGCGGGCTCTGACTCATTCTCTCAACTCCACCGCCTGTGCACACGACTCTGACTCTTTCTGCTTGTTCGGGGCGAATCTCTGACTGACTCCAGTGGGGGGGGGGGGGGGGGGGGGGGGGGGGTCGGAGCAGGGTTTTATGGCCCCACCCCAGAGTCTTACTCGAATGTTCCAAGCCCCACCTCTCGTCGCCGTGGTTAGCCACTACCCTCGAGCTCTGATTGGCGGCTCGTTGCTTAACGGCCACTCCCTCCTGCAGCTCCTCCCTTCGGCCTTGCCAGACTTGTTCAGGCCGAGCACATGGCATGCCAGCCCAATTGAGGCCTACTCACTGGCCTACTCAACGCAAAATTAACACAGGAAAGGAGACTACCTTACATTTACTAAGAAATAACTATACTACAGCGAGGCCACATGTTGTGGTGCGTCTACCGACGAGGGGGGTTATCCTTTATTGTCATAACCGCAACAATATATATATGTATATATATACATACATACACACATGTGTATATATATATATATATATATATACACGTGTGTATGTATGTCACAAACAAAGAATTTTCCTATCATGCGAACCCGGGTTACACTCCCCCTAAAATAGATTAATTAATTATGTTAAATGATTTAAGATCACTAGTGCAACCCGGGGTGCCGCGTGGTGGATCATATATACACATACATACTGTATATATATACATAAATATATACCGTATGTATATATATATATTAGAAACAGGAATCAAATTCCTGTGAGGGGCTAAGTGTGAAAAAATTCTGACTCAATGCAGGGCTTGAACCACAGACCTCCGTTGATAACACGTCAACAGCCCACTGCGCTATTGAGCCAGCCACAATCTCCTCAGAACTTTTCCACACTTAACACTGCGAGCTTTATCATGGCCAATGTCTTACATGCCTGCTAAGCAGACCCAGAATGTTAGCATTTAAGTGTATGCATGTGTATGTATGTGTGAATAAGGAGAAATGCATTGAAGATTAATTCAAATACAATTTTCGAAACAGGATTCAAATTCCTGCATGGGGCTAAGTGTGAATTTTTTTTGACTCAATGCAGGGCTCGAACCACGGACCTCCGTTGATAACGCGTCAACAGCCCACTGCGCATACATAAATATATACTGTATATATATATATATATTATATATATATAATATAATATAATATATTATATTATATTTTACTATATATAAATATATATATATACAGACTTGTCATTTAATATGGAATTTTTTTTTTTCTTGAATTGGGTTTACTTTCTTAACTCAGTATATCAATCTGGTGAGTTTCTTTTACACTTTGGTGATTTATTTGTTAAAAGAACCATGTCACTGATTTGTCTGTCGCAGCAAGAAGTCAACAACAGGATTATATCACAGGTGGCATGGCAAAATGTACGGACAGGTGTATTTGATGATTGGCTTCACAGTCGGGTATATAAGGATTGTTGCGTTCTGTATTCGTGGAAAACAACTGCTGCACGTCTCCAAAAGTTATTGCCGCTTCCCTCTGGAAATGGTCCATCAACTCGATAATGCTGTTTGTCATGGAGTGGTGGCTTTACGAAATTACGGCATGAAACAGCGTGCTATTGCTCGGCAGTATGGCATCACTCAAGGTCAGGTGTCAAAGAACCTGAAACGAAATGCTCAGAGGGGTGTCCCTACTCCAATACCGAGGCCAGGACGTCCCCGCAGAACCACAAGGAGGGATGATCGCCAGCTGCACCGGTTAGTCCGCAATGGCCGTACCAAGGCAGCTAATCGGCTTAGGGCTGAGTGGCAGCAACTGACAAATGTGCCTGTATCCAGAAGGCTAGTCAACCAACGACTGGTTCAAGCAGGCTATCGTGCCAGGCGTCCCCTGAGAAAGCCACGCCTGACCAGACAACACCGCCAGCGCCGATTGCAGTGGGCCAGAGAGCACCGTCAATGGCAGCCAGGACACTGGAATCACGTGATCTTCAGTGATGAGTCTAGATTTCTGGTCTATCGTCAAGATGGCCGCGTCCGAGTGCGCAGACAAGTGCATGAGGCCTACAACAAAGATTGTATAGTGCCAAGAGTCCAAGCTGGAGGTGGTGGGGTGACCGTTTGGGCTGCTTTTCATGCAGGGGGCAAAACTGACCTGGTTGTTCTGAATGGAAACCTGAACCAGTTCAAGTACAGGGCCATTCTGGAAGAAACATTGCTTCCATTTGCTTGTGCAGCCTTTCGAGGAAACTTTGTCTTCCAAGATGACAATGCACGGCCTCATCGTGCTCGCATGATCCAACACTTTCTTGCTGACCGTGGTGTAGAGCATATGGAGTGGCCTGCCATGTCCCCGGATATGAATCCGATAGAGAACTTGTGGGCAGAATTAACGCGTCAAATCGACCACTTGGGCCAGCAGCCGACCTCTGTCGGTGAATTGCAGCAGGCTATTGTCACTGCATGGCAAGCGATTCCTGTCCAAACCTTGGCAAATCTCGTGAACAGCATGCCGCAACGTGTACGTGCTCTCCTGAATGCTCATGGGGGTTACACAAGGTACTGAACTGTAATTTTACTGTCTGTAATCCCAGTCGTAATTTAACTTTTGTTTTGGTTAAAAAAATTTTTGGCTAATGTGCAAAATAAAGAGATACTTTTGGAAAACGTACAGAAGTTTAATACAGTACTGTCCATGAATTGAGTTCGATATCAGTTTACATCACTTTCAAGGATCAATTTATTTGCTTCGAAATGTCAAATGTGGTTTTTGTTTCTTTTAAAGGTCACATTAACAAAATCTAGAATAATTTCAACATAATTCCTATGAACTTTGGTTCTAAGTTCTAAGTTCTAAAGTTCTAAGTTTTAGAACTTTGGTTCTAAAAAGGAAAAAGAATAAATTTCAACTTTGGTTCTAAGACATCTTGAAAAGTAAGTTCACCCCCACAAAAAAAATATTCCATATTAAATGCCAAGTCTGTATATATATATTGTTGCGGATATGAGGATTATGTTTTTTTGTATTGTATAGTAAATTGTTTGATTCTGGCCCCTCCTGCCTCCAGTGTTGTGTAAAGGTTAAAAGGGCGTCCCGGTAGTTAATTCCATAAAGCACACATTGAAGGACACGATAAAACCCTTGTTCAGTAGCTTATATCTTTATTATGTGTTTTAGATTAAGGCTTTGTCGTCCATTAACATGACACTCCATTGCACCAAGTGAAAAAGATAGATTCCCTTCATTCCCATTCCCAAAAACCTCCATTTCCCCTTTCGTCAATTGCCATTCGCAGTGCCAACCAACAATTGCCGCCATTGACCACGAGGCAGGGTTGGGGAAGAAAGGCGGGTCCCCACCTCGTCATAGAGGGGAGGAGTGAGTCAGCCCCACTCAACCAACCATGGACAGGGGGTTGGACTTGGAGAGGGTGTGGAGAGAAACATCAAGGAGGTTCGCGAAGGTTGAGGGGCGGGGCCTATATAACCCGCCGCAGGACGTTCCCCAAGGAGATGAGCTATGAGAAGGTCCAAGAGATGAGCTTTTACGAGATGAGCTTTTACGAGATGAGCTATGACAAGAGCTGAGTTGTGAGGTCCAAGGCTGAGCTGCGTGGTGAGGTGCAAAAGAGAGAGCTGGGTTGTGAGGTCCAAGAGAGAGAAAGGAGATCATCCAGGGAAGCACAAAGCCTGCTATTCGTTGCCTTGCTCACCAGCAGCAGCGTCCACAGCAGCAGCAGCAGCAGCGTCCACAGCAGCAGCAGCAGCAGCAGCGTCCACAGCAGCAACAACACTCGACAGCCGTTTGGGGCCTGGACGGCGGTTTTGAGCAGGGCCGCAAAGGGACGGCGGCTGCCCAATGAGCCGATCGTGCTGCAGGACCAGTTGGACCTCCCTATCCCGCCAGCCATCCACCTGCCATTCCTATCATCATCCCCCGTGTAAGTGTGTTCGTAGTCTGTCTTTTGTCTTGTCCCCTGGGAATAAGTTAAGTTTGTATAAGCTAGGTTGCACTGTGTCTAAAATCTTCTGTATATTATTTTATTATCTTTCCTTCTCCTTGGTTACTTTGAGCCTGTAAATAGTAATAAATAGTAATCGTATTTCAAACCTTTCTTTTTGTCTGCTTCTTCTTCACATCCGTGTCGTCTTAGTCTTTTCCATATTGAATAGCTGTGGCACGATACGGCCAACGTCTGGGTGAATCGGGGAAACTGTTAGGTCGCGGTGCCTCCGCTCGGCAAACCAACATCCTTAACCGCGGACCGTAACAATATATATATATATATATATATATATATATATATATATATATATATATATATACATGTATATATATATATATATATGTATATATATATATATATATATATATATATATATATATATATATATATACTGCTTCTACACACTTATGCACTTCTGCTTATATACGCATACATATACTTACGCTGACATTCACGGTCTGCCGAGCAGGCACGTAAGACATCGGCTATGATAAAACTCACTGTGTTAAGTGTGGGAAAGTTCTGAAGAGATTGCAGCTGGCTCAGTAGCGCAGTGGGCTGTTGACGTGTTATCAACTGAGGTCCGTGGTTCTAGCCCCACATTGAGTCAGAATTTTTTCACACTTCGCCCCTTGCAGGAATTTGATTCCTGCTTAATAAGATATATATATATATATATGTACACACACACACTGACAAAAGAAGCACCACCAATCTCATCGTTGAGTGTGTTATACAGTACGGTACTTACAAACTGAGTCCGTATATGTTACCCCTCGCAGTCCGTATATGTTACGGACGTGGATAAGATGTTACTGGATTTGCCGAGCGGATGGCCGCTGCGCCCGAACAGTTACCCCGACTAACCCGATTCCTGAACGTTGGCCAAAATCGCGCCACAGATATTCAATAGGGAAAAGACAAAGGCGACACGGATGTGAAGAAGAAGAAGAAGAAGGAGACAAAAAGGTTTGAAATACGATTATTATTTATTACTATTTACAGGATTGAAAGAAACCAAGGAAGAGGGAAAGATAAGAAAATAAAGCAGAAAGAGGGACGGACCAGAAAGACACAGTGAAAATACTAGCTTATCTATGGCAGTCTTAACTTATACTCTGGACAGAACAAACAAAGACGGACTCACACGGGGAATTGCAGAGTGGATTGGCTGGAAGGAGGTGGGTGGCTGGAGGGTGAGGAAGGCACGGAGCTGGCTGGAGCTTGATCCCGCACGGGCGTCGGGCTGGACCTCGACGGCCGCCGATGCCACCGATCCTGTCGTGTGCGCGGGGTAACGGGTCGGAGCTGCTTGGTGGAGCCAACGCTGCTGGTGGGGGGTCTGGCGTGACGGGTTCTCTCTCCCTCTCTCACAAACTCCAGGACTCTCTTTTGGCTTGTCTGTGATCTGATCCTCTCCCTCCTCGACTCTTCTGGGGGCGTCTTCCTCGGGTTATATAAGCCCCACCCTTGACCCTTTTGCGAACCTCCCCCAAACGTTCTCTCTCCGCCCTCTAAAGCCAACCCCTCGTTCTGGGTTGGTCGGCAAGGGCTGGTTCACTCCTTCCCTCTATGACGAGGTGGAGACACGCCCTTATTCCCCGACCTTACCTCGTGGCCAATGGTGGTTTTGGGGCGATTCGAGCTAGCCCCAGCCAAAGGGCAGCAATGGCGAATGAAGAAAACCGCCCCAAATGCAGTTGGCAATTGCAGCAAACCTGACAAACCTGGCACTTTGAAGATGCCATGTCGGAGGGATCTACTTTATTTAATGCAGTGCAATGGAGTGTCAAATTAATGGAAGACAAATCCTTAGCCTAATACACAGAATAAGGAAATAACTGTCAACAAGGGGGAAATCTATTATTGGCTAACGTGAGTGCTTATGAACTAATTACGGGACGCACTTTGACCTTTATACATAACTGGAGTAAGGAGGGCGATATTTTTACAACAATTTACACAACAACAAAAAAAAAACATTCTCATATCCACAACAATATATATATATATATATATACTGCTTCTACACACTTATGCACTTCTGCTTATACACACATACATACGCATACATATACTTACGCTGACATTCACGGTCTGCCGAGCAGGCACGTAAGACATCGGCCATGATAAAACTCACTGTGTTAAGTGTGGGAAAGTTCTGAGGAGATTGCAGCTGGCTCAATAGCGCAGTGGGCTGTTGACGTGTTATCAACTGAGGTCCGTGGTTCGAGCCCCGCATTGAGTCAGAATTTTTTCACACTTCGCCCCTCGCAGGAATTTGATTCCTGCTTAAAAAGATATATATATACATATACACACACACACTGACAAAAGAAGCACCACCAATGTCATCGTTGAGTGTGTTATACAGTACAGTACTTAGAAACTGAGCTGTCATTAAATTACCTTTTACATATAATTTTTTTTTTTTTTAAGTGCTGATCTAGTTTAAAGTGAAACATCATCTTAATGGATCACAGTTTTGGGTACTGGAGTTTGTTTGTGAAAGTGAAAGGGGGGGGGGTGTTGGGGAGAGTGTGCAGGGGGGCGCACATTGAATATTTGACTATGTCTAAGTGTACTCCACTGATGCAGCAATTATTTTGTTGTTATTTTTCCCAAAGATGACAAAGCGACCTGTGGTAGGTCAATGGACTATTGGGCTTAGCAGGAAATAAACAACATTGAGCAAACTCATTGTATTTCACATCCTTCCATTACGATAAGATGGATTCATTACCAGAAGATCTCTTGGGCAGATGTGTCCAGATCATGCAATTCTCATGTAATTGCATTACCCAAGAAAGGAGAGTGTGACATTTACGTTTGCTCACCGGGTGGGTGAAAACACAGGGGGAGAGGAAAATGGTGCTTGTTATTGTGCTACATTCACAAACGAAACATTACTTCTCTTCACTCTTCACAACTTTTCCGAAAACACCCTGGAGAACTGGTGCTTTATAGTGCTATTTAAAACATACTCGTATATATATATATTTTTTTTATATTTCTCGTGAGATGTGATAATTATTCACAAGCATGTTTTATCAAACCGTGTTTATTTATTTCTGTGATACATACTGTATTCTCTGTGATATGTGTTTTTAGTGTTATGTGACCTCAATCACATGGCATACAGGGGGAAATGTTCAAGGGTGCTGGACTGCCTCTAAATATTTATGAATTTAGTTGACATTTGCCCTGGTTTGTTTTTAGGGCAAATGGACCAGTTGTAGAAGATGAAAGCTTAACATTTCAAACTTTCAAAAATAAGGGCCACCCTAATATTTATATATATATATATACATACAGTCACATGAAAAAGTAAGTACACCACAAGTAAAGTTTTGACTTTTTCCACATATTTCAACATACAGCGATTTGATCTTCATTTCAACAATATTGATAGATAAAGGTGATATAATATAACAAATATCATGAAACATTTACATTTTGTAGTCAATTGTATAATTTAAACAAACATTCATGCAAATTTCGCATGTGGAAAAGTAAGTACACCCCTACATTTATCACTACTTCAAATACCTAAAATTAGAATCAGGTGCACCAGCTCAGGTGCAAATGAGTAGAACATCGTTGGAGATTATCTTGGAGGAACCTGTCTTATTTAAACATCAGACATTTAGTTTTGTTTGCTCTTTGTTGTTGAAGTGTGCGGCGTCACCATGCCTAGATCAAAAGAGCTCTCTCAGGCCTTCAGAAAGAAGGTTATAGATGCCTACGAGTCTTGGAAGGGATTTAAAAAGATCTCCAAACAATTTGAAATCAATCATTCGACTGTCCGTAAGATCATCTACAAGTGGAGAAGATTCCAAACAACTGCCAACTTGTTCAGGCCCGGCCGCCCCAGCAAGTTCAGCCTGAGAGCAGACCGCAAGATGCTGAAAGAAGTCTCTAAGAGCCCCAGAATGTCATCACGGGACCTAAAGGTCGCTCTTGCCACTGTTGATATCAAAGTGCATGAGTCTACCATTAGAAAGAGGCTGCACAAATTTGATCTACATGGGAGGTGTGCCAGGAGGAAACCTTTGCTGTCCAGAAAGAACATCAGGGCAAGATTAAAGTTTGCCAATGAACACCTTGGCAAAGACCAGCACTTCTGGAACAATGTGCTCTGGACAGATGAGTCAAAGATAGAGCTATTTGGCTACAGTACTAGAAGACATGTTTGGCGAAAACCAAAGACATCATTTGACCACAAGAACCTGATACCAACTGTAAAGCATGGTGGTGGAAATATTATGTTTGGGCAGCTTTGCTGCATCAGGGCCTGGGCAGCTCACCATCATAGAATCCACTATGAATTCTTCATTGTACCAGAGGGTGCTTGAGGATAATGTGAGGCCATCTGTCGGAAAGTTGAAGCTCAACCGAGGGTGGACCTTGCAACATGACAATGACCATAAACATACCAGTAAATCCACCAAGGAATGGCTGAAAATAAAGAAATGGAGGGTTCTGGAATGGCCAAGTCAAAGCCCGGATCTAAATCCTATCGAGATGTTGTGGGGGGATTTGAAACGAGCTGTGCATGCAATTGTGCATGCTGTGCAACAATTTTTTGTTGAATAAATTATTGCAAATTCATGTTGTCATTGTTTTTTGTTCAATTAGATCACCTTTATCTATAGATACTGTTTAAATGAAGATCAAATATTGATATGTCCACATATGTTAAAAAGATTTTTAAAAAACATTTCATGGGGTGTACTTACTTTTTCCACATGCGAAATTTGCATGAATGTTTGTTTAAATTATACAATGGACTACAAAATGTAAATGTTTCATGATATTTGTTATATTATATCACCTTTATCTATCAATATTGTTGAAATGAAGATCAAATAGCTGTATGTTGAAATATGTTGAAAAACTCAAAACTTTACATGGGGTGTACTTACTCTTTCACGTGACTGTATGTATATACATATACACAAAGAATTAAGTTAAGCACCCCCCCCGTTTTTTTACAACCTCGCACATTACAAGTTTGTTGTCGTCAAAACAGTGTAATATACCCATGATATTGCTATATTTTCTGGAGAAGTGATATTATGGTCACATAAAAACATAACAATCATGCCGTTTTCAATATTTTATTCTGAATAATTTAAGGTGAAATTTTTTGGGAATTTTAGGCATATTTTCACCTCAATTTAAGTATGGAGCTATAGGTCCATCACGGACAGTGTGGATGACGTTTATGTTTTCTAACGTACAGTCATTGTTCTGAGAAGACCTCTAGCGATCTTTGCGTCAATAACGTGTGTAGGACCCACGTGATCGGATCACTGACTCAACCCTACGTCTCATAGACCCTGTAAGCCGTCGTATGCGTTGCTGTGGCAGGTTGTTCCATTCCCGATGTAATGCACGTTCCAATTCATCCAGATTGGCTATTGGAGGGACCATCTTCGCAATTTGTCGTCCCAACATGTCCCAAACGTGCTCGAGGGGGTTCAGGTCAGGACTGTACGCAGGCCAGGGGATGGTTGTCACAGCACCTTGCTCCAGCAAGGCTCGGACGCGTCTCGCACGGTGAGGCCTGGCGTTGTCATCCATGAAGATGGGTCTGCTGGCGAGGGTGTGGTCATCGAAGTGCGGGATTACGGTGGTATTCAGGATTTCCTCGGCATATCGCTCTCCGTTGAGGTTACCTCGCACAGTTATCAGGTCCAACTTACAGTCATGGGAGAAGCATCCCCAGACCATAATCGAGCCACCACCAAAGGGTACCGTTGGTTGAATGTTTTTAGGTGCATACGCGGTGTTTTTGTGGCGCCACACCCGAACACGCCCATCTGTCACGTACAGCAAGAACCGGCTTTCATCCGACCAATGAACTCGCCTCCAAGACCGGATGTTCCATCCACGTCGCGCTAGGCACCATGCCAAACGCTCCCTCTGATGTCGTTCGAGTAGCCTTGGATGCTTGATCACTCGTCTTGACCTTAAACCGGCCGATTTCAGGCGGTTCCTCATGGTACGGTGACATAGCCTTCTGTTGGGCAGCCAGTTGTCCTTCAGGAAATGGCTCGAGGCGAAGGGATATCGTCGCACCAGTCTCAAAAGCGCTCTATCTTGGCGGACTGTTGTCACGCGAGGTCTTCCAGACCTTGGGCGGTCCTTCACCGCATCCGTTTCCTGGTGTTTCTGCACCAACCGACTGATCACCGAATGGTGGTAACCAAACGTTCGAGCTACAGCTTTTCTGGACATTCCGGACTCGATCATGCCTATTATCCGCCATCGTTCTCCGTCCGACAACCGTCTACGAGCCACCATTACGAGAAAATGACCATGTAACCCCCACACGAGCTCAGGCGTGACTTGCAATAACCCGTGATGATAGTGCATTTACAGAAAATCACGACCACGTGGATGATAACACGTGCTGCACGAGCGATGGGCGTCACAGATGAGTGCACTCATCTGCATTTCATCAATGGATAATTGCTAATGTCATACCAATCATTATTTGATCTCACATACCTTAGAATATATGCCAATGTATACATATACACAAAGAATATATATTAGGGGGTGCTTACCTTAATTCGTTGTGTAGGGGTGCTTAACTTAATTCTTTGTGTATATATACATACATACATACATACATACATACATACATACATACATACATACATACATACATACATATACAAACACACATACACAGATATATTATGAACTTGTAAGTTTTTTTTGTTTTTTTTTTAAGTCCCTGTAAAATATATTATATGTGAAATTATTACCTTGATTTATAAGCAATTGACTGAATTTTCCAACTGCCCGTATCATCAGGTGGGCACCGTTTTTCAACAATATACTAAGCGATAAACACTTTACCTGACAGACATGTTCATTACACAGCACCTCCATCTAACCATCGACTCAACCTGTTATTCAAATATTCAAACTATCATTTATAACCGATTTTTTTACCATGCTGCACTGCGTTGTGCAGCAAATCCTAGCAACCACCAACAAATTATTTTAATGTTTTTTACAATGTATTTATAAATAATATTTTTTATTTAAATACGTCCATTATTTAATACTATCTATAAATAAATATATATGTTTAACCAGTAATATTAATTGAAGAATTAACTTCACTAAAATAATTAATTCAATATTATTACATCAAATGCAATGAAATAGGAACTTGTTTGCATGAAAACCAACCAAACTTAAACAAAAGGTGACGATGGAGTCTGAAGACATTGTCACAAGACCTGATCAAACAATCAGCCAAATATCCCCTATTTAACATGACGGACTAGAACGGCACTCGGTAGAGGGCACACCTATGCCTTGTGAACAGTTTACGTTTTGTATTCCATTGATAGGCCGGATCTGGATTCAGATCTGAACCAAAATCGAATCGACTTGTTCTTGTCACCTAACCACCCCGTTCACCAAGTTTATCCATAACTTTTTAAAAATATGTTATATATCCGTTTCACCTGATCTCCCAATGGTGAAGAATCACGTAAAAATTAAATAATTATCATATTCGAATACATATTCAGATCTTCACCAAAATCGAATCTCTTTGTCCTTGTCACACACCGAACCTCTCCACTAGGTGTTGTCCAAATCCGTCCACAACGTTTTGAGATATCCTGATATGTATCGTTTTTGGCCCTGTCTCCCAATGGTGAAGAATCACATAAAAATTAAATAATTATCATATTCGAATACATATTCAGATCTTCACCAAAATCGAATCTCTTTGTCCTTGTCACACACCGAACCTCTCCACTAGGTGTTGTCCAAATCCGTCCACAACGTTTTGAGATATCCTGATATGTATCGTTTTTGGCCCTGTCTCCCAATGGTGAAGAATCACATAAAAATTAAATAATTCTCATATTCGAATACATATTCAGATCTTCACCAAAATCGAATCTCTTTGTCCTTGTCACACACTGAACCTCTCCACTAAGTGTTGGCCAAATCCGTCCACAACGTTTTGAGATATCCTGAAATGTATCGTTTTTGGCCCTATCTCCAAATGGTGGAGAATCACCTAAAAATTCAATAATTCTCATCTCCGAATCCATATTCAGATCTTCACCAAAATCTAATAGAATCGTCCGTGTTAGACACCCAACCGGTTCACCAAGTTTCGTCCAAATCCGTCCACAACCTTTTGAGATATCTTGTTCACAAACGGACAAATTTGCAAACAGACAAACAGACAGACAGGGGTGAAAACATAACCTCGATTCACCTTTGGTGGCGGAGGTAAAAATACCTTCTCAGCACGTTCCACAAAATCATCCTTTACTGAACAAATTCTTGCAAATCGAAGTACCGGTACTTGAGATGAAAAGACATTGTAACCCATTTTAATTGGTACATTGCTACCTGTAAAGGTGTACAAGACTACACGGAAACTGAAATCATCAACTTTATGATATACACCTGCACTAAAGCCATTCTGTCCAACTCCAACTAACACGTCCAGATAGACAGCAACTGTACAATCATTACCACTCTTGTTTGCAATCAGACTATCTGGATATACAGTATCTTGTAAAGCAGCCTATCAAAAAAGTTATAGTTAACCACACAAATATCATCCATGTAACATGTATGAGACAATATTTTAGCTAATCCTAATTTTTACTCCTTCATCAGTTTCTGCATAAATGAAAATTCACAGAAAATAAGTAAAATGTCTGCTATTAGTGGGATGAAATTCCCACCCATGTATTTCCAATTCCCAATACCTACATGTGTTGTCTTTTTGCCAAATATGAACAAAATCGGTCCATACATCTCCGAGATATGGTTGCGGACGCAGGGATGGACAGACGAGACCAGATCTAATAGGACCCTACTGCAAAGCCGCAATGAGCCGGCGAAGCCAAAGCCTCTTGCCACTATTTTACCCATCACTATGGCATCAGTAGGTTAGGTAGTTGGTAGTAGGTAGGTGTACCTACTACTACTGTAGTAGGTAGGTAGTAGGTGTACTTACAACATAGTAAGTACCGTACCTAGTTCAAAATGACGCCATTTGCATTCTGGATGAGATTAAAATTTATAAAATTTCCTTGATTAATTCGGTGAATTCCGTATTTATTTCGGATATTTCCGGCCATGAAAAACTATTCCCTACGGCCGCGACATTTCTAAAAAATAATTCTTCGTCAATTTTAGAATATTTGACGCCGTTTTAAGCCTCCGAAATGTGGTAAAAAGCTTTTTTGAAATATTTTTTCAAATGCTCGAATCTCATTGGTTCCAGTGTTTGGTGACGATTTTCGTTGAAGATAACCAGGGCCTGTGCAGGCCCGGGGAACGAGATTGGTCTTAAAGTATTTTAATTACAAATTAGAGGTGCATAAGATTGTGAATCAAAAAATGACGGGTGAAACAAACTCCTATTGAACTTTTTCTCAATTTTTTTATGCATACTTCCGCATCCGCAAGATGGCGGCCTCAATGGAGCGATTTGGTGCGTCAAAGCTTCGAAATTCTCAAAGGATCCAGCAAAATCTGGCTTTTCAACATAATACGTATGCATTCATTCACAACACCGGCTTCGCCGGCTACTAGTACTAGTACCGACTGCAGAGCCGCAATGAGCCGGCGAAGCCAAAACCTCTTGCCACTATTTTACCCATCACTATGGCATCAGGAGGTTAGGTAGTTGGTAGTAGGTAGGTAGGTAGTTGGTAGTAGGTAGGTAGGTAGTTGGTAGTAGGTAGGTGTAGTAGGTACCGTACCTGGTAAGACTTGGTAAAAGAGAAGAGCAGACAGTCCTCCCCAATGGCAATACCTGCATACAATAAATGTCACAAGAAGCTTAAGGAAGTAACTATACGATGTGCTAGCTTAAGGCCTATTTTAAGAAATTTTAACTGGGCTTAACATACGTTTTCACAGTAAGTGTGTAGTCTTCTAACTTCAGTCGCTGTCAGGCGCCAGGGCTGGTTCTCTGACTCTCCGGGCACGGCAGCTTCCTCCACCAGAAGAAGTTAGCTTGCAGTGATTAATTCAGTGAATTCCGTCTCAACTTCGGATATTTCCGGCCGTGAAAAACTATCCGTATTTCTAAACTAAATATGTAAACCGCTTATACCATATTTCTGGCCGTGAAAAACTATCCCACACGGCCGCGAGATTTCTAAAAAATAATTCTTCATCAATGTTAGAATATTTGACGCCGTTTTCACCCTCCGAAACGCGTAATAATATTTTTCAAATGCTCGAATCTCATTGGTTCTGGTGTTTGATGACGATTTTCGTTGAAGATAACGAGGTTGGTCTTAACGTATTTTAATTACTAATTAGAGGTTTCATTAGATTGTGAATCAAAGAACGACGGGTGAAACAAACTCCTATTGAACTTTTTCGCAATTGTTTTATGCAAACTTCCGCATCCGGTCGATGGCGGCCACCATTGAGTGATTTCATTTTAGAAATATTTTTGCAAATGCTCGACTCTCATTGGGTCCGGTGTTTGGTGATGCGTTTTGTTGAAGATAACCAGGCCCGTGCGGGCCGATGTTGGTCTTAAATTATTTTATTAATACATTGGAGGTGCAAAAGATTGTGAATCAAACGATGACGGGTGAAAGAAACTCCTAATGAACGTTTTAAATTTGTTATGCATACTTCCGCATCCGCAAGATGGCTGCGTCCACTGCGTTTCGGATTCTCGAGCCAAGGCATAATCAGGTTTTCAACATAATACGTACTCGTTTATTGACAACACCGGCTTCGCCGGCTATAAGCCCCCGTTTCGGACTAAGTCCAACTTAGTCCTATAAGCTAATATATAAGCTAATATAAGCTATTAATATAGCCGCCATCTTGTTTTTTTGGTGGGCTTAATATATCAGGCCTGTAGGCCTCTGCTCATTATACACTGACCAGTGTTTGTTGCGTCAGATTTCCAGTGGCTTTGTTACTAATGATGCGGTCCACATGGGTCTTTTGTTCGCTCTTCCCAAACTGGTTAAAATGCGCTTCACTCAGGATGAAAACTACCACCACTTGGTGAAAATCGTCTGCTCAATTCACGTGTTCTTTTCCCCCATAAACGTTTGTGTACAATTTAGTTGTTCTACGTAAAATAAGTGTACAGTAAACTAAGAGCGTGAACGAGAGGTCACCATGTCCACCTGTAATTTGCGTACACATCGCGGCTGTTCAAAAATTACATCATGATCAGAGGGCAGTCATTCTTGTTCCTTAAACAAATGTCGACACATGAAGGAGCTTCATCACGGAGCAAGATCTTTACAGACAAATGAAGAAAGACAGATTATTATTTTTTTTTTTTTTTTTTTTTTGTGTACTGAATCGAGGCTCGTGAAAGAGCTAACATTTATTTCACAAACAAATCAATCAGACAAACAAAATATACAAAAAGAGGGAGCGGAAGACAAGATGGGGAGAGAAGGGGAAGCACACAACCACAACATTTGAGAGCAGGGAGAAGTGTGGGAGGGAGAGGGCTTGGGGGCAGGAGGCGTGGGAAGGTGTAGTCTTCTAACAGTAAGTGGGGGGGGGGGGGGGGGGGTATAAAACACAAGGGGACCGAAATTAGCGGGGGTAGAAAAGATCAAGGTTTTGGATGGGGGAGGATAAGAGATGGTGGTGAACAGCTGTTTTAAAGACCTGGAGGGTGGAGTGGGATTGAAGAGAGTGAGGGAGTTTGTTCCAGAGGCGGGAGAAAAGAGGAATGAAGGAGTGAAGGTGAGCAGAAAGTCTTGATTTTGGCAGTTTAACCATAAGAGGGTTGCAGGCAGATCTTGTGCGACCTGTAGGAATATTTGGGGGACAGAGCCCAGAGAGAGCTGGGGGGGGCAAGGCCAGAGAGGAGTCGGTAGAAGACGGAAAGACCACCAACCTGCCTGCAGTGAGTGAGTGAAAGGCCCTTGGAGTTAGCTTCATCGCGGGAGATTCCAATGATTCTGAACGCTTTGGTTTCAACAGCGTGAAGACGAGCTAAGTGTGAGGCAGGAGCACCAGACCAGAGGGGAGAGCAGTATTCCATAGAGCTGCGGATGAAAGCCTTGTATGTGGTGAGGAGCTCAGGTGTGCCAAGGAAGGACTTCGCACGACGGAGGATGCCCAGTCGGCGACTGGCTTTGGAGGCCAGATTTGAAATGTGGTTTTCCCAGGAAAGATCATGGCAAATAGTGAGACCCAAAAGCTTGAGTGACAGAACTTCTTGGAGAGGATTATTCAGAAAGTGGATGGGAGGGTTTTCCAGTCGGTCTTTTCGGAGAGACATCGTAAGAGTGTGAGATTTATCAGGATTGAAAGACATGTTCCATTTGTTTGCCCAGTCTGTGATTTTGTCCAGGTCTGCAGAGAGTGAGGAGGCTGCAGACTGCCGATCTGAGGGATGAGGAATGGAGCGACAGAGAGTAGAGTCGTCAGCAAAGAGATAGAGAGGATTTTCAAGGGAGTCAGAGAGATCATTGATGAAGACTGAGATGAAGTAAACTGAGATGAAGGAATTGTGGTGTTTTTGGCTTTGACATGGGGAAGGAAACTAGGTGTGGGTTTCTGGAAGAATGCTTGTGATCACAGGTTCTGGTGGATAGAGTGAAGAAGAGGCAGGTCCATCAACCTGAGAGTGAAGCGCTAGAAAACGAAGAGTCCATCAACCTGCCTGCAGTGGCCCAGAAGCATAAAAGCCTTGGACTTGATTGCTTTCAGAAGTGCAAGAATGGAAGCACCTGTGCAAGTCAAGATTGGGGAACCATGCTCCATAGTACTTCAGATGAAGACTTTTCACACCATGAATAGCTCTATGGTACATAGCTCAGAATGGATTTGGCTTTTTGGTAAATAAAAGGACCAGCTTTAAAGGACAGTTTGGACCTAAGACAGGCGATGACAGACAGTAAAAAAAAAACGACAAACAAACATTGAACTCCTTCCAGGGGTTGACCATAAAGGTAAACTGGGTGGTTCGAGAGCTGAGCCTTATGGAGGGACAGAGTGGGAGTTTGGGAATTACCTGCATCGAAAGACTTCTTCCAGGTAGCTGACTAATGACTTTTCCAGATCTGTAGACTGGCAAGGTATGACAGCCTGCCGCTCAGAAGTGTTGTACTTTTGTGCACAGAGCGCAGTTATTAGTAAAATGTGTGGCAGAAGATTCATCATGGAAGCAGAGGTCATTGACGTAGACCCATAATATGGCCATTCAATTCTACCCCCATTAAACCTGCGCCCTACCACCCCCAAGACCACCTCCTTCCAAATTTTCAGTTTTTTCCTTCCAGAGAGTTTGCTTCTGTATCCATCTTGTCCACCTGTGCATCCTCCCCAATACCTCTCTCCTCCCCACATTTCTTATTTGTCCAAGTTTCCCTCTATTTTATTCTTAAACCCTCCTGTGGGGTTTCCCCCCTCTTTCAATGGAGCAGACTTGGAACCCTTTTAAATTGGGGTGACATTGAAAGCTCTTCAAGATGAAGCAGGTGACCATCTGAGAAATATGTGGAGAAGAGCTAGTAAATAGGAAAGGATAGGGCTGAAGCTGCACAGTTTCTTATGTTTAAAGAACCTATGGCCTTGGATCCAGTTGCACTTGAGGTATCAAGATCAACTCGAAAATTCTCAACCTCAGCGGGAAAGAAATTCACACGGAATGATCTGTGAATGAGGAAAAGGTGAAAAAAGGAGGCATTGGAGACTTTGGCCTTCTCAGTAAAGATGGATTTCAGGAATTCAGCTTTCTCAAAACAGTGTCCAATATGACTCCATCCTTTTTGGAGTGAAGATACTGTAACGTATTATTCTGACTTGTATTTGCATTGTTGTTGTGGTTTATCGGACGCGCTTATTCGTCAGACACGAGTGAATCATCACCGCGTCAATAAACGCGCTTTCCGCTTCCGGCACGATGGAGTCTGCTTGAGTTCGTTACATGGTGTCAGAAGTTCGTTGATATTCACGCCATAAGCCGCCATTCGTCTCCATAAATATGGCATCTCCGAACTTTGATCATCCCTCGATCGACTGGGAGAGTCTGGATCTCTACCAGGAGTTTTGCCGGTTCAGAAATCACGTCAGTTTTGTCTTGTCAGGGCCGCTCGCAGACATAACGAAGCCTCGTCAAGCAGGATGGCTCGGAACGTGGATCGGCGAACAAGGTCGTCAAATCTACCAAACTCTATCTTGGGAGGAAGGAGAGAAAGACGACCCGCAGGAAGTGCTGAACAAATTCCAGAACTATGTGCAGCCCAGAAAGAACAAAAGAGTTGCCAGACACCGACTGAAACAAAGGCGCCAGCGGAGTGGTGAGTCTTTTGATCATTTCATAAAAGATCTGAGGATAATTCTCATGGATTGCGATTACCAAGACCCAGACGACATAATCGTCGATTGCATCATTGATGGCAGCCATGATAAGAGGGTCCAAGAGAAATTACTCGATAGGGGTGAGGAGCTCTCACTAGCTAAAGCTATAGAAATTGGCCAACAGCTAGAGCTCTCGCAGAAACATATGTGAATAGTCCGAGATGAAGATGCTCTCATCTCAGCCCTCAGATCTGAAAACGAACGAACTCAGCACCAGACTCAACGTTGTAAGAGCAAGCCTGATAGGCATACACAAGCCACCGAGCTGTTCAAAGCTGAGCATCGGTTTCGGAATGACGGTCCCTGCAGCAAATGTGGCCAGTCAGTGCACAGGCAAGCCAAGTGTCCAGCAATTAATTCTAGCTGCTCCTACTGCAAGAAGCCTGGTCACTGGTTTGCGGCGTGTCGGAAGAGACTGCGCGACCTAAAGTCCCTTGATGAGGAGACCAGTCTAGATCATGTAGATCTTCCTCAAGAACTCGTCAAGGAATCTGAAATTTTAAGGATCTCCGCTCTACAACCAAGCATCAATACGGCTACTCATGACAAGTGGGCACAGACCGTCACGTTGCTGGGTCAGCCGACTCGGTTCCGGATTGACACGGGTGCAAGGTGCAACACACTAACACTCAACGACTACCAGTTAGTCCAGCACCTCGCAGGCGATCTACAATCGTCGCATAAAGTTCTTAAAACATACTCGAACCATACTATCCATCCTGTCGGTACCGTGACACTCCCTCTCTCTCACAAAAACAAGACCGTTAGAGCCAGTTTTGAGGTCATTGACCTCGATCAGGAGAATGTAATGTCAGGCGCTACCTCGGAAGCCCTAGGCCTCATTGTCAAGCTCGATAAGTTGTCTCTTGTTCAGCCTCTAGTCAATGTGTCTCAGGAAGCAGTAATCTCTGAGTTTCCAGAAGTTGCCAAGACAACTGGAACTCTTCCCGGAACTTATCGGATCAAGCTTGTAGAAGGGTCACAGGGAGTAGTTCACGCTCCTCGCAGACAGCCTGCAGCATTGAGAGAGCAAATAGTTGACAAGCTACAAGAGATGGTCACCGAAGGTCACATCGCGAAGGTAGAACGACCGACTGAGTGGGTGAGTTCCATGGTAGTAGCTCTTCGCAACGGCAAAGTCCGCATCTGTATAGACCCCAAAGACTTAAACAAGTGCACAAAACGTGAGCACTACCCAATGAGAACTGTTCAGGAAGTTTTAGCTCAAATCCCTGGAGCCAAAGTATTTTCTGTGCTTGACGCCCGCAGTGGGTTCATGCAAATTCGCCTTGACGAGCCTTCTTCATTCTTGACCACGTTCAATACACCTGTAGGGAGATACCGCTGGCTGCGTCTCCCTTATGGATTGAGGTGCTCGCCGGAGATATTCCAGCGAATCATGGACCAGATGCTAGAAGGGATAGAATGGGCAACAGCGGTAATGGATGACATTTTAGTTGCTGGTCGTGACATCACCCACCACGACTGTGTACTGAAGCGAGTTATGCAACGAGCTACAAGTTATAACCTGCAACTAAACTTCCGAAAATGCCTCATCCGGCAAACCTCAGTCCCTTATGTAGGCCACCTGCTTACTGCAGAAGGAGTGCTACCAGATCCATTCAAGACGAAGGCAGTTGAGAAAATGCCACGTCCAACAGACAAACAAGGCGTCAAGCGTTTCCTTGGATTCGTTCAGTATTTAGGGAAGTTTATTCCCAACCTAAGTGACACAAGCAAGCCTCTCCGTGATCTCTGCAAGGCGGACGTGGAGTTCTCCTGGCAGTCAGCTCAGGAGCTGTCCTTCAAGAAGCTGAAGCAAGCATGTATTTCGGCCCCGGTCCTTCAGTACTATGATGTAAGTCAGCCAGTTGAAATACAAGCCGATGCCAGCCAAAACGCTGTAGGAGCCTGTTTGCTCCAGAATGGCAACCCTATAGCGTTCACATCACGCAGTATGACCGATACTGAGTGTCGCTACGCTATGATTGAGAAGGAAATGCTCTCAATCGTCCATGCAACAGAAGCATTTCACTACTATATCTTTGGAAAATCAGTAGTGGTATATAATGACCATAAACCCCTTGAGGAAATCTTCAAGAAGCCTCTCCTATCTTCTCCCATGCGTTTACAGCGTATGTTGCTCAAGCTTCAACGGTATGACTTGGAGGTTAACTACTGCCGTGGTTCTGAGATGGTGCTCCCCGACACATTGTCCCGTGCACCTCTACCGGACACCGACTCAGAAGCTGGGAAAGACCTTGAGCCTGTGAACATGTTCCAGTTCCTTGCGATCACGAGTGGGAAATACCTCGAAATCCAGGAAGCTACTCTGAGTCAAATGAGCCTTCTCTGCGGTGTCATTGCAAGTGGATGGCCTGACTCCCGAAAGGAAGTCCCAGCACAGGTCCGTCCGTACTTTGACTCCAGAACGCAATTGGCAGTCTCAGACAGTGTTGTCTACAAAGGCATGCGCCTTGTCATCCCGCCAAGCCTTAGACCCAGAATGCTGAGCTTGATTCATGAATCGCACCTCGGAGTGAACAAGTGTAAGCAGCGTGCTCGCGAGGTCATGTATTGGCCCTCAATGAACTCTGACATCGAAGAAACTGTACGGAATTGTTGCAAGTGTGCAGAGTATCAAAGCGCTCAGCAACGGGAGCCTCTCTTGCCGACTTACACGCCTGATCTTCCATTCATCGAAGTTGGAAGCGACGTTTTTGACTTCGAATCAAAGCAGTATTTGCTCACGGTCGATTATTACTCCAAGTTTGTGGAGGTGGATTGCCTCAAGGACATTACAGCTCGCTCTGTAATCGAAGCTCTCAAGCAGCAGTTTTGTCGGCATGGTATTCCAGAGAAGCTGCGAAGCGATTCCGGAAGTCAGTACACGTCAGAGGAATTTTCTCAGTTTTGCAAAGAATATGGCATAACTCACGACATTGTGTCCCCCAAGCACCAACGAGCCAATGGAGAGGCAGAAAGAGCGATCCAGACAGTGAAAAGGCTCTGGAAGAAGTCAGCAGATAAGTACTTAGCCCTGCTAGACTACCGCACCACTCCACTTGAAGGAATAAACTTGTCCCCGGCTCAGCTCCTAATGGGAAGACGCCCCAGAAACACACTGCCTTGCAACCGCACTCTTCTCATGCCTGCGCGGTATGACCATCACCTTGTGAGATCACGCCTTGACACACAGAAGGAGAAACAAAAATACTATCATGACAAGCCATCTATGTCAGATTTGCCACCGCTCCAGCCGGGAGACAGTGTTAGGATGTTGCCAAACCCGGAGGCCAGGCATTGGATTCCGGCTGTAGTTGAGGCGTGCCACAACAGCCCCCGGTCATATTTGCTGAGGACCCCAAACAATGTGTACCGGCGTAACAGGCTCCATCTCCGCAGAGTGCCTCATTCAGCCAATGTTGGCCCGGTGGGAAGTCAGCCACTCTCTCGCTTTTACTCTTCCCAGGACATGAGGGACTTCCCTGATCCCACCACTCAACAGGACACCCCAGTGGGGAACTGCTGCAAGTCCCCAAGTCCAAGTGAGCAAGCATCTGAATCCCAAAGTCTCCCAACAGTGTCATCGCCTCGAGCCACTGCATCTCCCAGAAATACCAAGTTCATCACAAGGAGCGGCAGAGCGGTTAACCCTCCCAGACGTCTGGATCTTTAAATTTAAATCAATTGATTCACGTGATCTGAATGTGATGCTGTTTGTTAATTAATTCATTGTAAGTTTTACTTTATAGAGTTATTTGCTTTGCTGGTTTCCTTTAAAGTGGCTTCCTTGAAAGAAAGGAGGATGTAACGTATTATTCTGACTTGTATTTGCATTGTTGTTGTGGTTTATCGGACGCGCTTATTCGTCAGACACGAGTGAATCATCACCGCGTCAATAAACGCGCTTTCCGCTTCCGGCACGATGGAGTCTGCTTGAGTTCGTTACAGATACATCTTACTATAATTCACCAAATATCCATCCGTCTGTCTGTCTGTCCATCCGTTCAAAGGTACCGCAAAAACGGCTGAACCGATCGCAACGATATTTTGGGTGGGTAATCCTGGGATCTCCTGGAGTAAAATAGGCTATATTGTTTTTCCAATTTCAGCTTTGGCCTCCAGCATTTTCAGGTTTGGACTCCTGCATAATGTTATTTTCCCAGGTGCCGCACAAACGGCTGCACCGATCGGCTGCACCAATCGGACTCGGTGACCTCGGAAAAAGACCTTTTATAAGGACATGGATTGAATCCCTGCTTGAGAGAATGCCAACCCCCTCCCCGCCATCACCGTCGTCTCTCCAACTCACAATCCCACGAGATATGCGGAAAGGACGACCCAAAACCAATTATCTTCTTTTTGATTTGTATATAAACATCATTAAAAGTAAATAATGACCTCGGCCAAAGTTCAAACGACGTGGATTTAATCTCTACATGAGAGAATTAAACATAGCTATTTGGGCGGTGTATACGCTAACAGATCGCTGTCTCCATCAATCTTGCCAAGGCCGTAACACCTATCGGCTCAAAATCCTTTTAACTGTTGACTTGGTAGTTTTTACAATGAAGGAAACATTAACAATGTTGTTAAAAGTTTATTGTGTGATTAATTTGTGATTGGAGTTATGTTGTTTGGAATGAAAAAAGAGATATCGAGTTCAAGTAAATGACGACATTCCGTGATGGCATGGTCTACTTTCTAAACGTGAACTTCGCAGATCGCCATATGCAGATTCGCCACGGACCCACGATCGATGTTTCTATACGTGACGAACGGGTACGTTTTTCATGGAAGTCCTTCACGAACTTGCTGTCCATGTCTGACGTGCGACTGAGGGTACTACAGGAATGTGGAATTTATTGGTTTTGTGCTTTAGCATTCGCCATATCTGCATTGCCTGTTTGCTTCTGGCCTCGCACCCGTGCTCTCACTAGTAAGGAGAATGTGTACCTGTAACAGACGACTTGGAGGTTGTAACAGCTTCATTTTAAAAACTGCTTTACCATAGGCATCATTGCACCAGGGTCGAGTTGTTGAGTAGGATGTGAAGGAGAGGAAGCAGTTTGTTGAGAAGAGAATAGCAGAAGCTGTCGATGTCCGCAGATGATGGACCTGTATATGAGGGATATAGGAGATAGTAACCCGGACCAATCTGCATTGCTGAACTATCATACACGTCGGAAGACCGACGAGGAGACAATCCTTGGACTTGATTCGGAAGTTCATCACAATGACTTGATCAGAAGAGCCAAGAGGAGAGGAGTAGGAGCAGGACAGTTTCAAGGGGGAAAGTTTGACAAGATCTGGTCCAATAGAGATTGGCCGCCATTTGCACGAGAGATGTTCGTCGGAAACGGAAAAGAAATAGACCATGGCCAGATGTTTCACAGAAGGCCTTTGCTGCAACGCCAAGGACTGCGGTCAGTTGCTTTGACAGTTGCAGATGCTGCCATTGAATTGAAGCTGGAATAACTTTACTAATATGGTGGAAAACTTATCGTGTGTTCTTGTTCGCCGTCTGATGATTTTCACACACGCATGTCCCAAAGTGACCTCCGTCTAGAGGGTTTTGACTCTCTTTTGTACCTCCAGATGCACTGAACTTGTGAAGCTGACAAAAAAAAAAAACCAGCATCTTTTGAAATGATTTGATGAAAAACAAAATGAGAATCACAAATATCACTCCACAGTCGTTCTGCAGTGAAATCCCAGAGATCTTCCTTCTGGCCTAGAGGTCGATGGTTCAAATCCCATCCTGGCTGAGTTGTACCAAACACTTGAATGGTCACGTGAAGCTTCTTCGCTTGGTGCTCAGCGTTTAAAAAGGCTCCGCCATCGAAGTTCCTTGTGAAGTTCATCACATAGTCAGACAATCCTATGGCTTGGGACGCTTGACCAGCACTATCTCCAAACGTGATCCCTAGGGTTGTTTGCACCTCAGCATGGATATAGAAGGTTCCGCACCCACACCAGAAACGATAATCCGCAAACTGCCAATGAAGGTTGCTCGATGTCTGCAGAAAAGGGAAAGTGAGAAAAAGTAACAAGAAAGCAGATGTATCTGGGATGAATCAACGCGAATACCACGTGGACTTTTGTTTCTATCTCGGCAGGACACGTTGAGCTCCAATGTTTTCTATCCCCGCCCAAGTCGAGCCGAATGGAACGCGCATGTTTCGCGTGGCACCGACAAGTACAACAGCGTTCCTCCCAAGGGTGAAGGGACGCCTCCCACTACGAAGGGCCACTCACGGCATTGCTCCGCCTTCCGCTTAGCTCCGCCCACGCTCCGTCCAATGCCTGCCAGGCTCCTCCCATATCTCCCGATTTCTCGCTGCGCTGGACGCCTTCCCGCGGATTGCATCAGACGAGCACGGACAGTGTTCCCAATGTCCGAACTAGACTATATCACTAACCTTTGAATATTTGCACAGATGTCCTTCGTCGAATACAATAACTACAATTGAAAGGATTCCCATTCGTTTAATTTCCAGAATCAACGAACACTGATTAAACTGTCCGAATGATATGCATGTCGATCTCCCAGTACGTCTACACTGTCGTCACCTTGAATTCCTTACCCACCCTCTTCAGGTCACAGTGGTTATTAATAAGACAAATTATAAATCATTCCATTTCACCAACACCGCTCCTTTGTTGACGTAACTCAGAGAGGCAGCATGGGTTGGTGATTAAAGTTATGGAAAGTTTTACACCCCCTCATTATCATTCCCAGCTCAAAACTTTCCTCTTCCCCTCCGAACCCCGTATTTTTCCACGACGGTTACGTTATAATGCTTGCTGTGTCTGAATCTGTAAATTCCGAAATCTTAGCTTCATTGATGACGTCATAACAAAGTTGCGTCATAACTTAAGTACAAACGTTTATAATATATTCCGTCTGCTTACATGACAACTGAAGTGTTGCTGGAACTGAACTTGCAGACAAGAAAGCTGCTAGGGTTCGACTAACAGGAAAAGCGTGGATTGTAGTCGAGCGTTATCGTTTTCTGTGCAATGTATGTACATCCTGCGGGACGAGTTAGGGACGTTGTGGTTGGAGCTACACGAACTTTCATGGACCTGACACGGGGTTTTTCGGGTCCACACGAGGTAAAAAAATAAACAAAACTAGTGTTGATATTTCTGGGATAGTTCACACCTCCTCCCTATATCCCAGCTTTCCCTTACACCCCCTACCCTCACCTATCTTTTATTTCTCCTTTTCCCCTCCACTCCTCGCTCTCTCTCTACCTCCCCTCCCCCACAACTCCCTCTCTTCATCCTATCCGCCCCCCTCCCACACCCCTCTCTCCCTTCTCCTCTTCACCCCGCCCACTCCTTCCCTCCAAAGTAGTTTTGTGTGCATATATATGGGGCAGGAGATTATACATACACACAAATATATATATACAAATATACACATATACAAACATACATATATACATACAAGTACTGTATATACAAATACACATACATACATACATATATACATGCAAATATATGCAAATATACATATATACATACACACATACATACAAATATACATATACACATACATACATACATACATACAAATATATACAAATATACATATACACATACATACATACATACATACAAATATATACAAATATACATACATATATACATACATACAAATATATACAAATATACATATACACATACATATTATATACATACAAATATATACAAATATACACATACATATTATATACATACAAATATATACAAATATACACATACATATTATATACACACAAATATATGCAAATATACATAATACGTACATACATACATACATACATACAAATATATACAAATATACATACATATATACATACAAATCCATACCAATATACATATACACATACCTATATACATACAAATATATACAAATATACATACATACAAATATATACAAATATACATATATACATACATACATACAAATATACAAACATATATACATACAATTATATACAAATATACATAAACAGTTATACACATACATATATACATACAAATATATACAAATATACATATATACATACATATATACATACATACATGCAAATATATACAAATATACATACATATATACATACAAATACAAACAAATATACATCTACACATACTTAGAAATATTTACAAATATACATATGTACATACATACATACAAATATACATATATACATACAAATATATTCAAATATACATATATACATACAAATATATTCAAATATACATATATACATACAAATATATTCAAATATACATATATACATACAAATATATACAAATATACATATATACATACAAATATATACAAATATACATATATACATACAAATATATACATACAAACATATATACATACAAATATATACATACAAATGTATACATATATACATACAAATATATACATACAAATGTATACAAATATACTATTGCGGATATGGGATTTGGCCTCCATATCCGCTTGTAAATATTCCCCTATTTCCCCAATACTCCCCAACTATCCCCAATCCCCCATTCCCTAGTCCCATTTGCCTGTAAACAACACTCTGTAAAACCGACCTTCCCCTTTTTCCCCCATTAAATGTCGTGCCCAGGTCCACCGCATCTCACGTAGACAACTTTCGGACATCTTGCTAGTTATTCTTAGTCTATGTCAGTTAAGGACTCGTTTCCATTAATTCTGACTCTTCGTTGCACCAGAATGTGATTGTATGGCACCAGTAGTGAGTTTAGGACCTCCCCATACCTCCTCCCATCTTCCCCATGAAACAACAACAACTACAACAACAGCGCGCGGGGAGTGTGCGTCCTCACTCCGGCTCGGTTAGCCGCCATTGCCCATGTGCGCCGACGGGGTTACCACGAAGGGGCTGACTGTCGGCCCCTCGTCAAGGGCGGAGCCCGGTAACCCCCCGCACCCAATAAGAAGCGGCGGGCCGATTCCATCTGGGGCGGAGCTAACGAGCCGAGGGCGTGTCACTCCCCGCCGGATATACGCAGCCACTTACCGGACGTGACGTGAGATGCGCCCCGAGGTTGAAGTGAAGAGAACCAGACGCCACCTCCGAGCGCTGAGAGACCTCCCTGCATCTTTTGGGCCGCGCTATCCTGTCCCTGAGCACAAGGTGCACCTTGTGCTGTCCACCGACTACCTGCCCTTCCTTGCCATCAATCCCCGTGTGAGTCAGTCTTGTCCTGTTTATCTGTGGTCTGTCGGGGTTACTATAAGACCGTGATTAAGTGCCTACCTTCCTATGCTGTCTCTCTTGTCCTTGTAATCTAACGTTCCGAAATATTATAACCTCCTCCGGAGGTCTTGAGAACTGTACCCCTGGTGTCGTGTCATTTTAACCCAGCCGTTGTGTCCTTTCCTCAATTGATTTAGCGTAGCGCGACTCGGCCAACGTTCGAGTATAATCGGGTAAACTGTGCAGACGCGGTCATACCAAACCGCTCGGTAAACCAACATCCACAACCGCGTCTGTAACAATACATATATACATACAGCCATACATACATATATACATACATACATATATACATACATACATATATACATATATACATACATATATACATACAAATATATACATATATACAAATATACGTATATACAAATATACATATATACATACAAAGATATACAAATATACATATATACATACATACATACATACAAATATATACAAATATACATATATACTTGTTGTGGAAAACCAATCAGGTCCACACAACTTTAGTCCAACTTGTGGTTTAATTCCATTTAGATCATGACATCATCCTGTAATGCAGGAAATGCAATAAGTATACGATGTGGCATCACATGGGACCATTCATAACATTCAATGCAAGCAAGCTGAATATTCTATGCTGGCGTACCGTTAGCGAGTCTACCAGATGTAACGTGTCACAGGAGAAGTCTCGGAGCACCGTCCGCAGCAGCGGGTCTTATAGTCACGCCCCTAGTGGTGTCAACGAGCAGCGAGCATCACCCCGGGTTCAGTACGAATACGATTTCACTACAATACTTACATACATATATACATACAAATATATACAAATATACATATATACATACATACATACATATATAATTTCCAAACACACTTGGTCACAAGTGTGCCTCACTGACCGGATCCTCAGTCGAGGTCCTCGGCATCATCCCGTTTCGGCCCTTCAATCTCGATACGGTCAGCTAAGGTGGGCCAGCAGGGGCACATACTCTTCCACATGCAGCAGTTACACCTGTATGCGTACATACTCCCACCCCCAGCCAGTGAGAACACAGACTACAACAACAAAACCGCCTCCACTCCCAGAATATATGTATAAAAAGTGCTTGTGTATGTATGTATGTGTATGTATGTATATATATATATATATATTGCTGACAGAATGACGCGAAGTACACACACTGGCTTCTTAGATAGCTAACCTGGGCTTGAATCCTGACCCAGGTGTAAAATGCCATCCTGGTGTTTCACAGGCAGAGTGATTCATAAATGTGTGTGCGTCCCTCGGATGGACGGTAAACTGGTCGTCCCGTGTACCTGCAGATTAGTTGGTTGACTTTAAAGATCCCACGGTGTCGTTTACGAAGAGTAGGCGAGGTATCGCCGGCACCATGAACAAATGACAAATTCCTTCACTAACTACTACTGGGAGAGGGATGGCAAATCGCCCAGCATGACCCCTAGCCTGGTACACCAGGTGTGTTACCGATTACCTTGTAGAGCGCTCTGCAAATGGCTTAAGCACTCAAGTTAGCACTCCATTGGAACCGTTTATAAGGAAGAGAAGAAGAAGAACCCTAGTTACCGCTTGGTAACTGAACTATGTTAGGAATGCATATGTGAGGAAAATGTATAATTTCAACACGTTTTCAGTTCCTGAGAGTTAACGTCGTGAGGTTGCCCAAGGTGTAGGTAACACGGAATCACGTATTAACTTGGGTAAAGTGCAAGGAATAAGAATAATGGATATAAAAGTTCTGTTCGTTCGGGAAGGGGCGGGGGCAGAACTCCTGTTGCTTGAGAGGGCGGAGCAATAGGAATTCACAGAAGGGGGAGGGGCGTTAGGACGCACACGAGAACGCTGATTGGTCAGACGACTCCCAGGGGCGTTCGCTATAAGGTGGCAGCGCATGTAGGGCTTTGCATTCCACGGCAGCACCGACAGCCTCAGCACCGTTTCCCATCGAGCTCCGGGTCTTTCTTTGCTCCTTTAAGGAATCTTCACTTTAAGAACGCCCGCGCCTTCCCAACAAGAACCTAGGCTTTGCCTTCTGTTCCGTGCCTTTGTTTCCAAGGTAAGCAGGTGGCGTCCACGGGTTCGCTCCAGTTGGCTCGTTTTTGCGGAATATTCCACAAGCTGTTGTAACATTCCAAGCCGATGAGTCACCGAGCTCGAGTGGCGCGAACGGCGCGTCGGGCCCCACGAATTCAAATGAGCCGAGTTTGCAGGGGATCGCGGTATGGCCCCACAATGCACTTTCGCTCCCAACATTCCCCAAACGTGGACATTGCTGCAGTTTGGAGATTGCGAGTGGGGTGGGGGTTGCGTGCAAGGATTGCTATCGATTTGGTCCAGATGACCTTGTGCAAGTGTTTGCAAAAAGTTTAACCAATTGTTTTATGACGTCATTGACAAATTGTGCAGAAGCGTTCAAGGCATTAGAAGCTTTGACGCTTTGCAGCTGCTCGTTGTGCACGAACCCGTCATGGCGGAATGCTTTTGAGGTCGATCTGTACTATTTAAACTATTTAAATATATCTTGGCTTTCTGATTGGTGGATGGAGGTTATGTTTTCACCCCTGTCTGTCCGTGTGTCTGTGTGTCTGTCTGTCCGTTTGTGAACAAAATATCTCAAAAAGCTGTTGACGGATTCGGACGAAATTTGGCAGAGAGTTAACGTATGAGACAAGGACGAAATGATTAGATTTTGGAGAAGATTCGGATCCGGATACTAGAATTTTAAAAGTGATTCTTCACCATTTAGAGATAGGGCCAAAAACGATACATACCAGGATATCTCAAAAAGTTATGGACGGATTTGGACAAAACTTGGTGGACATGTTGTTTGTATGACGAGGACTATTCGATTAGATTTTGGTGAAGATCTGAATGTGGATACGGATATGAGAATTATTTAATTATTTAAGTGATTCTTCACCATTGAGTGATGGGGCCAAAAACGATACATAGCAGGATATCTCAATGTTATGGACGGATTTGTACAAAACTTGGTGGACATGTTGTTTGTAGGACGAGGACGATTCGATTCGATTTTGGTGAAGATCTGAATGTGGATATGGATATGAGAATTATTTAATTATTTAAGTGATTCTTCACCATTGAGTGACAGGGCCAAAAACAATACATAGCAGGATATATCAAAAAGTTGTGGATGGATTTTGACGAAACTTGTTGGACAGGTTGTGCGCGTGACAAGGACAAAGATTTTATTTCGGTGAAGATCCGGATCCAGCAAGTAGAATTTTTAAGTGATTCTTCACCATTGAGTGATATGGCCAAAAACGAGGGGGTAGATCAGGGTATGAAAGACTGAACCTATGGTGATTCCTGTGATTGATTTTTTTTTAAATTAAATGTGATTCTGTATTGTGATTTTTCTGGTCTACTCTGAGATACAAAACAAACTGTTCACCTGGCGGAGGTATGCTCTCTACTGAGTGCCGTTCTAGTTCTACTTGTTTTGTTTTTTAAAAATCAAATTCCTCTATACGAGTTTAACTGCTCCCTTTGAAAAACAAATTATTTAGTTTCTCAATTAACGTTTTTGTTTTTTTTCTCTCTCCCCTGCAGTTGCACTCTGCGTATTGCCCAGCTTCGCTGGAGCTTCATACCTCGATTCACCGCACCATGTTCATGACTGCGATGAGCAGCGGTTGTCGGGGACCTACGTCCTACAGCACGGTGGCGGCGAATGAAGAGGACACTGGCAAAGGTTTGCCCACGGTCCCTTCAGCAAGACAAAAGGTGTGCGTGAAGTCGAACAAAAGGCAACGCTTTGTTAACAAGGACGGCCGCTGCAACGTGCGTTTCTCCAACCTGAGCGAGCAACCGCGCCGTTACCTGGCAGACATCTTCACCACTTGTGTGGACATTCGTTGGCGATGGCTGATGCTCTTCTTTGTGCTTGCCTTTATCCTCACCTGGTTAGCCTTTGCCGTTGCCTTTTGGTTTCTGGCGTGGCTCAACGGGGACTTGGACAGGTCGGAAGGGACTCCTTGCGTGGAGAATGTATCTAGTTTCACGTCTGCTTTCTTGTTCTCGGTAGAAACGCAGACGACCATCGGCTTTGGCTCTCGCTACATCACCGAGGAGTGCCCATCTGCCATCCTGCTCGTTGTGTTGCAGTCTCTTGTAGGTTGCCTCGTCGATTGCTTCAGCATCGGCGCCATCATGGCAAAGATGGCGCGACCAAAGAAGCGCGCACAGACTCTACTGTTCAGCAAATTTGCCACAGTAGCGATGCGCGACGGCAAACTGTGCCTCATGTGGAGAGTCGGAAACCTGCGTCGGAGCCTCATCGTGGAGTCGCACGTTCGAGCTCAGCTAATCCGACCTCGTGTGACACCCGAAGGCGAGTACATCCCCTTTGAGCAGGTCGACCTCAACGTGGGTTTCGATCGAGGTCTCGATCGCATCTTCCTCGTGTCGCCCATAACGGTGGTGCACGAGATCGACGCGGACAGTCCGTTGTACAACCTGGGGAAGCACGAGCTGCGAAACCAGAACTTTGAGATCGTCGTGATACTCGAAGGAATCGTGGAAGCGACGGCGATGACGACACAGGCACGTAGCTCCTACCTCACTTCAGAAATACTCTGGGGCCACCGTTTTGAGCCTGTGGTGTCTGAAGACGAAAAGCAGTACAAGGTGGACTACAGTCGTTTTCATAGTACGTATGAGGTTCCAACACATCCTTGCAGTGCCCATGAGCTTGTGAACGACAAATACACCCCACCACCACCTTGCACTTTCTGCTTTGAGAATGAGGTAGCTTTGACGGAGTGCAGCAGCTTGGTTGAGGACACAGCAGCAGAAGACAGTGATGGTGAATCTTCAGACAGTATTACAAGCAACCAGAGGTGCTTGTTGGTGAAATCGCAAGCAACTCTCACCTTGGACGATCAGACCTCAAATGGAATGGAGTCAACTATCTGAACACTTTGTAGAACAAGACAGTATTGAGCAAGGACCTTATGGCGCTAAGAACTTTTACCAGGTACCTAGTCCCGGCGTATTGTCCATTCACAGCCAGATGTGTGTTGGGCCTTCCTGAAAACTTGAACTCTTAAACTGCACACAACCCTCGTGCCTAGCAAAAGACTTTTTCTGTAAGAGCTAGATATGTCAAAGGTGTGAAGAGTTTGTCAAACTGGATTCATGAACTATTTGAACATCAACTACAAATTGATGCCATAGAATGTTGTTATTTCTGGGGAGGCAGGACCTTGTTTCCTAAAATGCAATAATTTTCCGCCTTTTTTTTTTTTACTGCTCTGAATGCAGGAACAAAACCTAAGTTATTCTTGGACTGCTCTGGGGTAGTTTTAATTGTTACGGACGGACGTGCAGTGTACAGAACGAGGCCGATGGCCTTTTGTCGGAGCGCGGTTTACGAGGTCATTTCAAATGCCACGTTCGGGCTGTTCTTTAACTTTTAATTTATGCAAGCGACCACGAGGTTGGAACATTGTCCTTCAGGGAAAGACGTCTGACCTCGTTATTTTATTGTTTTTGGTCAAAGTCATGTGACCTTCCTTCAACGTCTTTTGCCATTTTCTTTCAAACTCGTGTTTGTTTGACTTTCTGATGGCTGCACGTTTTGCGATGTATGTATTTAATTTGTACATATTTATTTGTTATTGTTGTTCTGCTTGTTCATTTACTGAACATGAACTTTTGAAACTTACACAATTGTCTTGGAGTTTTTATTATTATCGATAAGTACTATAAGAGAGATGTCTGTCTGTTGCCTTTTTTTTTTTTTTTTGCTTTTTTGCTCAGATTGCTGAACGGATCTTCGTCAAACTTTCAGAGGTTCATCAGTGAATGTTGCGGGGTGTTTTAGGGAGGAAATTGTGATATTTTTTTTTAAGTCGCTCTGTTGTGCCTAAGCCTTTGTAGCGCCGTACAAGGTAATATTAAATGATCCCCGACACCATTCCTTAGTGGATGTAGGGAAGTGTTTAAGGTCCTCACAAATTGTTTTTTTTTTAGCAAAAAAACAATTTGATGTCTTCAAAATGGCAAAAGGATTAGAACAGCACCGGGCAAGCCCGGGTCCCCCTGCTAGTATATCGTGGAATCTCAAACTTAAGGGGTAACAAGAATACATGCGGATCACCATCCGGATGATATTGACAATGTCTGAGATACACGAGGGACAACCAACACTTCATTTCCGATTTGCAGTATTTTGATCCACTCATTTACTCAACACCTCTATCATGAATACAAAATACTCTAACGAGCAATATTTTACATGCTTTATTGGTAGGGTCTGCTAATACTGTAATAACACTACTATGACGACACTATGGGGGATTGGCCACTCGCCACCACCGGTCGTGAACGTTGCCACAGCTGAGAATTTCCTCTGGCCAAGTCGTCATTCCATCACAAGGTGCTGCTGCGGCAAATTTTAGAACATGGCCAGGGTATGGGCATGCAATGGCCTTCCTTTTCTAAAGGCCACAAGTGATGGTTAACAGACAGGGCCTTGATGTTGACTTCAAATCTCACTCGTGTAATTGCTGTCTATGTTTATGTGGATTATTTCATTTTGAAGGATATGGCATGATGTAGCGCCACCTACTTTCAGGACATGATATAGACAGTTTGGTCGTTTTTTTTTTTCTCTCGAGAAAATATGTCCAGAACCATACAGCTCAAGGCCGACCCTTTTGCTACCAACTGAGATTTTCTCTTTTACTGAGCATAAGCACTTTCTTGGCAAAAGGTTATGCTGGATGGTTTGCCGTTGCCTTCCCAACAGTAATTTGGGAAGCAAGTTTTTATTTATTTATTATTATTTGGCCATTGTGCTGGTGATATCTTGCTTACTCTTACCGAATGACACTGTGAGATCTTTAACATCCACCAACTAATTCTGGCAGCCAGGACACCCAGTTTAACGTCCATCCGAGGGACGACACACATTGATGAATTACATATTAGCAGCAAACCTATCTTATGATTAATGTGTATGATCGACCAAAAAGAGTGGCAGCCATCCTATATTTCACTGGATCGTCTCCGAAATCTCTGAAACGTAGTTCCGGGGATGGAGGGTCGTCCGTCCGTCAGTCCGTAAACACTTGCAACTTCTTCTCCGAAACTGCTGATGGGATTGTGACCAAACTTAGCACAAAGGATATTTGTTATGTTGTGACTAACGTTTGTTCACGGCATTAAAAATGGGGGTCTAAATGGGTCTTACCAGGGATCACAGTGGGTCCAGGTTTGAGCCCCCCAAAGTAGGTATTTGCTCTCTTCTCCAAAACTACACACACGATTAAAATTGAAACTTGACCACAACCTTCATCACCCGTGATGTACCAAAGTTTGGTCACGGCATTAGAAAAAAAATAATCAGGGTTTAATGGGGTGTGTGGGGGCTTTGACCCCTCTCATCCTCAAAATAGGTATTTGCTTTCTTCTCCAAAACTGCACTCATAGTTTTGATGAAACTTGCCCACAACCTTCATCACCCGTGATGTATTAAAGTTTGTTCATTGCATTAGAAAAAGTCGAGGTTTAATGGGGCTGTATGGGGGGTTTGAGCCCCACAATAGATATTTGCTTTCTTCTCTGAAACGACACACACAATTTCAATATGAAATTTGCTCCCAACCTTCATCACCCATGATGTATGAACGTTTGTTCAGGGCATTAGAAAAAAGAAATCAGGGTTTAAGGGTGTGTGTGGGGGTTTGACCACCTACCTTTCGCCCCCCCCCCCCTCCTCCCCCCAAAATAGGTATTTGCTTTCTTCTCCGAAACTACACACACGATTTCGATGAAACTCGCCCCCAACCTTCATCACCCATGATGTATCAACATATGTTCAGGGCATTAAAAACAATCGGGGTTTAGGGTGTGTCGGGTTTTGACCCCCCACCCACACCCCCGCGAAATACACTACCGGTCAAAAGTTTTAGAATACCTCATTTTTTCCAGTTTTTATTGAAATTTAAGCAATTGAAGTCCAGTGAATAACCTGAAATGGTACAAAGGTAAGCAGTAAACTGCTCGAGGTTAAAAAAAAAAGTTTAGGTTAGCAAAAACGGGAAAATAATGTAAATTGCACAGTTATATTGTAAAAAAAAAAAGGCCTTCTTCAGGGAACAAGTAATGGGTTAACAACTTACAGCTGTTCTGCAGCAATGTAAGTAAATTAAGCCTTGAAAGTTGATGCAAACAATTCATACAGGTGTCCCCACCTCTGCTGATTACTTGATTACAAACCCCCTGTTTGTACAAAAGCAGTATTGGAACAGACTGTTATTACATCCTCTGAAGCATTATTTGGACAATATTGCACTGCAGGAAGTAGTATATTGGAAACTGGAGGAAACTCTGATAGGAAGAGGTCTGGCAGACCCAAAGCCACAGCAGAATCAGAAGACAAGTTTCTGAGAGTCAACAGCTTGCGTCATAGGCGGCTCACAGGACAACAGCTTCAAGCACAGCTTAACACTGGTCGAAGTAAGCAAGTCTCAGTTTCAACTGTGACGAGAAGACTTCGAGCTGCAGGTTTGACAGGTCGAGTAGCAGTAAGAAAGCCATTGCTAAGATGGCAAAATAAGAAAAAGAGGCTTGCCTGGGCCATGAAGCACCGCCAGTGGACAACTGAAGACTGGAAGAAGGTCTTCTGGACCGATGAATCAAAATTTGAAATCTTTGGTTCATCACGCAGGGTTTTTGTATGCCGTCAAGTAGGCGAAAGGATGGTTCCTCAGTGTGTGACACCAACTGTCAAACATGGACGAGGAAGCGTGATGGTCTGGGGCTCTTTTGTGGATCCAGAGTCGGCGACTTGCACAGAGTGACTGGCACCCTGAACCAAAAGGGCTACCACAGCATTTTGCAGCGCCATGCAATTCCCTCTGGTATACGTCTAGTTGGTCAGGGGTTCATCCTACAGCAAGATAATGACCCTAAACACACCTCAAGGCTATATCAAAACTACCTTCGAGGAAAAGAACAAGACGGAAGGCTTCAAATCATGGAATGGCCAGCACAGTCTCCAGACTTAAACCCCATCGAGCTGGTTTGGGATGAACTGGACAGAAGGCTGTAAGCAAAGCAACCGACAAGTGCAACACATTTGTGGGAACTTCTGCAACAGTGTTGGGAAGAACTTCCCGAACAATATTTGATTTCCATTGTAGAAGGAATGCCACGAGTGTTTTCGGCGGTTATATCTACAAAAGATGGCGACTTTGCTGAGTCAAAATTGTAATTAAATTTTGTTAAACAAAATGATTCTACGATTTTTTTTGATCTCCAATTGTTTATTTGTTCTATGCTTAATTTCAGAGTACATTGAGACATTAAACTGCGTAAATTTCAATAAAAACCAAAAAAATTGAGGTGTTCTAAAACTTTTGACCGGTAGTGTAGGTATTTGCTTTCTGCTCCGAATCTACACACAATTTCGATGAAACCTGTCCACAACCTTCATCACCCATGATGTATCAACATTTGTTTGCAGAATTAGAAAAAGCCGGGGTTTAAGTTTCTTCTCCGAAATTAATAATAATAATAATAATAATAATAATACATTTATTTTATATAGCGCTTTTCAAGAAGCCCAAAGGCCCTTTGAAATTACACACAATTTTGATTAAAAATGATCCCTTCATCACCCATGATGTACCAATGTTCGTTTACGGCATTATAAAATTCGGGGTCTGGAGGGGTCTATGGGGGGGACAGAGAGGGGGGGGGAGATGGAGGGGTTGCCCACCCCTCCCACCCCAACCCCCAAATAGTTTTTTTCTTTGTTTAAAGTGTTATGATTACGTTATGATTCTGTACATGCTGCCATGTCTTCCAGCAACCATTGGAATTGGTTTAAAATACCGTGATACCGTTTAAAATACCTTTACTCGGTGTAGTATACTGCTTCATTCCACCAGGTGAGTGCCCAGGGGTGTTGCCCCTATTTTTTTGTTCATCAGAGATGGTCACCCTGCTTGTACTGTGCCATTCGATTCATCAACCGTACAATCATAAAATCCTTCGATGTGACTTGCCCGGAGCAAATGAACCGATAAGGTGTCCTGTTTCTCCAACAGGTTGAACTCTTGCTCTGGAATGTGGGTGTCGCGTGCCATTTAGACCGTTCACTATTTGATACCAGAATGTCTGACAATTTACAACGAATCGGAGGCATTTTCACAACTTATAAAATCATGGCATCCTATCGTCTCCACCTATAACCCAGTGCAGCATGAATTGTCACCACACAACTCCCTTATCAGTCAGTGGTTTACTCATTTACTAATTCCAACTAGATCAGTGAATGGAGCTACCTGGTTCCCATTCGTGATGGGCCACCCGCTGCATGGTTCGTGATAACTATCGATTTATAACTCAAAGTTACCCACAATTCAATGCGAATAGGTTAATCCCTTTGGTCGTGGGTCCTCGGTCCAGTTGTCGCTGCCACATTGTTAAACTCGGTCTATACATAGACTAATTCAATTGCTAGTGGTCTGGTGGTACAGCTGGCTGGGTCTTGGATTTGTTACCTCGTGGAGTTGAGTCGGATTAAAACACCAGTCCTGGTCCATAAATCAAATACCATGCATTGATATTTTAAAATCACGCTACCTCGAGAAGGGTATGCCATTGTGTGCCTGTGCCTTGGCTAAATTTCCTTCCCATTGATTTAATGGGTTTTAGTGAATTTAATTGGAGGAAGGGATCGTGGAGGTCAAGTTATATTAATTTATTAGTAGATACGTGAATTCGTGTCTGACAATATAGTCCGTAGGTAGCACACTTACCTTTGAGGTGTCTAGTTTGGGTTCCATTGGGTTCGATTCAAAACTAGCCAGCCAGTTCGTAAAATACTTCACCAAAATCATCCTCCGGCACCTCTCCCCTCCCCCTGTTAAAGAAGTAGAAGAAGAAGAAGAAGGAGGAGGAGGAGGTGGAGAAGAAGAAGAAACATTTAACACCGTTTTGGGCCCTCCATTTTATAAATAACAATGCACAATGGAAATGTTTATAAGATTTTTTTTCTTTTCTAATCGTTACTATCAAAGTGCATGGCACACCATTTTGGAATTCAATTCATTCCCTTTGCACTTCAAACCTTACGATATTCATTATTATAACTATACTTTATAGAAGAACTTACTCTGCACAGTCTTGAGAAAAATGACATTGGAGGAGTCTTCTAAGCCTTCTAAACCACACAGTGCAATGTGACGCCATATTTGTCAGAATCTCAAACAGTTATTCTGCCCTCAGGGCATGAATGCAGATTGTCATAGTCTTTTCCCAACTATTACTCTGCCCTCAGAGCATTAATATATATTTTTTTCAAGCATTGCTAAACGTTGGGGTTTTGAAAGTAACAAAAAGATGTTTTGTGTTCCAGTGTTCAAGTTTATAATTCAGTTGAAATTAAATAAATATTTTAAAGGTTGTAGAAAACAAATTAAGAAAGTTTACCGCCGTTGATGCAGCGCCTTTTACACCACCTTATTTGACGCATTGCATAGTTCTTTGTGCCTGTTGTTTGTATCCTTTATGACATCCTTAAAAACAGTACGTTTCCTGTTTGGAATGATTTTCAATTTTTTTGGACTGCCAGACAGACAGGCGGGGTAAAAGATGATCTCGCTTCTCTCAACGATCAGGACGAATTCAGAGCCAAAGTCATGATAAACTACTGGTGTGTTTTCCGATTTGTGTTCAAAATGTAACATACAATTGAAATCAAGTTGTTTCTTCATCGTAAACTGACGTTTGTGGACAGACAGACAGACAGAAGTAAATCAGTTGCTTAACCCAAACTTTTTGCTTCGTTTGCGAGGGGTAATTACATCATTGCTGTTGTCATGTTCTAAGGAACAATGCTTAGCTATGTGCTCAATAATGATAAAGAAAGCAAATTTAGACTAAACACTTGTCAAGGAGAATGACCTTTGTAGCACAGCAGCTGCAAAAACGTAAGGAGGCAAAACCAAGTATCAGAATCTAAAGAGTAAAAATAAAATGAAGGGAAGGAATGGGGTGCAGATGGGGGTGTGGGAGAAAAGAAGAAACGTATGGGGAAGGGGGAAGAGAGACAAAACATTCTTCACGAATCCAAGAAAGACCCTTTGATGTGTTTGTGAAACTGAAAAGAAAGGTTTTGCAAAACAAAGAGGGACAGGTGTGAGTGTCTAATAGGCCAGTCAGCTTGACCACAAACTAATCAAATCAAAAAAAACCAATAAAAAAAATAAAAGTGGAAAACGTTGAAGTGCGAGAACCCCTGCAGAAGTGATCACCAGCAAAATGAGTGAAATGAGTGAAATGAAATTTGTGTTTGTGTCTCTTTTCTCACTTTCAGTCAACTATATGTACTAAAAGTCTTATATTCCTTAAATCCAGGAGGATGGCGATAAATTTGGGAATTCAAATTGTTGAAAGGCAGAAAAAAGAGGAGGATAGAAGGGAGAATAAATGGAAGGCTGTGTGGCTCAAGTGGAGAGAGAAGGGAATTAAGGAAACATGAGTTAGGGGTGACGATGGAAAAGATGTGCGAGGGGCGAACAAGGCGTATAGGGGTCACCCGTAGGCTATTGTGCATACGTAATAAATGAATTACCAATTCTCCAAGAATATGAGCATGCTGGACAAATAACTAAAGGGATTGCCTCATTTTACAAAGGTTTTCACATTTTAGAAGTTTGTGAAGTTGTTGAAAAAGACTGGATCACATCGTTTCAGGTAGATTTATTGAACAGAGATGTTGATGATTGCGAAAACACCCAAAATGGAAAAATCAATGCATCGAAGTGTCCTCAAACATGGTGGGTGTGAAAAGGGCTTTATGGGATTGAAATGCCAACATGACCCTCGTGTAATTAGCTTCGTGATGACGTTAAGTGACATTGCAGGTCAACGAAGAATTCGTCAGCCAAGTGGGATTTATAGAGTCAGAGTGACATACCCAAAGGTCTCGCAGCAAATGACTTGTCTTGCGGTTTTCATCATGAATTAGACAGAGTTCATTATTGGTAGTCCGACAGGGTGGTGCAGAGTCCGGCAGAGTCCGACAGTCCGAGAGGCTGTCGGTCTGGGTTCGAATCCCCACTAGACTACTAAATTGACAGATCTGGGATTTGCTGGCAGGTGGTTGCAGTATTGAGTGCACTTTCCCTCCTATTGATGTTAACCTGGTATGATGTATGATGTGTCCTGTATGCTAGAATTCGTTTCTGAACGTTAAAGATCCTGCGATATCTTTTTGAAGAGTGAGCTTGTAGAAATGTGGGGTACACACACGTAAAAGTTAGAATGTTGTCTAAACATCCATCATGCTCATGAGAGTATATCAGGTGAACAAACTTCCAACATTTCTACAACAGCTGGAACAGAAATTGTCAAATCAACTTGTATATTGGTCAAACTATACACATTGCATGTCTTGTGCTCGTTATTTAATGATACACAATCAATCAATAGATAAGACATTCGAGGGCTGGATGAAGGCGGATTGGATATTGAGAAAATCTTACTTTTCCATATGGGATGACCATGGACAGAGGAATATGAGACTTTTTCAACGCTGGTGTCGGTCTGCATCTGCAGATAAATCGAACGATAAGTTTTGTCAATCTTAACAAAAGTGTGGAAATCTTCGTGGGAAGAAAGATCAAACTGACGTTTCAGGCTTTCTCTCCTCATCGGGGCACGAGAGGGCATCCCAGCAAGATTCCTCTCTTTCTCCAATGCATAGCATCCCAGCATCCCAGCAAGATTCCCAGCAAGATTCCCAGCAAGCAAGAGAGGGCATCCCAGCAAGATTCCTCTCTTTCTCCAATGCATAGCATCCCAGCATCCCAGCAAGATTCCCAGCAAGCAAGAGAGGGCATCCCAGCAAGATTCCCAGCAAGCAAGAGAGGGCATCCCAGCAAGATTCCTCTCTTTCTCCAATGCATAGCATCCCAGCAAGATTCCCAGCAAGCAAGAGAGGGCATCCCAGCAAGATTCCTCTCTTTCTCCAATGCATAGCATCCCAGCATCCCAGCAAAATTCCCAGCAAGCAAGAGAGGGCATCCCAGCAAGATTCCTCTCTTTCTCTGATGCAGAGCATCCCAGCATCCCAGCAAGATTCCCAGCAAGCAAGAGAGGGCATCCCAGCAAGATTCCTCTCTTTCTCTGATGCAGAGCTAGCATCTGAAGCCCCAGTCATCCCAGCAAGAGAGGGCATCCCAGCTAGATTCCTGTCTTTCTCCAATGCAGAGCATCCCAGCATCCCAGCAAAATTCCCAGCAAGCAAGAGAGGGCATCCCAGCAAGATTCCTCTCTTTCTCTGATGCAGAGCATCCCAGCATCCCAGCAAGATTCCCAGCAAGCAAGAGAGGGCATCCCAGCAAGATTCCTCTCTTTCTCTGATGCAGAGCTAGCATCTGAAGCCCCAGTCATCCCAGCAAGAGAGGGCATCCCAGCTAGATTCCTGTCTTTCTCCAATGCAGAGCATCCCAGCATCCCAGCAAGATTCCCAGCAAGCAAGAGAGGGCATCCCAGCAAGATTCCTCTCTTTCTCCAATGCATAGCATCCCAGCATCCCAGCAAAATTCCCAGCAAGCAAGAGAGGGCATCCCAGCAAGATTCCTCTCTTTCTCTGATGCAGAGCATCCCAGCATCCCAGCAAGATTCCCAGCAAGCAAGAGAGGGCATCCCAGCAAGATTCCTCTCTTTCTCTGATGCAGAGCTAGCACCTGAAGCCCCAGTCATCCCAGCAAGAGAGGGCATCCCAGCTAGATTCCTGTCTTTCTCCAATGCAGAGCATCCCAGCATCCCAGCAAGATTCCCAGCAAGCAAGAGAGGGCATCCCAGCAAGATTCCTCTCTTTCTCTGATGCAGAGCATCCCAGCATCCCAGCAAGATTCCCAGCAAGCAAGAGAGGGCATCCCAGCAAGATTCCTCTCTTTCTCTGATGCAGAGCTAGCACCTGAAGCCCCAGTCATCCCAGCAAGAGAGGGCATCCCAGCAAGATTCCTCTCTTTCTCTGATGCAGAGCATCCCAGCATCCCAGCAAGATTCCCAGCAAGCAAGAGAGGGCATCCCAGCAAGATTCCTCTCTTTCTCTGATGGAGAGCTAGCACCTGAAGCCTCAGTCATCCCAGCAAGAGAGGGCATCCAAGCAAGATTCCTCTCTTTCTCTGATGCAGAGCATCCCAGAATCCCAGCAAGATTCCCAGCAAGCAAGAGAGGGCATCCCAGCAAGATTCCTCTCTTTCTCTGATGCAGAGCGAGCACCTGAAGCCCCAGTCATCCCAGCAAGAGAGGGCATCCCAGCAAGATTCCTCTCTTTCTCTGATGCAGAGCATCCCAGCATCCCAGCAAGATTCCCAGCAAGCAAGAGAGGGCTTCCCAGCAAGATTCTCTCTTTCTCTGATGCAGAGCTAGCACCTGAAGCCCCAATCATCCCAGCAAGAGAGGGCATCCCAGCAAGATTCCTCTCTTTCTCCAAAGCATAGCATCCCAGCATCCCAGCAAGATTCCCAGCAAGCAAGAGAGGGCATCCCAGCAAGATTCCTCTCTTTCTCTGATGCAGAGCTAGCACCTGAAGCCCCAGTCATCCCAGCAAGAGAGGGCATCCCAGCAAGATTCCTCTCTTTCTCTGATGCAGAGCATCCCAGAATCCCAGCAAGATTCCCAGCAAGCAAGAGAGGGCATCCCAGCAAGATTCCTCTCTTTCTCTGATGCAGAGCATCCCAGCATCCCAGCAAGATTCCCAGCAAGCAACAGAGGGCATCCCAGCAAGATTCCTCTCTTTCTCGGATGCAGAGCTAGCACCTGAAGCCCCAGTCATCCCAGCAAGAGAGGGCATCCCAGCAAGATTCCTCTCTTTCTCCAATGCAGAGCATCCCAGCATCCCAGCAAGATTCCCAGCAAGCAACAGAGGGCATCCCAGCAAGATTTCTCTCTTTCTCTGATGCAGAGCTAGCACCTGAAGCCCCAGTCTTACTTTGCTTCCAATGGCATTCAACATTCAGTTGAAAACAACTATCAAGACCACGGGGCGACTACTACAAAACCGCCATCTCCAATGGTCGCGTGGATTTGTAGAAGTTTGCATCAGTGACGGCATTGAACAGCATTGTTTCAGAATCAAAGTTCTTAATAGGGAGAATGCTGAAAAGAGGTTTTGAGGGTGGAGGAATAAGGGGTGATGAGAGAATAAGAATTTTGATTTAATTTAAATTAAGTTGAAGAATATGAGAGGATGCACTTGCCTTGCAGAGTAGAGTGATTTTATAATATATGGGAAAATTTTAATCAAACAAGATGGCAACGCAGAACTCATTATTTTATCGGGTAATTAAAAAAAGTAACACTTGCGTTTTCGGGATTGCTCAAAGCCACCAAAGTTTTATATGATGTCAACATTATACGCCAAAACGAAAAAATACAACACTGTTTGCCCAAAACATTTTCATAATTTACTGATGTGTGCAGATCATTTACTGACATCACTTTATCCCTGGTGTTGGCTTAGCGGTTGGGGTGCCGGCTTGGGATCCTAGGATCCTGGGTTCGAATCCCGGTCGATCGCTGAATTAATGCCAGGGGGGTTGACTCAGCTTGTCATCCTTCCGAGGTCGGCAAATTGAGTACCAGCTTGCTGGGATGAATGATCACGGTGTGTTCCCCGATTTAGAATAGGTACACCGTATCCCTGCGCATCGTAAGAGCGTGACCAAGGGTTGGCGTCAGGAAGGGCATCCGGCCATAAAAACATTGCCTCAAACAGGGAACTGAAGGAGCTGCGCTCCAACGCGAGTCGAAAGAATTGACGCGACCAAAGACGGAATTCGTCCGAGTTGCTTTATTGAAACAAAACAGCTCAGGTATTCTGACAAAAGCCCGTTTATCGGGCAGCAATATATATACACACTTATGTCGGGAAGTTTGCCCGGCAAAAGCTATACCGGGCATGCCCGGGTGTCAAGGGCGAGCCTTGGAAAGGCGAGTCTGGACCTGCCCGGGCATGTTTGGCTGCGGCCTGGCAAGTCGAGGCTGGGCGTGCCCGGGCGCTCTGGACGAGCACTGGAAAGGTGAGAGCGGGCATGCCCGGACGCTCTGGGCGAGCCCTGGAAAGGCGATAGCGGGCATGCCCGGACGCTCTGGGCGAGCCCTGGAAAGGCGATAGCGGGCATGCCCGGACGCTCTGGGCGAGCCCTGGAAAGGTGATAGCGGGCATGCCCAGACGCTCTCGGCGAGCCCTGGAAAGGCGAGAGCGGGCATGCCCGGGAAAGACGAGACCGGGCGTGCCCGGGAGGTTCGGGCATGCCCGGGAACAGTGAGTCCAGGCATGCCCGGGAGAGGCGCGTCTGGCCGTGTTCTGGCCGGTGCAAGGCGATTGTGTGCATCCAGCGGTAACCGCTACACACGCCCCTCCAGAATCGACCTGCACCGGCAGGGTCAATTTAAGGGGGGTCCGGATGACCCGGCCGAAGCGACACCTGGAGGGTTGTGGGGAGGGGTCCGACGTGGTGGTGGGTGGTCGAGCGGGGGGAACTGTGGACGGGGGGCGGCCTCGCCGCGGAGGAAGGGCCAACCGTGGTGGTCGGTCGACGTCCATGTGCGCCGGTTTGAGGCGGTCCACAGAGATCCGGTCCGACCGGCCGCCAACGTCGACGACAAAGGACTTGTCGCCCTGTCGCACGACCCGGAAGGGCCCATCGTACGGCGGCCGGAGTGGCCCCCGGTGCGCGTCATGACGCACAAAGACGTACTCCGCTGTGCGAAGAGCCGGGGGGACGTAGGACTGGGGGCCACCGTGGCGGGATGTTGGCACGGGGGCAAATCGGCGGGCGGCCTCCTGGAGGTCCGAGCGCTGGTGTGCGGCGGACCAGGGACTGGTAGCGTCGGGCACGAACTCGCCCGGGACACGGAGCGGTTGGCCGTAGACGAGCTCGGCGGCGGACGCCCGGAGGTCCTCCTTGGGGGCCGTGCGGAGGCCAAAAAGGACCCACGGCAGCCTGTCGGTCCAACCGTCGTCCTGAAGGCCGGCCATGAGTGCGGCCTTCATGGAGCGGTGAAACCGCTCGCACAACCCATTGGCTTGGGGGTGGTAGGCCGTGGTGCGGTGCAGCGTGACCCCCAACGAGCGGGCGACCGCGCCCCAAAGTTCGGACGTGAACTGTGGGCCGCTGTCGGACGAGATGTCCGCCGGTGCACCGAAGCGCGTGACCCAGGTGGCGATGAACGCCTGCGCCATGTCGGCGGTGGTGGTGAAGGTGAGGGGCACGGCCTCCGGCCACCTGGTGGTCCTGTCCACCATGGTGAGCAGGTGGGTGAACCCCCGCGATGGGGGCAGGGGACCCACCAGGCCCACGTGGACGTGGTCGAAATGCCCTGCAGGCACGGTGAAAGGTGCCAGCGGGGCCTGGGTGTGGCGGTGGACCTTGGCCCGCTGGCAGGCCGTGCAGGCGTTGGCCCAGTCGCGGACGTTCCGTCGAAGGCCGTGCCAGACGAAACGCGCCAACACCAGCTTCTGAGAAGCTTTCCGGCCCGGGTGAGAAAGGCCGTGGATGGAGGCGAAGATGCGGCGCTGCCAGGAAACGGGCACGATGGGGCGAGGCCGGCCCTGGGAGATGTCGCAGAGCAGGACGGTGCCTGCGAAGGGGATGTCGGCCAGGCGGAGGCCCGTGTCCGCCGCCCGGAGGGCCTGCACCGAGGTGTCGGTGGTCTGGTCGGCCGCCATGAGCGCGAAGTCCACGCCGAGGTGGACCGCGTTCGCGCTGGCCCGAGAAAGACAGTCGGCCACAGCGTTGTCTTTGCCGGCGACGTGCCGGATGTCCGTGGTGAATTCCGTCACGGCGGAGAGGTGGCGCTGCTGGCGGGCCGACCACGGCTCCGTGACTTTGGCCATTGCGTAGACCAACGGCTTGTGGTCGACGAAAGCCGTGAACGGGCGGCCCTCCAGGAGGTGTCGGAAATGGCGAACGGCCAGGAATAGACCGAGCAGCTCGCGGTCGAATGTGCTGTATTTTAACTCGTTCGGCCGGAGCTGCCGGCTGAAAAAGGCTAGTGGCTGCCAAACCCCATCCACCCATTGTTCATGGACGGTGCCCACCGCGTAGTTGGAGGCGTCCGTAGTGAGGGCGATGGGCGCGTTGAGCACCGGGTGAGCCAGCAGCGTTGTGTCGGCGAGGGCCCGTTTTGCGCTCGCGAAGGCCGCGTCCATGGCCGCGGACCAAACGATGTCATGCTTGGCCGGCTTGCCCCGGAGGGCCTCGTAAAGGGGCCGCATGAGCTGAGCAGCGCGGGGCACGAATCGGTGATAAAAATTCACCATGCCGAGGAACTCTTGTAGGGCCTTGATGGAACGGGGACGCGGGAACGTGGTGATGGCCTCGACCTTGGTCGGCAGCGGCACGGCCCCGGTCTTGGTGATGCGGTGGCCCAAAAAGTCAACGGTCATCGTGCCGAAGTGGCATTTGGCTGGGTTGACAATTAAGGCGTGCTCGCTGAGGCGACCGAACAGTGTTCGGAGGTGGAGGAGGTGCTCGGCGCGGGACGTGCTGGCGACGAGGATGTCGTCCAGATAGACGAAAAGAAATGGCAGGTCGCGCAGCACGCCGTCCATTAAGCGCTGGAACGCCTGGGCCGCGTTCTTGAGGCCAAACGGCATCCTCAAAAATTCGAACAGGCCGAACGGCGTGATGACGGCCGTCTTCGGGACGTCGGCCGCCCGGACAGGTACCTGGTGGTATCCCCGTATCAGGTCAATTTTGGAAAATATGACCCGTCCCGCCAAACGGGCGGAAAAGTCCTGGATGTGCGGGATCGGGTACCTGTCGGGGGTGGTAGCGTCGTTGAGGCGGCGGTAGTCACCACACGGGCGCCATCCGCCCCCCGGCTTTGGCACGATGTGCAGTGGTGAGGCCCTGGCGCTATTGGAGCGCCGCACGATGCCGAGGTGCTCCAACGCGTCGAACTCGGCCTTTGCCACGGCGAGCTTGGCCGGGTCGAGGCGGCGGGCCCTGGCGTAGACCGGCGGGCCCGTAGTGGGTATGTGGTGCTCAATCCGATGCCGCACTGCGACGGCCGAAAACGTCGGCCGTATGAGGGCCGGGAATTCCGCGAGCAGGCGAGCGAACTCGTTCGCCGTCGGGAGGGCGCACGCAAGTTCGGTCGGTGCAGAGCTGCTCATCGTGCATGCCAGGGAGCTGAAGGTCTCGGCGTTGACAAGGCGACGACGTTTAACGTCGACCAGCAGCCCGTGCGCGCAGAGGAAGTCGGCGCCCAGCAAAGCCATGGGGACGCAGGCGGTCACAAAGGTCCACTGAAAGCGCTGGCTGCCGAAGCAGAGGGTGACGTTGCGCGGGCCGAAAGTGCGTATGGCCGAGCCATTAGCAGCGACCAAAGAGGGGCCGCAAACGGCGTCCCGCCTGTCCTGCTCGGAGGCGGGTATGACGCTCAGTTGGGCGCTGGTGTCACAAAGGAAATGCCGCCCGGACGCTTTGTCCTGAATAAAAAGCAAGTTGCCCGAGTGGCCGGCGCTCATGGCTGGGAATGAACGCCGGCCCGGCCGTTTCCCGACTTGCCGAAAGTGCACGGGGGTCGGCACGTCCGAGCCTTATGTCCAAACCTGGCGTGGTAATAACACCACGCCTGGTCAGGTGGAGGCCCCGGCCGTCGTGTTGGAAGCGGTCGGTGTGGCGTGGCGGCCGCCAGTTTCACCGGCAGTTCGGCCTCCAACCGCGCAGGGTGCTCGGGCGTCGTGGGCGTCGCCTCGGACGGCGGACGGCTCCAGGTAGCCGCGCCGATGTGTTGGCTCGCCGAGGAGATCTTATCGGCTTCCCTGGCGAGGGCGCGGGGATCGGTGATCGATGTGCCAGCCAGGGCGAGGCGTACTGGGTGAGGCAGCTGGCGAAGGAACAACTCGCGGAAAAGAAAATCCAGAGAGTGCTCACCGAGCAACGAGAGCATATAGTCCATGCGCTCGGACGGGCGCGTGTCGCCGAGCTCGGGCAGGTCGAGCAGGCGCCGTGCGCGTGCCGCCGGTGAGAGGGCGAAAGCGTCGAGGAGGAGCGTCTTCAGCGCGTCATACTTGTCGGCAGCCGGCGGGTGCTCGAGGAGGTTCAGGGCGCGGGCCGCGGTGGCGGAACCGAGCGCTGCCACGACGTGGTGGAAGCGGGTGTCGTCCGCGGTGATGCCTCGCAGGGTGAACTGGGAGTCCGCCTGGGCGAACCAAACAGCCGCGTGAGCCTCCCAGAAGGTAGGCAGTTTAAGAGTCACTGCCGTGTCCATGTCGGTAGGTCACCAGTGAAGGAGCTGCGCTCCAACGCGAGTCGAAAGAATTGACGCGACCAAAGACGGAATTCGTCCGAGTTGCTTTATTGAAACAAAACAGCTCAGGTATTCTGACAAAAGCCCGTTTATCGGGCAGCAATATATATACACATTTATGTCGGGAAGTTTGCCCAGCAAAAGCTATACCGGGCATGCCCGGGTGTCAAGGGCGAGCCTTGGAAAGGCGAGTCTGGACCTGCCCGGGCGTGTTTGGCTGCGGCCTGGCAAGTCGAGGCTGGGCATGCCCGGGCGCTCTGGACGAGCACTGGAAAGGCGAGAGCGGGCATGCCCGGACGCTCTGGGCGAGCCCTGGAAAGGCGATAGCGGGCATGCCCGGCCGCACTGGGCGAGCCCTGGAAAGGCGATAGCGGGCATGCCCGGACGCTCTGGGCGAGCCCTGGAAAGGCGATAGCGGGCATGCCCGGACGCTCTGGGTGAGCCGTGGAAAGGCGAGAGCGGGCGTGCCCGGGAGGTTCGGGCGTGCCCGGGAACAGTGAGTCCGGGCATGCCCGGGAGAGGCGCGTCTGGCCGTGTTCTGGCCGGTGCATGGCGATTGTGTGCATCCAGCGGTAACCACTACAGAACCATGATTGTCATGGGGCCCAGGGCTAACCCCCGCTCTAGTGGGGAAAATGGCCTTAAAACGATCATCCATTCATTCATTCATTCACTGATGTGTGCAGAATCAGTGCAGTGCACAAAAACATGGATTACTTATGCAGAGCAGCTTTTGAGGCCTTTGGGAATGCCTTTCTGTGCGCCTCAACTACTTGAAGGTGGTACTGGACTTGCTCCTCATCCTTTGTCCTGGCTTTTGTAGTGAAGGACTGAATAAGCGACACCCGTCGTTCTGCATTTATCATTGATAACACTTAGTGATGAAACCTGCTGTTGTGCCTTGTAGAATGATTCATCCTGCTGCCAGTCAGCAGGGTCCACATCTAACCCTAACCCTAACCCTAACCCTAACAACTCAAACGAGTTCCAGTGGCCATTTGCGCAAACTCAGAATCTCCAAACCTGAAAACAAACAGAAACACAATTACAAGCAGTTCAAATTCAACATTTGAAAAAAGTTGAAATAAACAAGAAAGCTAAGTACAACCTCCTTATATCTACGACATCTATACGTACAAGGCAAAAGTTACAACATGCTTGAGCAACCTCTAAATGTTATTAAGTTATCACAAAAATTTGCAAGAGTTACTTTGTCATTAAATGTCACAAAACGGTGGGTTTTGCAAATTTTAATTCCGAAGTTCATTTTTTAAAAGCACCCCAATGCGAAGAAAGGACAAGGCAGGGTCAATTTCCGCCATTTTGAATAAATGTAATATCGGCTCCCTGTATCGATTAATTGGTGTTTGCATACTACTTATTTGAGAGTTGAATAAGGTAGTTTTAGCAAATCACATTTGTGATTCACAATCACATCATTTTTTCACAATCTCACAATCACAATCACAAATCACAAATCAAGAATTTAAGCAGCTTGCAATGTGTCACAGACATGCGTGAAGACATTCAATTTGCTCACCACCTTGTGCTAATTTCCCCCCAAAAAGGAAATAATATTTCATACTGCGTGCGATGTATGAAGGGGATAAGGGATAACTCCAAACTAGGAATGGCTGCTCAGTCATCTCTCTATATTATAAAAGAAAGTTTTTGTTTGTTTGTGTGCGCGCGCTAATCTCCTGAACGGTGAAAGATAGGAGGAAACCTCTAATACAAAAAATGTCGGGACGGGCCCCGGGAAGGTTTTAGGCTTGGTGGCGAGGCCGGTTGAGGCCGCTTCGGCCGGGCCGGGCCCATTTCGCAATTAAAAGCTGAGCTGAATTATAGTAGTCAATCTTCTACGGCCGTGAGTAAAAGCTGGATTATGGTAGTAAATTCATTCAAAAAGAACCAAAAATGTCGAAATAGGCCCCGGGAAGGTTATAGGCTATGTGGCCAGGCCGGTCGAGGCCCTCCTCGGCCGAGCTGGGCCCATTTCACAATTAAAAGCTGAGCTGAGTTATAGTCGTCAATCGTCTACGGCCGCAAGTAAAAGCTGAATTATAGTAGTAAATTCATTCAAAAAGAACCAAAAATGTCGGGACGGGCCACGGGAAGGTTATGGGCTAGGTGGCGAGGCCGGTCGAGGCCGCGCCAGCCGAGCTAGGCCCATTTCACAATTAAAAGCTGAGCTGAATTATAGTAGTCATTCTTCTACGGCCACGGGTAAAAGCTGAATTATAGTGGTAAATTCATTCAAAAAGAACCAAAAATGTCGGGACGGGTCCCGGGAAGGTTTTAGGCTAGGTGGCGAGGCCGCATCCGCCGGGCTGGGCCCATTTCACAATTAAAAGCTGAGCTGAATTATAGTAGTCAATCTTCTACGGCCGCGAGTAAAAGCTGAATTATCGTAGTAAATTCATTCAAAAAGAACCAAAAATGTCGGGACGGGCCCCGGGAAGGTTATAGGCTAAGTGGCGAGGTCGGTCGAGGCCGCATCCGCCGGGCTGGGCCCATTTCGCAATTAAAAGCTGAGCTGAATTATAGTAGTCAATTTTCTATGGCCACGAGTAAAAGCTGAATTATAGTAGTAAATTCATTCAAAAATAACCCGGGCAACGCCGGGTGCTTTCAGCTTGTTTGAGATAAAGGAAAGTTGGTAATCAAGGATTAATTAGCTCCTAATTTTTTTTGGTTTGTGGAGGTGGTAATGGTTGTGTTGAGTGAAGGAGTAATAAGTGGGTTTTTTCCATTTCCTTGCGAAATGTTGTTTGCAGATGATTTGCTGGTGACTTCTGGCACTGATGAGGAACTTCAAGATGTGATGGTTGGAGGGCAGGAAAGTTTCCAAAATGGTAGTAAGACCAGTTCTCTTGAAGGGAGCAGAAGCCTGGGTCTTGAGAAAGGAAGAGAAGAGATGGCTGCAGAGGAAGGAAATGCGAATGCTGAAAAGGCCGATTAGGATCTCTTTGATGGAAAGGAAGAGGAATAAGGTTATCAGGATGTGTGTAAGAGCAAGGGACGATTGCAAAAGGGCACGAGAAGTACGTCTGCTTTGGTCGGGGCATGTGATCAGGATGGATGAGGGGAATGTTCTTGGGCAGTTCTTTGATTGTGGAAGCAGTTACCAGGAGGGGAAGGCATAGGCTAAAATTGAAGTGGAAGGCGGTGGTGGACAGGGACATGAGAGAAGCGGAGGTTCAGAGAGAGGAAGCTCAGGATAAAGGGGAGAGCAAAGGAAAAGCTCGTGCAGCCGACCATATAAGAAGACGGGATTGGTTGAATCCGTGAAAGTTGTAGTATACTATGCACAAAATTATTTACTTGCGAAAACTTTTCAAATACTCTTCATTATTTATCTGCTTACAACAACAGAAAAATTAATCACTTACCAAAGTTACCCATAATGCACCATTACATTTTGGTAAAGGAAAAAGGAAAAAAAACATTTTTTTCTGGTGATCTTGGGTTTGTGGAGGAACTATACAGTGCATTCAGAAAGTATTCCGACCCCTTCACTTTTTTCACATTTTGTTATGTTGCAGCCTTATGCTGAAATCGTTTATATTCATTTTTTAAATTGATTGGACATGATTTGGAAAGGCACACACCTGTCTATATAAGGTCTCACAGCTGACAATGCATATCAGAGCAAAAACCAAGCCATGAGGTCGAAGGAACTGCCTGCAGAGCTCAGAGACAGGATTGTGTCGAGGCGCAGATCTGGGGAAGTCTACAAAAAAATCTCTGCTGCATTGAAGGTTCCCAAGAGCACAGTGGCCTCCATAATTCTTAAATGGCAGAAGTTTGGAACAACCAGGACTCTTCCTAGAGCTGGCCGCCTGGCCAAACGGAGCAATCCGTGGAGAAGGACCTTGGTAAGAGAGGTGACCAAGAACCCGATGGTCACTCTGGCTGAGCTCCAGAGATCCTGTGTGGAGATGGGAGAAACTTCCAGAAGGACAACCATCACTGCAACACTCCTCCGATCTGGGCTTCATGGCAGAGTGGCCAGACGGAAGCCAAACAGTTCAATCTTGGGTTCATCAGACCACAGAATCTTGTTTCTCACAGTCTGAGAGTCCTTTAGGTGTTTTTTTTACAAACTCCAAGCGGGCTTTCATGTGTCTTTCACTGAGGAGAGGCTTCCGTCCGAAATGTGTATTATGGAGGCCACTGTGCTCTTGGGAACCTTCAATGCAGGTTAGATTTTTTTTTTGTAGGCTTCCCCAGATCTGTGCCTCGACACAATCCTGTCTCTGAGATCTGCAGACAGTTCCTTCGACCTCATGGCTTGGGTGACAGTTCCTTCGACCTCATGGCTTGGGTTTTGCTCTGATATGCGTTGTCAGCTGTGAGACCTTATATAGACAGGTGTGTGCCTTTCCAAATCATGTCCAATCAATTGATTTTACCACAGGTGGACTCCAATCAAGGTGTAGAAACATCTCAAAGATGATCAAAAGAAATGGGAGGCACCTGAGCAAAATTTCAAGTGTGATACCAAAGGGTATGAATACTTATGTCAATGTGCTATTTCAGTTTTTTCTTTTTAATAAATTTGCAAAACTTTCTAAAATCCGGTTTTCTCTTTGTCATTCTGGGGTATTGAGTGTAGATTGATGAGGGAAAAAAATGAATTTAAACGATTTCACCCTAAGGCTGCAACATAACAAAATGTGCAAAAAGTGAAGGGGTCTCAATACTTTCTGAATGCACTGTATATCACACACAGAATAGACATGAGTAAACACCAGTGTACTTTTACATACATACAAACACATGCAACCACTGTACCACCAGACTCGAGCTCTAGCATAATGGCTAGACCACCTGCTCTGAGTCTGGGAGGTCGGTGGTTCATAATCCTGGGTGAGTCATACCAAATACTTTAAAAATGGCATGAGCTGCTTCCTTGCGCGACGCTGTCCACAACTTTTCGTAATATAATGCTATATATCATTTTTGGCCCTTTTACTCAATGGTGAAGAATCACTTAAATAATTAAATAATTCTCATATCCAGATCCGTATTCAGATCTTCACCAAAATCGAGTCAATTTGTCCTTGTCACACACCCAACCTGTCCACCAAGTTTTGTCCTAATCCGTCCATAACTTTTTGAGATATCCTGCTATGTATCGGTTTTAGCCCTATCACTCAATGGTGAAGAATCACTTTTAAAAAGTCTAGTATCCGGATCCGGATCTTCACCAAAATCTAATAATTTCGTCCTTGTCACATACACAACCTCTCCACAAAATTGTTCACAGACAGACAGACAAACAGAGAAACAGACAGGAGTGAAATCATATATAGTTCTGTCTTTTCCAGCCGCTCCTCATAGCCGGCGAAGCCGGTGTTGTGAATGAACGCGTACGTATTATGTTGAAAAGCCAGATTTTGCTGGATCCCTTGAGAATTTCGAAGCTTTGCGCACCAAATCGTTCAATGGAGGCCGCCATCTTGCGGATGCGGAAGTATGCATAACAAATTGAAAAAAGTTCAATAGGAGTTTGTTTCACTCGTCTTTTTTTGATTCACAATCTTATGCACCTCTAATTTGTAATTAAAATACTTTAAGACCAACCTCGTCCCGCATGGGCCTGGTTATCTTCAACGAAAATCGTCACCAAACACCGGAACCAATGAGATTCGAGCATTTGAAAAAATATTTAAAAAACCAAATCACTCCAGGGAGGCCGCCACCTTGCGGATGCGGAAGTATGCATAAAAAAATTGCGAAAAAGTTCAATAGGAGTTTGTTTCACTCGTCTTTGTTTGATTCACAATCTTATGCACCTCTAATTTGTAATTAAAATACTTTAAGACCAACCTCGGCCCGCACGGGCCTGGTTATCTTCAACGAAAATCGTCACCAAACACCAGAACCAATGAGATTCGAGCATTTGAAAAAATATTTAAAAAACCAAATCACTCCAGGGAGGCCGCCACCTTGCGGATGCGGAAGTATGCATAAAAAAATTGCGAAAAAATTCAATAGGAGTTTGTTTCACCCGTCTTTGTTTGATTCACAATCTTATGCACCTCTAATTTGTAATTAAAATACTTTAAGACCAACCTCGTTCCCCGGGCCCTGGTTATCTTCAACGAAAATCGTCACCAATTACCGGAAACAATGAGATTCGAGCATTTGAAAAAATATTTCAAAAAAGCTTTTGACCACGTTTCGGACGCTGAAAACGGCGTCAAATATTCTAAAATTGAGGAATTATTTTTTAGAAATCTCGCGGCCATAGGGGATAGTTTTTCATGGCCGGAAATATCCGAAGTTGAGACGGAATTCACCGAATTAATCAAAAAGGGAATTTTATAAATTTTAATCTCAGCCAGAATGCAAATGGTGTCATTTTGAACTAGGTACGGTACCTATTACACCTACCTACTACCAACTACCTAACCTACTGATGCCATTGTGATGGTTAAAATAGTGGCAAGAGGCTTTGGCTTCGCCGGCTCATTGCGGCTTTGCAGTCGGGTACTAGTAGCTTAGTCTAATAGGTCAAGGATCAGTATAGTTACCCTTTGCTGTACCATCTCCATGGCAACTATATGGCCTTCCTCAGACATGGTGACCAAAACCACACCCAATATTCTAGATGAGGCCTCACTAAATTCCTGTACAGAAGTTTCATTTATAATTAATCCCACATAGCATTCGAGTATGTACCGGTACCTCAATTTAAATTAAAAAATGATATTAAAGATCGTTAAAAATACGGAAGTTTAGGACTATTGAAGCCGACTATTGAAGCCGAAGCCGACACCACCATATTTAGCATGTTCGAGTACTGCTAAACGGAAGGGTTTTGGGTGTAAAGAAGGCGATTTGTGTTCTACAGTCTTAAAGTATATAATTTAATATAAAAGTTGTATAAATTAATTATTTCCGGGTTTCACAGCCGATGACGCACCGCCTATTGCATCACCCCATCTAACACATCACATTAGTTATTCGTGACTGTTGAATTTGTCCTTTATGACGTCCTTAAAAACAGTAATTTCCTCTTTGGAATGATTTTCAATTTACTCTCATGTCTAATCTCGTAGACAACATGTGTCTCTCAACGGAATTATTTAATCTCCTCTTCCGGTCAAGGTTAGACTACTCCCAAGGCAGTGTTCTGGGCCCCCATCAGCATCCTAGTCCTGATCTTCATCAATTATCTTTGACTCTCTGGAAAATCCTCTTTATATATTTGCTGATGACTCCACCCTGCCATGACATCCCTCATCCTTCAGATAGATGAGGCTGTAGCCTCTTCACTCTCTTCAGACCTTGAAAGAATCACAAGCTGGTCAAAACTTGGAATATGTATTTCAATCCTGACAAATCTCACACTCTCACTAACTCTCTCCGTAAGGACCGTCTCACAAACCTTCATATCTACCTTCTTAACAATCCCCTTGAGGTGATTCAGTCAATCAAACTCCTGGGTCTCACTATCAGCCATGATATTTCTTGGGCAAACCACATATCAGAGGTGGCCTCCAAAGCCTGGTGTCGACTGGGCTTCCTCAGTTGTACAAAGTCCTTCCTTGGCACACCTGAACTCCTATCCACATACAAGGCCTTTATCCACAACTTGATGGAGTCCTGCTCTCCACTCTTTATCACAATCTCCCCTGCTTCACGCCTTGCTCCGCTTGATGCCATGGAAACCAAGGCCTTCAATAGTATTGGGAATCCCTGCTATGAAGCTAAGTCGATGGGCCTATCACTTCGCAAGCACAGACAGATCTGTGTTCTCTTTGTCTTCTACCTCCTCCTTTCTGGTCTGGCACCCTCTTCCCTTTCCATGCTTTGTCCCCCACAAATTTCTGCAGGGAACACACAGTCCACCATCAACTCGCATTTGGTTAAACTACCTAAATCCAGGATCACTGCTCACCTCCATTCATTTGTTACTTTTTCCCACCTGTTGAACCAACTTCCACATTCTCTTCAATCTTATTGTTCCCTCCAGGTCTTGAAGACAGCTGCTCACCACCATCTCAGATCGTCGCCAATCAAAAACCATTATCTTTCCTACCCTTGTTAATCTCCCCGCACCCACCCCAATCTCTCCTCATTCCAAATTTCCAATTTTTCCTCCTGAGTTTCCTTCTGTGTCTATCTTCTCCACCCCATGCATCCTCTCCTGCCCCCATTACTTCCCACACCCATTGTTTTTCCAGTCTGCCTCTATCTTGTTCTTCAACCCTGCTGTTGGTGCGTCCCCCCTTTCTCAAATGTTCCTTTTGTGTTGTATCAGCAGCACAGCCGCACTCCCAGCAATGATGTAACCAGCAGCCACAGGGTGCATACGATCACGAGCTCATGTTTGTAGACAGACAGACAGACAGAAATGGCCAATTGCTTAACCCCACTTTTCGCTTCATGTGTGCGGGGTAAAAACATTGAACACCATGATTCCCTTCCCCGGGCCTCCTTCTGTACTTTTCTACAAACTGATTGAAAAAACAATCCTGGAATCGATTTTGGAAATCCTCTTCGGTTCTGCTCTTTCCTCCATCCTTGAACCCAATCTATCCCTGCCAAATTTAAATCCCCCACAATCAACACACTGTACCCTTTCCAAAGGCCTTTCTGAATTATTCATGAACCCCCTCTCTGCTGCTCCCCCCCCCCCTCGTGCCAGGAGCCATACTAAAACACCCTACAAGTATATGACTGTTCTTACAATCACTAATCTCTATCCACATGGAATTCCTCCACATTAGTTCCTTCCTTACTCTCGTTACCATATTGTCTCTTTCCCAAATTGCTAAACCCCCTCATTTCTTCCCATTCCTATCATAGCTAAACATCTTGTGGCCTTCTAGTCGAGCCCTCCAACTACTCCCTTCCTTAAACCATGCCTCACTTATTGCAACTTGTACCCTTCTCTATTTACTTTGGCTTCAAGTTCTTCCAACTTATTAGTTAAACTTCTGGCATTGATATTTCATATCCTTCATTTTCCCCCTCCTGCAGCCTTCCCCCCCCCCCCCCCCCTTGGTGCTTCTCCCCACCAACCATACCAACAACAGCATCTCGAGCCTAAAAAACCCTGAATTCCCTCTCATTCCCATTGCAAACTTTGCTCCCCCTTTCTATTTATCCTATGCCAGCATTTTGGAAACACTATCTGTTGTCCCTAAAAGATTGCCAATGTTTCCAAAAGGCCAATGTTGTGGCCCATACCATTCTACCTACCATAGGTTAACATATATCGCTCAACTTGTGAATTCCCCATCACCACCCATTCTCGGAGAATCCCGGAAAAAAATTACATTGAAACCCCTTTCCTTCATTCGATAAGCCAACAACACGACCTCGCTTTAACATCCTCACAATATATTGTACTCACATCATTAACCACCCACATGCACCACAACCAATGTCCCTCCACCATTACCCCACAAAACGCCATCCAATAATAATCCAGCAATACCCCTCACCCCTGCCCCATTTGAAACAACACAGAATCCTATTATTTTCCAATCCCTGCCACAAAATGGAGAATCCACATACCGAAGAACTTCATCCCAAACAAAAAAACGACCTTACTGGCTGGCCTCCCTGCATTGTTCAAACGTGGGGGGGGGGGGGGGGGGGGGGGGAAACACCAGACCTTTCGGCCGAGGACACGACGCAGATGCTTTTTTCCCCAATTCCTGAACATCGCCATCTTGTCTATAATCTCCACCAGATGTTCTCAAGAACACTAACAGCTCGAATGAGTCATGAATCTTTTATTCTTTCATTAGCAGAATGGCACGACGGATGCCGAACGATGTCGTCCAGTTTTGTTGAAGGTCGAGAAGTCAGAGATGTGGACCGATGATGTCCTAGACATGGAATGCCGATCCAGGAAACTTCAGAGCGCCTCTCCAAATATATCTGCAGGAGGGCCTCATGATATGGATGTCCTCAGCCTCACGGAAGAGTCGTTCCCGGTTTCATTCATTTTATCATTTTCTTTCTCTGGCTCAAAATACTTTGCACTCTCAATATTCCCAACTTTTCAGGTCATCAAGGACCAGTTTGCATGTATAGTTGGGAGAATCCACAGCCACCACAAATGAAAGAGCTGGGCCTAAACGGAGGCCTACAAGGTCCAAATTAAGGCAAAAGCAAAACGAACTCGACGTTATTTGTCCAAAGGCGAAGGACTTTCTGCGTCTTTATCTTTTGGCAAAACCCTCAAGTTACCGATAGTTGTGCTCTTGAATTTTCCATCCAGCAATACTTGAAGATTTAATGATAATTCCAATTTGTTTCTTCTCATTTTCTTCTTCTTCTTCTTCTGCTTCTTCTTCTTCATCTTCATCTTCATCGTATTATTTTACTTCGTCTTCATGATCAATTTCTTCTTCTTCATCTACATCATCCTATTTTACTTCTTCTTCTTCATATGCTTCTTCTTCTTCTTCATCTTCATCATCTTATTTTACTTCGTCTTCATGTTCAATTTCTTCTTCTTCATCTACATCATCCTATTTTACTTCTTCTTCTTCATCTTCTTGAACTTCTTCTTCATATTCATCATCTTATTTTACTTCTTCCTCTTCAGCTTCTTCATCTTCTTCTTCTTCTTCTTCATAATCTTATTTTACTTCTTCTTCATCATCTTCTTCAACTTCTTCTTCTTCATCTTCATCATCTTATTTTACTTCTTCTTCATCATCCCCTTCAACTTCTTCTTCTTCATCTTCATCATCATATTTTTTTCTTCTTCTTCTTCATTCGGGTTTAACATATGGCCGCTGCGGCGGGATATCATTTTCTGGGGGCGCAGCTGTATCGCCGATTCAGTATTCCTTGTTGGTAAGGTTAGGGCAGGAATTTGTAATTTGTCCAGGATGCCGGCGATAACTCGCTTACTCTTCGCTAGGGCACCGTGGGATCTTTAAAGTCCACCAACAAATATATCCATCACTTTGAATCTTCTTCTTGATGTATGTAAATGAATGAGATGACCTGTTTGGCAATTTTGCATTCAAATGAAGCATACTCAGCTTCGAGTTGACTAGTTTGGGTTCAATTCCGACCCGATACAAGCCGTCCACGTTCGCAGGCAGGGTGTTGCATTATAGGGTATGCTGTCACGTGGAACTTTTTGAAAGGGGTAGGCCATTGTGTACTGCTACCCTAATGAAATTCCAAATACCTGGTCAAACCTCAGTAATGATCATGTAACCGGAAAACCAAATGAATCATTGGATGCTGATCATACGTGTGTTTTTGTTAGATGGAATATAAAATGGGGTATGTTTTGCTTTGTAACGAGTTCAATTTTGTTTATTTGCTTCTCGAGGGAGCTACCCGCCCAGAGTTCCCCGGTGTGGGAAGAGGAGAAGGAGGTAACCGGCGCTGCCCTGCATTGGGGTGAGGAGGGGGGGGTGCCTGGCTGGAGAATATTTATAAGATAATTATTCTTTAAAAATCTTGCTTCTTCATTTGTGAAAGTTAGAGTGTGGCATTCAAACCCAGATTGTGAATGATGTCGATTCATTCTGAATGACATTTAGAGACGTTGCAATTTCATTGATACCCAAAATATTAATAAACTAGAAAGGGCAATCAGAGATTGCAGACCCTCGCCAGGACATGTTTTCAATGGTTTTTAAGGCCTTTGTGTTAAAACAAATAGGGCGGCCGAACCACGTGACCAATGACGTCATCGTTATTATTTTTTCTCCACCAATTGATCCCTAGATGATGTTCAATAAATTTAATCTTGAACGGATAACGTTTTGTACTTGTCGAATTATGACGTCATAATGGAGGCACCTATGGCATCATCATTAACATATGTTATTCCACATGGAGAGTTTTTTTACAATGAGCCATGTCTCAATTTTTCTATGCAGCGCTTTCAGAGATATAGAAGTGCAACGTTTTTCGGTTTTCCCAAGATGGCAGCCGAACCACGTGACCGATGACATCATCATTATTATTTTTTCTCCACCAATTTATCCCGAGATGATGCTCAAGAAATTTCATCTTCATCGGATGAAGTTTTGTACGTGTCGAATTATGACGTCATAATGGAGGCACCTATGACATCATCATCAACATATTTTATTCCCCATGGAGAGTTCTTTACAATGAGCCATGTCTCAATTTTTCTATGCAGCGCTTTCGGAGATATAGAGGTGCAAAGCTTTTCGGTTTTTCCAAGATGGCGGCAGAACCACGTGACCTATGACGTCATAATTATAATTTTACACTTATACAGATGGAACTACAACTATGGTGAAAATTTCCTCTCAATCGGACCAACGGTTGCAGCGAAAATCATATTTATTCTGTGCGGACACACAGACAAACAGACAAACAAACAGACAGCCAAACAGACAAACAGACAAACAAACAGACAAACAGACAGACAAACGGTAGACTCGGTAGAGCGCATACCTCCGCCAGGCTCAAAACAGTTCACGTTTTGTATTCCACTGATAGGCCGGATCTGGATTCGGACCTGAAACAAAACCGAATCAGCTTGTTCTTGTCATCTAACCAACTCATCCACCAAGTTTTATCATAGGTTATGCACAACTTTTTGAAATATCGTGCTGCATATCTCGTTTTTAGCCGAATCACTCAAAGGTGACAAATGGTTTAAAACATATAAAAATTCTCTGACCAGGATCCTTATCCGGATCTTCACCAAAATTGAATCGATTCGTCCTTGTCACATACCGAACCTGTTTTTCAAGTTTCGTCCGAATCCGCACATAACTTTTTGAAATATCCTGTTATATATCGGTTTTTAGCCCTGTCCCTCAATGGTAAAGAATCAATTAAAATAATTTCGGATCCATATCCGGATCAAAAGCGAATCATTTCGTTCTTGTCACATACCGAACCTCTCTATCAAATTTCGTCAGAATCCATCCACAACTTTTTTAGCGGAGGATGCTGCATTCCATCTGGGTTGATCAAGAAGTTCATAGCCTGATAAAGACGTGAAAATGAGGACTAGGACGTTGATAGAAGTTCAGTTCAAAGATTAAAGTTAAAATAGTTGTTTAACTATCATCACTTACTCGACTTGCTTTGTTTACCAGGTCATGTTTACCTCGGTTCTTCCCGCCCCCCCCCCCCCCCCCCTGTTCCCTTCCTACCTCCATCCCCTCTCCTTTCTTCCCAATGTCTTTCCAAGCCCAGACGACTTACGAGCTTTGAACATAGACAGGATAAATGTCCTTAGATATGCAGGCGATAAGATGGAGACTTTCAGAAGCACCCTGGGCTGTCCCATTTATCTTTCCCATCTGAGCATATGTTCGGGGAAAAGTCAAAATGTTCTTGGCAAAAAATTCTCATAAAAAACGCCAACGTTTTTCTCTTTTTCACTGTATAAGTATAAGTTATATCATTGTAAGAAAAAAATGCTTGTTTACAATTATATTGACCGGTACATGTATGTTATGGAATTTTCTTTTTCCAACAATAGAGATGCTTGGACTAGTGAGTTATCTCATTCCGATAACTTTTTGAACTCCATACCCACGTTAAAACCCCACATCTCATGATGCTGATATCCCAGGTTAAAATCCCATATCTCATGATGCTGATATCGAGGTTAAAACCCCACATCTCATGATGCTGATATCCCAGGTTAAAATCCCATTTCTCATGATGCTGATATCGAGGTTAAAACCCCACATCTCATGATGCTGATATCCCAGGTTAAAATCTCATATCTCATGATGCTGATATGCCAGGTTAAAATCTCATATCTCATGATGCTGATATCGAGGTTAAAACCCCACATCTCATGATGCTGATATCCCAGGTTAAAATCTCATATCTCATGATGCTGATATGCCAGGTTAAAATCCCATATCTCATGATTCTGATATCCCAGGTTAAAATCTCATATCTCATGATGCTGATATCCCAGGTTAAAATCTCATATCTCATGATGCTGATATACCAGGTAAAAATCACATATCTCATGATGCTGATATCCCAGGTTAGAATCTCATATCTCATGATGCTGATATTCCAGGTTAGAATCTCATTTCTCATGATGCTGATATCACAGGTTAAAATCTCATATCTCCTAATGCTGATATCCCAGGTTAAAATCCCATATCTCATGTTGCTGATATCCCAGGTTAAAATCTCATATCTCATAATGCTGATATCCCAGGTTAAAATCCCATATCTCATGTTGCTGATATACCAGGTTAAAATCTCATATCTCATGATGCTAATATCCCAGGTTAAAATCTCATATCTCATAATGCTGATATCCGAGGTTAAAATCCCATATCTCATGATGCTGATATCCCAGGTTAAAATCCCATATCTCATGATGCTGATATCCCAGGTTAAAATCTTATATCTCATGATGCTGATATCCCAGGTTAAAATCTTATGTCTCATGATGCTGATATCCCAGGTTAAAATCCCATATCTCATGATAGTCATATCCCAGGTTAAAATCCCATATCTCAAGATGCTGATATCCCAGGTTAAAATCTTATATCTCGTGATGCTGATATCCCAGGTCAAAATCCCATATATCATGATGCTGATATCCCAGGTTAAAATCCCATATCTCGTGATGCTGATATCCCAAGTTAAAATCTTATATCTCATGATTCTGATATCCCAGGTGAAAATCCCATATCTCATGATGCGGATATCCCAGGTTAAAATCTTATATCTCGTGATGCTGATATCCCAGGTTAAAATCTCATATCGCATAATGCTGATATCCCAGGTTAAAATCTCATATCTCATGATGCTGATATCCCAGGTTAAAATCTCATATCTCATAATGCTGATATCCCAGGTTAAAATCTTATATCTCATGATGCTGATATCCCAGGTTAAAATCTCATATCTCATAATGCTGATATCCCAGCTTAAAATCTTATATCTCATGATGCTGATATCCCAGGTTAAAATCTTATATCTCATGATGCTGATATCCCAGGTTAAAATCCCATATCTCATGATGCTGATATCCCAGGTTAAAATCCCATATCTCATGATGCTGATATCCCAGGTTAAAATGTCATATCTCATTATGCTGATATCCCAGGTTAAAATGTCATATCTCATTATGCTGATATCCCAGGTTAAAATGTCATATCTCATTATGCTGATATCCCAGGTTAAAATGTCATATCTCATTATGCTGATGTCACAGGTTAAAATCCCATATCTCATGATGCTGATATCCCAGGTTAAAATCTCATATCTCATGATGCTGATATCCCAGGTTAAAATCTTATATCTCATGATGCTGATATCCCAGGATAAATCCGATATCTCATGATGCTGATATCCCAGGTTAAAATCCCATGTCTCATGATGCTGATATCCCAGGTTAAAATCCCATATCTCATGATGCTGATATCCCAGGTTAAAATCTTATATCTCATGATGCTGATATCCCAGGTTAAAATCTTATATCTCATGATGCTGATATCCCAAGTTAAAATCCAAAATCTCATGATGCTGATATCCCAGGTTAAAATCCCATATCTCATGATGCTGATATCCCAGGTTAAAATCCTATATCTCGTGATGCTGATATCCCAGGTTAAAATCCCATATCTTGTGATGCTGATATCCCAGGATAAAATCGCATATCTCATGATGCTGATATCCCAGGATAAAATCCCATATCTTGTGATGCTGATATTCCAGGTTAAAATCTCATCTCATGATTCTGATATCCCAGGTTAAAATCGCATATCTCATGATGCTGATATCCCAGGTTAAAATGCTATATCTCATGATTCTGATATCCCAGGTTAGAATCCCATATCTCTTGATTCTGATATCCCAGTTTAAAATCCATTATCTCATATTATTGATATCCCAAGTTAAAATGCCATATCTCGTGATGCTGATGTACCAGGTTAAAATCCCATATCTTATGATGCTGATATCCCAGGTTAAAATCCCATATCTCATGATTCTGATATCCCAGGTTAAAATCTCATATCTCGTGATGCTGATGTCCCAGGTTAAAATCCCATATCTCATGATGCTGATATCCCAGGTTAAAATCCCATATCTCATGATTCTGATATCCCAGTTTAAAATGTTTTATCTCATGATGCTGATATCCCTGGTTAAAATCTCATATCTCACGATGCTGATATCCCAGGTTAAAATCTCATATCTCATGATTCTGATATCGCAGGTTAAAGTCTTATATCTCATGATGCTGATATCCCAGGTTAAAATCTCATATCTCACGATGCTGATATCACAGTTTAAAATCTCACATATTATGATGCTGATATCCCAAGTTAAAATCTCATATCTCATGAAGCTGATATTCCAGGTTAGAATCCCATACAGTCACGTGAAAAAGTAAGTACACCCCATGTAAAGTTTTGAGTTTTTCAACATGTTTCAACATACAGCTATTTGATCTTCATTTCAACAATATTGAAAGATAAAGGTGATATAATATAACAAATATCATGCAACATTTACATTTTGTAGTCCATTGTATAATTTAAATAAACAGAAATGCAAATTTCGCATGTGGAAAAAGTAAGTACACCCTTGGCTCTAATAGGTGGTATTGCGCCCTTTGGCAGAAACAACCTCAAGTAGGCGTTTCTTATAACTGTCCAACAGTCTCTGACATCGACTGGGAGAAATTTTTGCCCACTCCTCCAATGCAGAATTCTTTCAGCTGTGCGATGTTTGAGGGGTTTCTTGCATGCACAGCTCGTTTCAAATCCCCCCACAACATCTCGATGGGATTTAGATCCGGGCTTTGACTTGGCCATTCCAGAACCCTCCATTTCTTTCATTCCAGCCATTCCTTGGTGGATTTACTGGTATGTTTAGGGTCATTGTCATGTTGCAAGGTCCACCTTCGGTTGAGCTTCAACTCTCCGACAGATGGCCTCACATTATCCTCTAGCACCCTCTGGTACAATGAAGAATTCATAGTGGATTCTATGATGGTGCGCTGCCCAGGCCCTGATGCAGAAAAGCTGCCCCAAACCATAATATTTCCACCACCATGCTTTACAGTTGGTATCAGGTTCTTGTGGTCAAATGCTGTCTTTGGTTTTCGCCAAACATGTCTTCTGGTACTGTGGCCAAATAGCTCTACCTTTGACTCATCTGTCCAGAGCACATTGTTCCAGAAGTGCTGGTCTTTGCCCAGGTGTTCATTGGCAAACTTTAGTCTTGCCCTGATGTTCTTTCTGGAAAGCAAAAGTTTCCTCCTGGCACACCTCCCATGTAGATCAAATTTGCAGCCTCTTTCTAATGGTGGACTCGTGCACTTTGACATCAACAGTGGCAAGAGCTACCTGTAGGTCCCGTGATGACATTCTGGGGTTCTTATAGACTTCTTTCAGCATCCTGCTGTCAGCTCTCAGGCTGAACTTGCTGGGGCGGCCTGGCCTGAACAAGTTGGCAGTTGTTTGGAATCTTCTCCACTTGTAGATGATCTTCCGGACAGTCGAATGATTGATTTCACATTGTTTGGACATCTTTTTAAATCCCTTCCCAGACTCGTCGGCATCTATAACCTTCTTTCTCAAGGCCTCAGAGAGCTCTTTTGATCTATGCATGGTGAAGCCGCACACTTCAACAACAAAGAGAAAAACCAAACTAAATGTCTGAGGTTTAAATAAGACAGGTTCCTCCAAGATCTTCTCTAACGATGTTCTAATCATTTGCACCTGAGCTGGTGCACCTGATTCTAATTTTAGGTATTTGAAGTAGTGATAAATGTAGGGGTGTACTTAATTTTCCACATGTGAAATTTGCATTTATGTTTATTTAAATTATAGAATGGACTACAAAATGTAAATGTTTCATGATATTTGTTGTATTATATCACCTTTATCGATCAATATTGTTGAAATGAAGATCAAATAGCTGTATGTTGAAATATGTTGAAAAAGTCAAAACTTTACATGGGGTGTACTTACTTTTTCACATGACTGTATCTCATCATTCTTATATCCCAGTTTAAAATCCCATATCTCATAATGTTGATATCCCAAGTTAAAATCTCATATCTCATTATGCTGATATCCCAGTTACAAATCTCATATCTCCTGATGCTGATATCCCAGGTTAAAATCCCAAATCTCATAATGCTGATATCCCAGGTTAAAATCTCATATCTCATGATTCTGATATCCCAGGTTAAAATCTTATATCTCATGATGCTGATATCCCAGGTTAAAATCTCATATCTCATGATTCTGATATCCCGGGTTAAAATCTTATATCTCATGATGCTGATATCCCAAGTTAAAAATCTCATTTCTCATGATGCTGATATCCAAGATTAAAATGCTGTATTTTGTGATGCTGATATCCCATTTTAAAATCTCATATGTCATGATGTTGATATCCCTGGTTAAAATCTCATATCTCATGATGCTGATGTCTCAGGTTAAAAGCCGATATCTCATGATTCTGATATCCCAGGTTAAAATCCGATATCTCATAATTCTGATATCCCAGGTTAAAATGCTGTGTTTTGTGATGCTGATATCCCAGGTTAATATCTCATATCTCATGATGCAGATATCCCAGGTTAATATCTCATATCTCATGATTCTGATATTCCAGTTTAAAATCCCATATCTCATGATGCTGATATCCCAGGTTAAAATGCTGTGTTTGTGATGTTGATATCCCAGGTTAATATCTCATATCTAATGATGCTGATATCCCAGGATGAAATCTCATATCTCATGATTCTGATATCCCAGTTTAAAATCCCCTATTTCATAATGCTGATATCCCAGGTTAAAATGCTGTGTTTTGTGATGCTGATATCCCAGGTTAAAATCCCATATCTCATGATGCAGATATCCCAGGTTAAAATGCTGTGTTTTGTGATGCTGATATTCCAGGTTAATATCTCATATCTCATGAGGCTGATATCCCTGGTTAAAAATCTCATGTCTCATGATTCTGATATCACAGGTTAGAATCTCATCTCATGATGCTGATATACCAGGTTAAAATCCAATATCTCATAATGTTGATATCCCAAGTTAAAATGCCATATCTCGTAATGCTGATGTCCTAGGTTAAAATCCCATATCTCATGATTCTGATATCCCAAGTTAAAATCTCATATCTCATGAGGCTGATATCCCAGGATGAAATTTCATATCTCATGATGCTGATATCCCAGGATGAAATCTCATATCTCATGATGCTGATATCCCATGTGAAAATGCTGTGTTTTGTGAGGCTGATATCCCAGGTTAATATCTCATATCTCTTGATGCTGATATCCCAGGATGAAATCTCATATCTCATGATCCTGATATCCCAGGTTAAAATCTCATATCTCATGAGGCTGATATCCCAGGTTAAAAATATCATATCTCATGATTCTGATATCACAGGTTAGAATCTCATCTCATGATGCTGATATACCAGGTTAAAATCCAATATCTCATAATGTTGATATCCCAAGTTAAAATGCCATATCTTGTAATGCTGATGTCCCAAGTTAAAATCCCATATCTCATGATTCTGATATCCCAAGTTAAAATCTCATATCTCATGAGGCTGATATCCCAGGATAAAATGCTGTATTTTGTGATGCTGATATCCCATTTTAAAATCTCATATCTCATGATGTTGATATCCCAGGTTAAAATCTCATATCTCACGATGCTGATATCTCAGGTTAAAATCCGATATCTCATGATTCTGATTTCCCAGGTTAAAATCCGATATCTCATAATTCTGATATCCCAGGTTAAAATGCTGTGTTTTGTGATGCTGATATCCCAGGTTAATATCTCATATCTCATGATGCAGATATCCCAGATTAATATCTCATATCTCATGATTCTGATATCGCAGTTTAAAATCCCATATCTCATGATGCTGATATCCCAGGTTAAAATGCTGTGTTTTGTGATGCTGATATCACAGGTTAATATCTCATATCTCATGATTCTGATATCACAGGTTAGAATCTCATCTCATGATGCTGATATACCAGGTTAAAATCCAATATCTCATAATGTTGATATCCCAAGTTAAAATGCCATATCTCATAATGCTGATGTCCCAGGTTAAAATCCCATACCTCATGATTCTGATATCCCAAGTTAAAATCTCATATCTCATGAGGCTGATATCCCAGGATAAAACGCTGTATTTTGTGATGTTGATATCCCATTTTAAAATCTCATATCTCATGATGCTGATATCCCAAGTTAAAATCTCATATCTCATGATGTTGATATCCCAGGTTAAAATGCCATATCTCGTAATGCTGATGACCCAGGTTAAAATCTCATATCTCATGATTCTGATATCCCAAGTTAAAATGTCATATCTCATGATGTTGATATCCCAGGTTAAAATCCCATATCTAATGATGCTGATATCTCAGGTTAAAAACCGCTATCTCATGATTCTGATATCCCAGGTTAGAATCCCATATCTCTTGATTCTGATATCCCAGTTTAAAAGCACATATCTCATGATGCTGATATCTCAGGTTCAAATCCCATATCTTGTGATGCTGATATCCCAGGTTTAAAATCTCATTTCTCATGATGCTGATATCCCAGGTTAAAATCTCATGATGCTGCTGATATCCCAGGTTAAAATCTCATGATGCTGATAATCCCGTTTAAAATCTCATAACTCATGCTCATCATGCTGATATCCCAGGTTCAAAATCTCATTTCTCATGATGCTGATATCCCAGGTTAAAATCTCATGATGATGATATCTCAGGTTAAAATCCCATATCTTGTGATGCTGATATCCCAGGTTTAAAATCTCATTTCTCATGATGCTGATATCCCAGGTTAAAATCTCATGATGCTGATATCCCAGTTTAAAATCTGATAACTCATGCTCATTATGCTGATATCCCAGGTTAAAATCTCATATCTCATGATGCTGATATCCCAGGTTAGAATCTCTTATCTCATGATGCTGATATCCCAGGTTAAAATGCTGTATTTTGTGCTGCTGATATCCCATTTTAAAAAGTAATCTCTCATGATGCTGATATCCCAAGTTAAAATCTCATATCTCATGATGTTGATATCCCAGGTTAAAATGCCATATCTCGTAATGCTGATGACCCAGGTTAAAATCTCATATCTCATGATTCTGATATCCCAAGTTAAAATGTCATATCTCATGATGTTGATATCCCAGGTTAAAATCCCATAACTAATGATACTGATATCTCAGGTTAAAAACCGCTATCTCATGATTCTGATATCCCAGGTTAGAATCCCATATCTCTTGATTCTGATATCCCAGTTTAAAAGCACATATCTCATGATGCTGATATCTCAGGTTCAAATCCCATATCTTGTGATGCTGATATCCCAGGTTTAAAATCTCATTTCTCATGATGCTGATATCCCAGGTTAAAATCTCATGATGCTGATATCTCAGGTTAAAATCCCATATCTTGTGATGCTGATATCCCAGGTTAAAATCTCTTGATGCTGATATTCCAGTTTAAAATCTCATAACTCATGCTCATCATGCTGATATCCCAGGTTTAAAATCTCATTTCTCATGATGCTGATATCCCAGGTTAAAATCTCATGATGATGATATCTCAGGTTAAAATCCCATATCTTGTGATGCTGATATCTCAGGTTTAAAACCTCATTTCTCATGATGCTGATATCCCAGGTTAAAATCTCATGATGCTGATATCCCAGTTTAAAATCTGATAACTCATGCTCATTATGCTGATATCCCAGGTTAAAATCTCATATCTCATGATGCTGATATCCCAGGTTAGAATCTCTTATCTCATGATGCTGATATCCCAGGTTAAAATGCTGTATTTTGTGATGCTGATATTCCAGGTTAGAATCCCATATCTCATGATTCTGATATCCCAGGTTAAAATCCCATATCTCATAATTTTGATATCCCAGGTTAAAATGTCATATCTCATTATGCTTATATCCCAGGATAAAATCTCATATCTCATGATGCTGATATCCCAGGTTAATATCTCATATCTCATGATGCTGATATCCCAGGATAAAATGCTGTATTTTGTGATGCTGATATCCCATTTTAAAAAGTAATGTCTCATGATGCTGATATCCCAGGTTAAAATGCTGTATTTTGTGATGCTGATATCCCATTAAAAAAAGTAATATCTCATGATGCTGATATCCCAGGTTAAAATGCTGTATTTTGTGATGCTGATATTCCAGGTTAGAATCCCATATCTCATGATTCTGATATCCCAGTTTAAAATCCCATATCTCATAATGTTGATATCCCAGGTTAAAATGTCATATCTCATGATTCTGATATTCCAGGATAAAATCCCATATCTCATGATTCTGATATCCCAGGTTAATATCTCATATCTCATGATTCTGATATCCCAGGATAAAATCCCATATCTCACGATGCTGATATCCCAGGTTAAAATCGCATATCTCATGATTCTGATATCCCAGTTTAAAATCCCATATCTCATGATGCTGATATCCCAGGTTCAAATGTCATATCTCATGATTCTGATATCCCAGGATAAAATCCCATATCTCATGATTCTGATATCCCAGGATAAAATCCCATATCTCATGATGCTGATATCCCAAGTTTAAAATCTCATATCTCATTATGCTGATATACCAGGTTAAAATCTCATATCTCATGATGCTGATATCCCAGGTTAAAATCTCATATCTCATAATGTTGATATCCCAGGTTAGAATCCCATATCTCATGATTCTGATATCCCAGTTTAAAATCCCATATCTCATAATGTTGATATCCCAGGTTAAAATGTCATATCTCATGATTCTGATATCCCAGGATAAAATCCCATATCTCATGATTCTGATATCCCAGATTAATATCTCATATCTCATGATTCTGATATCCCAGGATAAAATCCCAAATCTCATGATGCAGATATCCCAGATTAATATCTCATATCATGATTCTGATATCGCAGTTTAAAATCCCATATCTCATGATGCTGATATCCCAGGTTAAAATGCTGTGTTTTGTGATGCTGATATCCCAGGATAACATCTCATATCTCATGATGCTGATATCCCAGGTTAAATTCCCATATCTCATGATGCTGATATCCCAGGTTAATATCTCATATCTCATGATGCTGATATCCCAGGTTAATATCTCATATCTCATGATTCTGATATCACAGGTTAGAATCTCATCTCATGATGCTGATATACCAGGTTAAAATCCAATATCTCATAATGTTGATATCCCAAGTTAAAATGCCAGATCTCGTAATGCTGATGTCCCAGGTTAAAATCCCATATCTCATGATTCTGATATCCCAAGTTAAAACCTCATATCTCATGAGGCTGATATCCCAGGATAAAACGCTGTATTTTGTGATGTTGATATCCCATTTTAAAATCTCATATCTCATGATGCTGATATCCCAAGTTAAAATCTCATATCTCATGATGTTGATATCCCAGGTTAAAATGCCATATCTCGTAATGCTGATGACCCAGGTTAAAATCTCATATCTCATGATTCTGATATCCCAAGTTAAAATGTCATATCTCATGATGTTGATATCCCAGGTTAAAATCCCATATCTAATGATGCTGATATCTCAGGTTAAAACCCGCTATCTCATGATTCTGATATCCCAGGTTAGAATCCCATATCTCTTGATTCTGATATCCCAGTTTAAAAGCACATATCTCATGATGCTGATATCTCAGGTTCAAATCCCATATCTTGTGATGCTGATATCCCAGGTTTAAAATCTCATTTCTCATGATGCTGATATCCCAGGTTAAAATCTCATGATGCTGCTGATATCCCAGGTTAAAATCTCATGATGCTGATAATCCCGTTTAAAATCTCATAACTCATGCTCATCATGCTGATATCCCAGGTTCAAAATCTCATTTCTCATGATGCTGATATCCCAGGTTAAAATCTCATGATGATGATATCTCAGGTTAAAATCCCATATCTTGTGATGCTGATATCCCAGGTTTAAAATCTCATTTCTCATGATGCTGATATCCCAGGTTAAAATCTCATGATGCTGATATCCCAGTTTAAAATCTGATAACTCATGCTCATTATGCTGATATCCCAGGTTAAAATCTCATATCTCATGATGCTGATATCCCAGGTTAGAATCTCTTATCTCATGATGCTGATATCCCAGGTTAAAATGCTGTATTTTGTGCTGCTGATATCCCATTTTAAAAAGTAATCTCTCATGATGCTGATATCCCAAGTTAAAATCTCATATCTCATGATGTTGATATCCCAGGTTAAAATGCCATATCTCGTAATGCTGATGACCCAGGTTAAAATCTCATATCTCATGATTCTGATATCCCAAGTTAAAATGTCATATCTCATGATGTTGATATCCCAGGTTAAAATCCCATAACTAATGATACTGATATCTCAGGTTAAAAACCGCTATCTCATGATTCTGATATCCCAGGTTAGAATCCCATATCTCTTGATTCTGATATCCCAGTTTAAAAGCACATATCTCATGATGCTGATATCTCAGGTTCAAATCCCATATCTTGTGATGCTGATATCCCAGGTTTAAAATCTCATTTCTCATGATGCTGATATCCCAGGTTAAAATCTCATGATGCTGATATCTCAGGTTAAAATCCCATATCTTGTGATGCTGATATCCCAGGTTAAAATCTCTTGATGCTGATATTCCAGTTTAAAATCTCATAACTCATGCTCATCATGCTGATATCCCAGGTTTAAAATCTCATTTCTCATGATGCTGATATCCCAGGTTAAAATCTCATGATGATGATATCTCAGGTTAAAATCCCATATCTTGTGATGCTGATATCTCAGGTTTAAAACCTCATTTCTCATGATGCTGATATCCCAGGTTAAAATCTCATGATGCTGATATCCCAGTTTAAAATCTGATAACTCATGCTCATTATGCTGATATCCCAGGTTAAAATCTCATATCTCATGATGCTGATATCCCAGGTTAGAATCTCTTATCTCATGATGCTGATATCCCAGGTTAAAATGCTGTATTTTGTGATGCTGATATTCCAGGTTAGAATCCCATATCTCATGATTCTGATATCCCAGGTTAAAATCCCATATCTCATAATTTTGATATCCCAGGTTAAAATGTCATATCTCATTATGCTTATATCCCAGGATAAAATCTCATATCTCATGATGCTGATATCCCAGGTTAATATCTCATATCTCATGATGCTGATATCCCAGGATAAAATGCTGTATTTTGTGATGCTGATATCCCATTTTAAAAAGTAATGTCTCATGATGCTGATATCCCAGGTTAAAATGCTGTATTTTGTGATGCTGATATCCCATTAAAAAAAGTAATATCTCATGATGCTGATATCCCAGGTTAAAATGCTGTATTTTGTGATGCTGATATTCCAGGTTAGAATCCCATATCTCATGATTCTGATATCCCAGTTTAAAATCCCATATCTCATAATGTTGATATCCCAGGTTAAAATGTCATATCTCATGATTCTGATATTCCAGGATAAAATCCCATATCTCATGATTCTGATATCCCAGGTTAATATCTCATATCTCATGATTCTGATATCCCAGGATAAAATCCCATATCTCACGATGCTGATATCCCAGGTTAAAATCGCATATCTCATGATTCTGATATCCCAGTTTAAAATCCCATATCTCATGATGCTGATATCCCAGGTTCAAATGTCATATCTCATGATTCTGATATCCCAGGATAAAATCCCATATCTCATGATTCTGATATCCCAGGATAAAATCCCATATCTCATGATGCTGATATCCCAAGTTTAAAATCTCATATCTCATTATGCTGATATACCAGGTTAAAATCTCATATCTCATGATGCTGATATCCCAGGTTAAAATCTCATATCTCATAATGTTGATATCCCAGGTTAGAATCCCATATCTCATGATTCTGATATCCCAGTTTAAAATCCCATATCTCATAATGTTGATATCCCAGGTTAAAATGTCATATCTCATGATTCTGATATCCCAGGATAAAATCCCATATCTCATGATTCTGATATCCCAGATTAATATCTCATATCTCATGATTCTGATATCCCAGGATAAAATCCCAAATCTCATGATGCAGATATCCCAGATTAATATCTCATATCATGATTCTGATATCGCAGTTTAAAATCCCATATCTCATGATGCTGATATCCCAGGTTAAAATGCTGTGTTTTGTGATGCTGATATCCCAGGTTAACATCTCATATCTCATGATGCTGATATCCCAGGTTAAATTCCCATATCTCATGATGCTGATATCCCAGGTTAATATCTCATATCTCATGATGCTGATATCCCAGGTTAATATCTCATATCTCATGATTCTGATATCACAGGTTAGAATCTCATCTCATGATGCTGATATACCAGGTTAAAATCCAATATCTCATAATGTTGATATCCCAAGTTAAAATGCCAGATCTCGTAATGCTGATGTCCCAGGTTAAAATCCCATATCTCATGATTCTGATATCCCAAGTTAAAACCTCATATCTCATGAGGCTGATATCCCAGGATAAAACGCTGTATTTTGTGATGTTGATATCCCATTTTAAAATCTCATATCTCATGATGCTGATATCCCAAGTTAAAATCTCATATCTCATGATGTTGATATCCCAGGTTAAAATGCCATATCTCGTAATGCTGATGACCCAGGTTAAAATCTCATATCTCATGATTCTGATATCCCAAGTTAAAATGTCAAATCTCATGATGTTGATATCCCAGGTTAAAATCCCATATCTAATGATGCTGATATCTCAGGTTAAAACCCGCTATCTCATGATTCTGATATCCCAGGTTAGAATCCCATATCTCTTGATTCTGATATCCCAGTTTAAAAGCACATATCTCATGATGCTGATATCTCAGGTTCAAATCCCATATCTTGTGATGCTGATATCCCAGGTTTAAAATCTCATTTCTCATGATGCTGATATCCCAGGTTAAAATCTCATGATGCTGATATCTTAGGTTAAAATCCCATATCTTGTGATGCTGATATCCCAGGTTAAAATCTCATGATGCTGATAATCCAGTTTAAAATCTCATAACTCATGCTCATCATGCTGATATCCCAGGTTCAAAATCTCATTTCTCATGATGCTGATATCCCAGGTTAAAATCTCATGATGATGATATCTCAGGTTAAAATCCCATATCTTGTGATGCTGATATCCCAGGTTTAAAATCTCATTTCTCATGATGCTGATATCCCAGGTTAAAATCTCATGATGCTGATATCCCAGTTTAAAATCTGATAACTCATGCTCATTATGCTGATATCCCAGGTTAAAATCTCATATCTCATGATGCTGATATCCCAGGTTAGAATCTCTTATCTCATGATGCTGATATCCCAGGTTAAAATGCTGTATTTTGTGCTGCTGATATCCCATTTTAAAAAGTAATCTCTCATGATGCTGATATCCCAAGTTAAAATCTCATATCTCATGATGTTGATATCCCAGGTTAAAATGCCATATCTCGTAATGCTGATGACCCAGGTTAAAATCTCATATCTCATGATTCTGATATCCCAAGTTAAAATGTCATATCTCATGATGTTGATATCCCAGGTTAAAATCCCATTTCTAATGATACTGATATCTCAGGTTAAAAACCGCTATCTCATGATTCTGATATCCCAGGTTAGAATCCCATATCTCTTGATTCTGATATCCCAGTTTAAAAGCACATATCTCATGATGCTGATATCTCAGGTTCAAATCCCATATCTTGTGATGCTGATATCCCAGGTTTAAAATCTCATTTCTCATGATGCTGATATCCCAGGTTAAAATCTCATGATGCTGATATCTCAGGTTAAAATCCCATATCTTGTGATGCTGATATCCCAGGTTAAAATCTCTTGATGCTGATATTCCAGTTTAAAATCTCATAACTCATGCTCATCATGCTGATATCCCAGGTTTAAAATCTCATTTCTCATGATGCTGATATCCCAGGTTAAAATCTCATGATGATGATATCTCAGGTTAAAATCCCATATCTTGTGATGCTGATATCCCAGGTTTAAAATCTCATTTCTCATGATGCTGATATCCCAGGTTAAAATCTCATGATGCTGATATCTCAGTTTAAAATCTGATAACTCATGCTCATTATGCTGATATCCCAGGTTAAAATCTCATATCTCATGATGCTGATATCCCAGGTTAGAATCTCTTATCTCATGATGCTGATATCCCAGGTTAAAATGCTGTATTTTGTGATGCTGATATTCTAGGTTAGAATCCCATATCTCATGATTCTGTTATCCCAGGTTAAAATCCCATATCTCATAATTTTGATATCCCAGGTTAAAATGTCATATCTCATTATGCTTATATCCCAGGATAAAATCTCATATCTCATGATGCTGATATCCCAGGTTAATATCTCATATCTCATGATGCTGATATCCCAGGTTAATATCTCATATCTCATGATGCTGATATCCCAGGTTAAAATGCTGTATTTTGTGATGCTGATATCCCATTTTAAAAAGTAATGTCTCATGATGCTGTTATCCCAGGTTAAAATGCTGTATTTTGTGATGCTGATATCCCATTTAAAAAAGTAATATCTCATGATGCTGATATCCCAGGTTAAAATGCTGTATTTTGTGATGCTGATATTCCAGGTTAGAATCCCATATCTCATGATTCTGATATCCCAGTTTAAAATTCCATATCTCATAATGTTGATATCCCAGGTTAAAATGTCATATCTCATGATTCTGATATCCCAGGATAAAATCCCATATCTCATGATTCTGATATCCCAGGTTAATATCTCATATCTCATGATTCTGATATCCCAGGATAAAATCCCATATCTCACGATGCTGATATCCCAGCTTAAAATCGCATATCTCATGATTCTGATATCCCAGTTAAAAATCCCATATCTCATGATGCTGATATCCCAGGTTCAAATGTCATATCTCATGATTCTGATATCTCAGGATAAAATCCCATATCTCATGCTTCTGATATCCCAGGATAAAATCCCATATCTCATGATGCTGATATCCCAAGTTAAAAATCTCATATCTCATTATGCTGATATACCAGGTTAAAATCTCATATGTCATGATGCTGATATCCCGGGTTAAAATCTCATATCTCATAATGTTGATATCCCAGGTTAGAATCCCATATCTCATGATTCTGATATCCCAGTTTAAAATGCCATATCTCATAATGTTGATATCCCAGGTTAAAATGTCATATCTCATGATTCTGATATCCTAGGATAAAATCCCATATCTCATGATTCTGATATCCCAGATTAATATCTCATATCTCATGATTCTGATATCCCAGGATAAAATCCCATATCACATGATGCTGATATCCCACGTTAAAATCGCATATCTCGTGATTCTGATATCCCAGGTTAATATCTCATATCTCATGATTCTGATATCCCAGGTTAAAATCCCATATCACATGATTCTGATATCCCAGGTTAAAATGCTGTATTTTGTGATGCTGATATCATAGGTTTAATAAATCATATCTCATGATACTGATATCCCAGCTTAAAATCTCATGTTTCATGCTCATGATGCTTATATCACAGGTTAAAATCCCTTATCTCATGACGCTGATATCCCAGGTTAAAATCTCATATCTCATGATGCTGATATCACAGGTTAAAATCTCATATCTCTTGATGCTGATATCACATTTTAAAATCTCATCTCATGATGCTGATATCCCAGGTTAAAATCTCATATCTCATGATGCTGATATCACAGGTTAAAATCTCATATCTCTTGATGCTGATATACCAGGTTAAAATCTCATATCTCATGATGCTGATATCCGAGTTTAAAATCTCATCTCATGATGCTGATATCCCAGGTTAAAATCCAATATCTCTTGATGCTGATATCCCACGTTAAAATCCCGTATCTCATGATCATGATATCCTAAGTTAAGATCCTATATCTCGTGATGCTGATTGTTACGTGCTCCTCCCCAAACCCTGGTCACGGTGTACCTCCAAGCCCCGAGAGGAGTCACGGCAGAAAGATGTGTTATTCTGTATGTCAATGATCAATGGTGAAACCACACCAATTGTTACCAACAAACAAGTATTGTATTAAAATCACAGATAAATAACAGTACAACAACAATAGTAATCAATTGTACAACCAATATATATTTCCTATGATGGTACCATCAGGCTCATACAATATAACTCACTGTGCTCCAAGTGAGCAGAAAGAAGAACATTCCCCAATGTCTCTATTCCAGCATCAAGCCAAAGTCGATCCGCTCCAGCGATCGTCAGAACAATGTCCAATCGAGACCAGAATCCCGTTCGCATGACAGTCACCGTCCCGCTGCCAAAGCTGCGCAAAGGTGCCCTCAAGGCGACTGGGAAATCACACCCTCGGGTATAGACGTTCCACGGCTCCAAATCGGCGAACTGCAGATTTCCCACTCAAAAGTCACGTGACACACGCACCCCAGATTAACGTCTGAATGCGGTGAAAATGGTTGAAACGAAGTGAAAAACCTTGAGCGATGCGCAAAGCGTGCGAGTCAAAATGGCTGACGGCCCGTTCTCGTGGCGTAACGGCACCCCAACGATTCTCTTCAGAATCGACCGCAAAACCTGACATGCAGGTTGATCTGTCACAGCGATAACAACTCTGTCGCAGGAATCCCTTTCCCGGGAAACCCAAAGGTCACTCGTGATTGTCGTTCGCCAATGTTCGCTCCAGACCTCAAAGCAACTAGGCTTCTTCTCCGACTCACTCCTTCCACTTTCTCTCCTCCTCCTCTTCCTCTTCGTCGTCGTCCGGTTCCAGTTTCATTGAAAACATTAACTTTTTTACCTTTTGAAAATAGTAAGCTCTATTTCCCTCAAACGACAACAATAATAGTACATGGAATAAAAAATGTTTACAGTGGATGAAAACCACAACAACGGAAGTGACGAATCCGTAACACTGATATACCAGGTTAAAATCCGAAATCTCGTGATGCTGATGTCCCAGGTGGGTGGGGGCGACATTTTTTTTTTATCTGCGTCATCCCTCCTACGTTAGTACGTAGAGTCGACAGTGCCAGCGCACTCTCTGATAATAGTTTTGTAAAATTAACTTCAATTAAGAACTTTATCAAGACAAGATATAAGTATTTATCTGTGGTATCCAAATCCTGATTCTGGGAAATCAGAAGACCTCGGTAATAGCCGGCGAAACCGGTGTTGTGAATGAACGCATACGTATTATGTTGAAAAGTCAGATTTTTGGGAAATCAGAAGATTCTGGGAAATCAGAAGACCTCGGTAATAGCCGGCCAAGCCGGTGTTGTGAATGAACGCGTACGTATTATGTTGAAAAGCCAGATTTTGCTGGATCCCTTGAGAATTTCGAAGCTTTGCGCACCAAATCGCTCAATGGAGGCCGCCATCTTGCGGATGCGGAAGTATGCATAACAAATTCAAAAAAGTTCAATAGGAGTTTGTTTCACTCGTCTTTGTTTGATTCACAATCTTATGCACCTCTAATTTGTAATTAAAATACTTTAAGACCAACCTCGTCCCGCATGGGCCTGGTTATCTTCAACGAAAATCGTCACCAAACACCGGAACCAATGAGATTCGAGCATTTGAAAAAATATTTAAAAAACCAAATCGCTCAATGGAGGCCGCCATCTTCCGGATGCGGAAGTATGCATAAAAAAATTGCGAAAAAGTTCAATAGGAGTTTGTTTCACCCGTCTTTGTTTTATTCACAATCTTATGCACCTCTAATTTGTAATTAAAATACTTTAAGATCAACCTCGTTCCCCGGGCCCACACGGGCCCTGGTTATCTTCAACGAAAATCGTCACCAATTACCGGAACGAATGAGATTCGAGCATTTGAAAAAATATTTCAAAAAAGCTTTTTACCACATTTCGGAGGCTGAAAACGGCGTCAAATATTCTAAAATTGACGAAGAATTATTTTTTAGAAATCTCGCGGCCGTTAGGGATAGTTTTTCACGGCCGGAAATATCCGAAGTTGAGATGGAATTCACCGAATTAATCAAGAAGGAAATTTTATAAATTTTAATCTCATCCAGAATGCAAATGGTGTCATTTTGATCTCGGTACACCTACCTACTACCATTACACCTACCTACTACCAACTACCTAACCTACTGATGCCATAGTGATGGGTAAAATAGTGGCAAGAGGCTTTGGCTTCGCCGGCTCATTGCGGCTTTGCAGTCGGGTACTAGTACTTTAGTAGATTCTCGCCAGACAAAAATACATCACTATAAATCATCAGAAAGACGTGGGTCAAACGCACTGTACACGTGACACGCTTTCTTGTCTGCGCATGCGCATAGCAAGGTTCAGGGTTGAGAGTCAGCGTTGGGATGGGCGTGGCCTTGCCAAACTACGATGGCGTCGGTTGAGTACGAGTAAACACGCTCTCAGAGAGTATGTGTAAATATTTAACTGTATAAATGAACTGGAGAAAAAAATCATAACAAAGGATTCTGCACCAAGTAAAACTCCAGTCATTGCCATTGAGAGAGGCCCAGCTGAGAAATACACCATCTGAATAATTATTATAATATTTGAGTAGCTGATGTTCTACTACTGATTTACAAATGTTGTAGCACAAACTTTATAGACGTGCTTACCAGTGGCGTACTGAGGGTGCCTGGCATAATTTTTAATTAAAAATATATATATATAATTGGTCCCCCGCCACCCCCTGCTTCCACCTCCCTCTCCTAAATCCCCAACCCCAGGAGCCATTGGTAATACTAATAGGGCATAGACATAAGGAAACTAGGATCTTTATATTTAGATATCTATTAATTGACCATTGACCACTCCAGGCGATGGATGCCAAAATGATGCCGAATGCCAAAACAAAGATGAAAGGAACACTAAATGTCTGTTCAAATATTTATTAAACTAGGGGGCCTGTTGGTCCATTGGACCAAATTTTTATTGGAGACTTTTGGATCTTCCGGAACTTTTGAGTCTTTGGGGACTTTTGGGTGTTCGGGGACTTTTGAGTCATCAGGGTCATCTGGGTCTTTTTGGTCCTCGGGGACTTTTGGGTCATCTGGGTTTTTTTGGGCCCTCGTGGACTTTTGGGTGATCTGGGTGTTTTGGGTCATCAAGGACTTTTGGGTCATCTGGGTGTTTGGGTCGTCAAGGGTCTTTTGGGTCCTCGGGGACTTTTGGGTCATGTGGGTCTTTTGGGTCATCAAGGACTTTTGGGTCCTTGGGGACTTTTGGGTGATTTTGGGTCATTGGGGACTTTTGGGTCATCTGGGTCTTTTGGGTCCTCGGGGGTCTTTTGGGTCAAGTGTTAAAGGGTCTGCCAAGGTCTAAGGGGTCTCAGTAGTCTAAAGGGTTAAAAGGCACATTTGAATAGTACGTAATTAATAGACGTGAAAAAGTATGACACACACACACACACACACACACACACACACACACACACACACACACACACACACACACACACACACACACACACACACACACACCTCCATTTATAGTAGATTCAATTTGAGTAGATTCCTTTTTCGGGCTGTTTTATACGACTGCATAAGTGATGCACCGACGTTGCGAATCTGGCGCCGAGAAACCGTGACTCGAGAAGGTTTATTGATCACGTGGTTTGCTTTTACCTTGACCTGTGACTGGAGGGATGGTGATGACGTGTCCCGTGTGTGGCGTATAGCACTGGTACCTCGCTATTATTTCATAAATGTAATAATGAAAAACAAGTCATTTCCCAAGACATGATATTTCTGCTGAGATTGTTTGATCCCACATAACATTAACACACATAACGCCGACACCGAGGCAAATGTGTCCAGCGGCTCCACCCCCATCAAGCTGATTGACAGTCATAGCCACGCCTACCGCAGTCCTATTATATTACATCGGAATGTCATTTTACGTACTTTTCGTGGAAACCTTTCAAGCTATTACAATTATAATACCAAAGGATGTTGCAGGAAGTAAAACTCTGTCGAATGGTAGCAGAATCATTTCCATTGATCGAGGCAGCTCGGAAATATACCGTCTGAAGAAGATTATTATTATTATTATGAGCAAGAAGATGAAATCCCGGATTTGACCGACCTCGTTTTTCGCTTTATTTTGCTTTTTCCATGGTCCGGAGAACTGAAAAGTGATCCCTACCTCGACAATCAGCTGAACAGACCAGGTAGGCTCTCATATGTAGCCTAAGCGAGTTTTTAAAGAAGATCATCCAACTTTAGTTTTGAATGTAGCAGATGGGAGCGACATTTTTTTCCGCGCGATCCCGACACAGAGAGTACTGGCATACTCTCTGATTTGTGGTTCTAAATATATTATATTGTAGCGGCTACCGCTGGGTTTACACAATCGCCTTGCACCTACCAAGGACGCGGAGCGATCACCATGCCGGGCTCGTCCAGGACGCCCGGGCAGGCCCGCGCTCGACTCGCCAGGCCTCGGCCGGGACGCTCGGGCATGCCCGGGCACGCCCGGCCACGCCCGGCCACGCCCGCCCTCGACTCGCCAGGCCGCGGCCAGGACGCCCGGCCACGCCCCCTTTCGCCTTTCCCGGGCAAACGCTCCGGGATAATGTGTGTATATATTATATTGCTGCCCGATAAACGGGCTTTTCAGAGTACCTGAGTTGTTTTGTGACAATAAAGAAACTCGGACGAATTCCAGCTTTTTGTCGCGTCCATTCTTCCGACTACGTGGGAGCACAGCTCCTTCAATATCAACCAAAGTGGGCGAGGTCTTTTCGCACACCCAGGAATATTAATTTTCTGTTCCATCTTAATAGCTCTACGTTTTCTGTATTGCTTTGGTGAATATCGGAGAACAGAGTAAAGTCAAATTGCAAACTGCGGTGCATTATTGGAGAGACATGCATTGTGAAAATTGGGCCTTTTATTCTTGTTCAGTGCGGGTTGGGTGCGAATAACGGGTGTGTGAGGGGCCCATCCTTGACTTTTGCCCTAGGGCCCACAAATCACTAAGATTGCCCCAGCTTGCCCTCCCTCCCCACACTCTTCCCCCTGCAATAGATTTTTTAAAAAGAATGATAAAATTTCTGAACCATGCCAAAGTCTTTTGTTTGCGTGTCCTTGAGCAAAGCCCACATTTCACAGGCCTATGGACTTTGTCTGCAGATGCTTGTCTTGGCCATACGTTGGAAACAACCGGTAATGAAAAACATCTGATAGAGATCTGAACTAAACGAAAACGGTGGCAGTTAAAGGAAAAGTTCACAAAGGAAATGTCTATAGGGCTCCTATAATTTTACCCATTTATAAAAAGAAAAAGCCAAATTAAAGTGTTAATAATAAAGTGTAAACGGCTGATGTTAGTTGGTTATCTATCAAACGAAATTTTGCAAGCTTAACCGAGTGATATGATCAAGATGTCTGAGGCTGATTGTCCAATGTCCTGGAGGTATCCACACTCGCCTCTAAGCTGTCGATATCCTGGGTTTGAATCTCCATGCAGCTACAAACTGCCATCTTGGTGATTCGTCAATGCCGGCCCTCGGATGGACGTTGAACTCTTCTGGCATTAGTTGGTGGATGTTGAAGATCCCACGGTGTTCTTCACGAAGAGTAGGCAAGCTATCGCCGGCACCATGACCAAATTATAAAATTCCTGCCCTAACCTACAGAGGTTCTTTACATCAGCGGCACAGCCACGCCTCTCAACCAATGATGCCTTAAGTGCTACCGTGCTGTGTTCCAGAAGAAGAAGAAGAAGCCGGAGAGGGGTTTTGCAATCGCTTCAGTGTGTTTGTGTGCGTGTGTGTTCGTCCATTTTTAGCTAAACTAGAATTGGAATTCCAGATAAGATATTGTCATTGTACACCATCCATCTGCCCGTCCGTCCGTCTGTCCAATTTCCTATTTCGACTTTTCTGGCCAAAGTGCTGGGCCGATCCGGCTAAATTTTGGCAGCAAGGTTCCACTCCTGACTGGTAACAGGCATTGCAAAGCTCGTTCCGACCGGAAGTGTGTCAAAATGGGTGACTTGTTCAACCTTTGGAAAATCGTGTAAATTTCTTCAAAAATCTTCTTCTCCAGACCCATCAGTGAAAATGCTACCAAAGTTGGGTTACAACATTAGGCCAGATAAGCTACAGGCCCAGTGGTCCTATTTTTACGGTGTAGCCCATAGGGCAAAGCCGTCTAGAACAGTGTTTGTCTGTATGTATGTATGTATGTATGTATGTATGTATGTATGTATGTATGTATGTATGTATGTATGTATGTCTGTCCCCTCAAACGTATACCAATCAGAGCTGAGGATCTGGTCACATGACAGGGTGATGTGATTACATCTGATGTCATTACGGCGGTATGGCGGCTGACTCTCCACACACAGCCATTTTGATTTATATGCCGTTCGTGCCAAACATATTCATATTGTCGAACCTGTCATATATCACAATCGCCATGCTCTACCTTGAAGTTTTTCATTCAGTGTGAAACACAAACAAACCGATTGTTAAAATGACCATCAAATATCGAAAGCATCGGCATTACGTCTCTTCCAACAAAACGGCACGTACCCTACCCTTGTGGGGTATAATCTAGATTACAGTAGAACTTCCCTCAGTTCTGTAAGTAAAACTTACCTCACAGATATCGGGATTCCTCCAAATTTCTTTCTTTAATGTTATAAACAACATTAGCGACTGTTTAAAAAGCGAATCATGTGTGTTTGTGGTTTATAATATTTTACAAGCCTGGCTATGTCGCTGTTAGACTTTCAGTCTTGTTTTTACCTGTTTGTGTGTCTATCTGTCTTTTTTGTGTCCATAGGACATAAACTTTTTTCTTTTTTTTACCATTTGTGCTTTTGGCATCAAATTTTCAAAAAAACCTCATGAAAATATGGAGAAAATAATTAAAAATTGGATCAAATTATGAAAGGGCAATTTCATAGTCACTATAAATTTCTCTTATTAGCCCCGCTGTAAGGTGTCAAGTGCGAGACGACACCCCATTTTTAGTCTCGTCTTTAAGGGGTTGTGAGGCTATTGCAATGCCTGTGTGTGTCTTTTGTTTGCATGTCCTTGAGCAAAGGCCACATTTCACAGGCCTTTGCAGTGTGTGTGTGTGTGTGTGTGTGTGTGTGTGTGTGTGTGTGTGTCATCTATATGTTTTCGCTTTTCATTTTTTTTCTCTGCAACCGCTTGGTCGATCAATGTGAAACTTTGGGAGGGACTCCTCATGGAGAATATTTTGTTGATAACGCTGACGTCTTAGGTCACGTGGTATGGCAGGCATATTGAATTAAATGAAAATAATTGGACGTCTCCGAAGCCACTCAATGAAAAAAGTTGAAACTTGGCATATGTCATAAACTCCCAATTGAGTATATAGGGTGATAGCAATGATATCATCCGTTAAGTGGTATTCCAACCATAATTGGTTGAATCGAAATCCTTAACGGAAAAATCAGAAACTTCATATATCTGATCTATGGCCCCATGCGAGTAAATCATTAAATTTATGACTTCATCGGTCACGTGGTCTGATGGCCATATTTGATTAAAATATGGTTCAGGAACCTTCTCCTGAACTGCTTAACAGATTGATGCAAAACTTCATACATATAATTACTAAGCCATTGGGAATTATAGTGTTATGAATTTTGGGGTAGAGTGACATATAGATCAGGTAGATCTGTGTAGGTATCATGCTCCGACTGTCATGAAGAAGAAGAACCATTTCGATGTACATAAGCAGAGGCCCTGTTTAGCCCGGATGTCGGATTAAGTTTGTATATTTGTGGTCATACACGGATGGCCTTGTGATAATTATCGTAGGGATTATGTTAATTCCCCTGTGTGTGAGACCTTGTAACTTATCCTTTGTCCCTTATGGCACTACACCAATAGACACTAGGCAGGCCCATTGGCACACACACTAATTAAATTCCCCCCACAATAAAACTCATCGGAAGTCAGGCAGGAAGCGCCCATGCATTGCACCAACATGGCGATAAAACATTGTTCAGACTGGCTGAGGCCACACCCACCTCATGACGGATTGGTCGAAGGGTGTGATGGAGAGATCACACCAATGGTAGGGAGGGCCAATCGGCACGCAGCTACCAGCCAATTGGGGTAAGAAGGGAGCCGTGATTGGTCACCATAAAGCACAGGCAGGCCGGGAGCCACGCCTAAGAAGGACTCGCTTTTGGGCCAGGTATCGACCAACGGGAAGGCCAGGGTAAGGAGGGACTCGTGATTGGTCAAGGCAGGGGCAAGAAGCTGGCCACTGATTGGTGGTAGGAAGGCCGAGGGGGAAGCAGAGAGCCGATTGGCCAGGTACCACCGATGACGTCAGGGGCAAGTAAGAAGCAGCACGCTGATTGGTGGAGAGGGCAGCTGACATCACGAGACGACCAATAAAAGAACTGGCTGGCCGGCATTTTCTTCTTCTCATTTTGGATCCCTTCGTGCCTGGACCTCTTCCCTCTGCTGCCTCTTGGATTCCTTTGCCCTCTACCTCTTGCTCCTCTCGCTGACCTCTGGCCTCGGCTCTTGCTTCTAGTGCCTGTGTGCGAGTGTGTGCTGAGGAAAGTAAGAGTGCTGTGGCATGAGACGGACTGTGCAGCAAGGCCTGTTTTCACGCCAACGTCGGGCAGTTTTCCCGCCAACAGCCTGGGATGGCGCCATTCCCGAGGAGAACGCCATCCACCTCCGCTGGTTGAGCTAAGCCCACACAAAAACGCACGGCCCTTTATTTTCATATATTCTTCCCTTTGTGTGTATTATAAGTCTGGTGTGGGGATGTCCCAATTTAGGACATTTATTTGAGCGGCGCGTTTTCCTTGTTACCGGCATTCCGTTTAATTCCTTGTTACCGGCGCATTACTCTTTCTCACTCTGAAAAGACCGAATGGACAACCCTCCCATCCACTTTCTGAATAATCCACTCCAAGAAGTTCTGTCACTCAAGCTTTTGGGTCTCACTATCTGCCATGATCTTTCCTGGGAAAACCACATTTCAGATCTGGCCTCCAAAGCCAGTCGCCGACTGGGCATCCTCCGTCGTGCGAAGTCCTTCCTTGGCACACCTGAGCTCCTCACCACATACAACTCTTTCATCCGCAGCTCAATGGAATACTGCTCTCCGCTCTGGGCTGGTGCTCCTGCCTCACACGTATCTCGTCTTCACGCTGTTGAAACCAAAGCGTTCAGAATCATTGGAATCTCCCGTGATGAAGCTACCTCCGAGGGCCTTTCACTTACTCACCGCAGACAGGTTGGTGGTCTTTCTGTCTTCTACCGACTCCTCTCCGGCCTTGCTCCTCCAGCTCTCTCTGGGCTCTGTCCCCCAAATATTCCTACAGGTCGCACAAGCTCTGCCTGCAATCCTCTTATGGTTAAACTGCCAAAATCAAGACTCTCTGCTCACCTTCACTCCTTCATTCCTCTTTTTTCCCGCCTCTGGAACAAACTATCTCACTCTTTTCAATCCCACTCCTCCCTCCAGGTCTTTAAAACAACTGTTCACCACCATCTTTTATCTTCCCCCACCCAAAACCTTGATCTTTTCTACCCCCGATAATTTCACCCCAAATCCACTTTTTTGAAATACCAACTTCTTTCCTGGAAGTCCTTGGTGTCTTTGTGTTTATACTTCTCCCACCACCCCCCCCCCCCCCTTTTCCACGCCGCTTTCCCCCAAGCCCTCTCCCTCCCACACATTCCTGATGTCCCTGCTCTCAAATGTTGTGTTCATGTGCTTACCCTTCTCTCCCCATCTTGTTTACCGCTCCCCTTTTTATATACTTTGTTTGTTTGTCTGTTTGATTTGTTTGTGTGATAAATGTTAGCTCTTTCATGAGCCTCGATTATGTATACAACAACAAAAAAAAAACAGAATTTATTTTTGTACATTTTAATTCCGTTTTTGTTTGAGTTAATTTCCACAGGATTGAAGACTGCTTGGGGATCGCGTCAGGTAAAACCATCCAGCTGCTTCTTCTTCTCCCTTCCTCTCGCTCGTAGATAATAAATCCGCTATTGAACAACGCCTCGAAGTAATGCTCGATTGCTATCCGTGATTCCCCGGTATTCACCGAGGGGGATCACATGACAATAGTTTGAATCTTTTTCAAATTCACCTTCATTGATGCAATCTAACCATAAAGTGCACAAATGCAGCCATTAAATATCCTAATAATCAATCAATAATTATTATCAATAAAGGTACAGATAAGGGAAATGTATGTAATATGTGACATAATAGGGTGCATGGATGATACAGGTAAGTATGTGGGCCATAATAGTAGCGTGTTCAGTTAACGATGGTATTTTTGTCTAGAATGAGCATGTGAAGTGAGACTATGTGCTCTACTGAGTGGAGTTCTAGTTTTAATCGCTTCTGTGTTTCTTTATTTATTATTTTCTATTGAGATTCAGTGTGTCTGTTCAGCCTGGCAGATGTATGCTCTTTACCGAGTGTCGTTCAAGTTTTCTATTGATATTCAATGTGTCTGTTCAGGCCATAACATTTTTACTCATTGAGCTTTTGTCATAATTCCTCAACAAACCTTTATTATGAGAATAACACAAATTAAAAAAATATACAATTTTGTTTAAGCTGTCGTTTTTCAAGTCTAGTTTTTCATTCATTCATTCATTCATTTCGGTTTATGAAATAATTAAACACTGGACAAGGCAGTTTGAAGACTGAAATTTTTCAAATTTACAATAATAAAAGAATTTCATAAAACTTACAAATGTATATTAAAATAATAATAATCATATAAAATTACATTAATCAAATTATCAAAATAAGTATAAGCAATAAACAAACATACATAATCAAACAACAATAAAAAAATAACCAATTCTACCAACAAAATAACCTAAAATAGCAGAAAACTCAAGAAGATCAACAAACATATTTTGCATGTAATTTAATTTATGCATCTACAATTCTACATAACAGAATTAAGCATTTCATTAAGTTTGAGTTAAGTTTAACAGAATTAAGTTTGAGTGCAAAGTGGACGTGGATGGGCTTTGCATTTTGAAATGCTTTCTAGTTCCCTGGCAACCATACTGGTATCATATAGGAGAGCCAGACGAAGCAGGTAAAGGACAATTAAGCCATAAACACAGCATCATTATATCGATATTTTGTCTACTCAGGGTTTGCAATCTGCTTTAACTTGTCACCTAGGTTCCACCACTCCAATACTATCGGGTTGGCAATATTTCTAATCAGTTGGTGGGTTTATTTTTTATGATACCTGTCGGTGAGTTCGATCCCAGCCGAGGATAAAGCCATTTAATTTCAGTTTGTGTCGGTTAAAGATCAAGATCGCAGCTGAAAGTCAAAATTGTGGTGAAATGCAGTGAGATTGGTGGAAGGGAGATCTTGGTTACTGCTGTACCAGTGAACAAAACTTAATGTAGTTAGTTATTTGGAGTCTACCAAGAAATAAATTGTTCAAATAAACTAGAGGTAGATCAAAGGTCAACATCACATCAGCCAGGTGAAAATTTGGCGAAATGATCTTTAAACGACACGAACTGGAAAACCATCGAACAAATGCGGACAACACCAGGTGGACATATTGATCATTACCTTCGCCACCAAAGGTGGATGGAGGTTATGTTTTCACCCCTGTCTGTCTGACCGTTTGTCTGTCTGTCTGTCCGTTTGTGAGCAAAATATCTCAAAATGTTCTGGACGGATTCAGACGAAATTTGGCAGAGACGTAGCATATGTGACAAGCACGAAATGATTAGATTTTGGTGAAAATCCGGATACGGATCCGGCTACTAGAAAATTTATGTTATTCTTCACCATTGGGAGATATGGCCAAAAACGATACATAACAGGATATCTCAAAACGTTGTGGAAGGATTTGGACGAAACTTGGTGGAACCGGTTGGATGTCTGACAAGGACGATTCGATTAGATTTTGGTGAAGATCCGAATATGGATTCGGAGGTGAGAATTATTTAATTTTTTAAAAATGATTCTTCACCATTGGGAGATAGGGCCAAAAACGATACATAGCAGGAAATCTCAAAACGTTATGGATGGATTTGGATGAAACTTGTTGGACAGGTTGTGTGTTTGACGAAGAAGAATCGATTAAATTTTGGTGAAGATCCGGATCCGGCTCGTATAATTTTTAAAAAGTAATTCTTCACCATTGAGTGATATGGCGAACCAGGCGGAGGTATGCTCTCTACTGAGCGCAGTTCTAGTTGGGCATGTTTTGTGTTCAAATGTAGAGTCTCGGTTTAAAATAGAAAATTACTTATTATGGACTTCTCAATTGATATCTAGTAAAACATCTCATTTGAAGTAAATTTTTAACTGAGAAACAATTAAACAATTTTCACACAATTTCTTCTGCAAATACATCGTCAACTTCACGAGTTAAAAACTTCCAGAGAAACATTTCGTGATCAGCACTGGAAACAAACTCAACATTGTATGAGTTAACATTCTTCTGGAACAAATAAACCATGTCGTTGCTGTTCTCAGTTCCCATGATGATGACATTGCTCATTACTTTCGGGAAGAAAAATTTAAATTTATTAATTGGCATATCCTGATTCGCCCCTGATCTGGTGGTCGTAGTGTGTCGCCAAGGGTCCACACTCTTCTGAGTTGGCACGAGTCTGTCATGAGCTGTATCTTGGTCACAATTGTGAATTTTCCCTTTTTTAGACTCTTTTGGCTTGCGCTTTTGCATGATCTGGTCCATTGCCTCCTGGAGTTAATTTATCTGCAAATTGAACGTGCTTACGGGGGGTCTTTGAATTGGATATGCTGAGGTGGCGCAGTGCTGGCTTGGGCGTTAGTATTGAAGTGCGAGTGATACTTTGGCCAGATAATTCGCGCAAGTGTGAGCTATTGCACCGTAGTGTTGTCCCATTTGGCGTCAGGATTCCACATGACCTTGGCTCTTGTTGTACCTTGATAACTTCACCTGGAAACCAGGGTTTGTTCGAGTGTTCGAGAATTCTGACTTTCTGTGTTGGATTAGCGGTTAGGGTGCCAGCTAGGGATCCTAGGATCCTGGGTTCGAATCCCGGTCGATCGCTGAATTAACACCAGGGGGGTTGACTCAGCCTGTCATCCTTCCGAGGTCGGCAAATCGAGTACCAGTTCAGTGGTAATTCCCTGTGTGTCGCAAGAGGCGACTAACAGGGTTGGCGGCAGGAAGGGCATCCGGTCATAAAACATTGCTTCAAAAAGGGGACCACAGTGCCCCAAAAAGGCCACCCCCTGATCTGCGGGGGAAAATGGCCTCTAAAGGTGGTTCATACAATGGTGGGACATTTGGACCGGCATGTTCAACATCGGTATGCTTCATGATCCTTTCATTTAATTGTCTGAAAGTTTCGACAGGTCTCTGCAGTGCGTCATTTGAGTTGTTGCTAGGTAGGGTGGTGCAGACTGGTCTATGGCAAATAATTTCGGCTGGTACGAAAATTTCCCTGGTACGAAACGGCTGGTATGAAAAATAATTTCGGTGTTTCGGTTTTTCCAAGATGGCGCCCATACCACGTGACATATGACATCATAATTATCATTAAAAAATTACACAGGTGGAGTTGCACCTATGGTGAAAATTTCCTGTCAATCGGCCCAACGGTTGCAGAGAAAATCATATTTATTCTGTGCGGACAAACAGACAGACAAACAAACAGACAAACGGACCCAAATGCAATACCCTCTCCTGTGAGGGTAATAAAATGCACACAAGGACAAAACTATTATTTATCCGTCATTTACTTGAATATTTTACCGAAAAAAAACAAATGGTCACTTTTATTTATCCGTATGATCGAAAATAAAGGAGATAGCTGGACGTTTGGACCGATCGAGTCAATTCGCACCCTCGACCGTTGAACATTATTTCTCCATAAGATTGGCAAAAAAAGACATGAGAAGATGGATAATAATTATTATTTTTGGACAAAGAGGATACAAACCCATTTACTTGTTACGCACATTTCTGGTTAATAACTATTTAATGTAAAGTTTAAAAAAATCAATTAACAGCGCTAAATGTTGTTTTGTTTCCGGCAAGAAAGCAAAAAAAGATTCTGGGTTTAAACGTAACTATGAGGAAGTGAAGATGAGCCGATGAGGAGTTTCAATGTTGAAAAAAAATTACAGGAGAAGTTATCATTGAGTACTACTAAGGGGCTACCAGGAGGTGCCCGGGTGGGTGAGCTTTTCACGGCGCTGGTTTCGGGATGTGTTGGATGTTGAAAAGCTATGGAATTATTGGTCTCATGGTGGTTACCTTTCGTCTGTGGGCCGGCGGCAGCACTGCCTGACCCCACATTCCAATATACACTTTACAGTGGCCTTTGGTGGCCTCAAAATGGACGTCAAGTCCAACATGTTTTCTTAAAACCCTGCCCAGATTCTGATGTACTTACACTCCAAATTTGGGGCCTCTACGTGATATGGTTCGGCCGTGAATGAATAACGTACAAACGCATAAACAAACACCCAAAACACTTGAAAATACAGTATTTCTATTGTCAAGAGGTGTAGAATATGCAAAAAATAATAACGTGATCAGGATCTCATGATGGCACCAGATTGGAAACATGGGAGAAGGTAAAATATACAATGGCAAGGAGGAGATATTCATATTCTCTGAAAAAGATAACAAGATAATTAAAGAGTGCAGCTGATAGGTTGAGTTTTATTCTGAAAAGGAAAGAGAGGAGGCTAGAGAGAACCAGGGCAAAGGGAACATGGAGAAGGGAATGCTAAGGAGGATAACAATAAATTTTGAGGATCTTCAGTGCTTGGAATCCAATCCAGGCAAGAAATTCTGAAAATCTTCAGGACCTGAGATTCGAGCTAATCCATCAAAAAAGATGAATTGTAAGGGGGTCAAAGAGAGGAGGCATTCTCCATAGTAAAGGATCGGGACTTTGTAAACCAAAATAATATTGGGGAGAATTTAGGAAGTCTTTGGCAGAAGAGCGTGCCCAGATAATGTCTTGCACAAATAATATGTTTGAAGTTTTCGGATTCCCAGAACACGACTAAATAATCTCTTGGTCTCGTGGCAGCTCCTTCAATAAAGAGTCACCAAATAAGGCATAGGTTGACATGCAAAAAAAGTCATTACAGATGGAAATGGCGAGAGTGCAGGAATTTCCTGGGTTAAGGTCTTATTGCTTTTGAGGAACGAAGAGTGAATGTGGGCCATGTCAGTAGATAACGAGGCATCTGGTAGGGAATATTATTAGGAATTATTGAGTGACGAAAGGTATAGAAATCTATGATGAGGAACAGGGGACTTTGTTTGTTTGTTTATTTATTTATGCTTAAAAAACTAAAAAATAAACTACAGAGCTCATAGAACATTTTACCCAACGCCTTGTTCAAGTTTATAATTAAATTTAAATAAAATAAATATTGTAAAGGTCGAATATATCAATTAATTCCTGAAGTTTATCTCTGTAGATGCAGTGGCTTATTTATGTTACCTTATTTAACACTGTTACCGTATATCACGTTACCTTATTTAACACGTCACATTAGTTCCTCATGTCTGTTGTTTGTGTCCTTTATAACATCCTTAAAAACCGTAAGTTGACTGTTTAGAATGATTTTCAATTTTGTTTGTCGACCAGACAGGTAAACAGAGGAAAAAAATTCTCACTCTTCTTTGCACATATGCGATTGGGATGAATTCAAAGCCAAAGTACTGATAAATGACAGGTTTGTTTTCTGATTTATGTTCAAAATATAACGTTCAATTGAAATTAAGTTGTTCTTTGATCATAAACTGATGTTTGTGGATGGATGAATAAACAGAAGTGAACCAACTGCTTAACACCACTTTTCGCTTTGCGTGTGCTATGTAACGCCTCTACCAAATCCAAACAAATTTTGCATGTTGCCTAAGGGTACCCAAGGGTACCCTAAGGGTATGATTTCTGTTTGGGTAGCATATCCTGATCCTCTCTGGCCGACTTGGGTAAGGTGGGTAAGTTTGGGTAAGGGGGGGGAGGGGAGGGGAGGGGAGGGGAGACCCAATTGTCTCAATGTAAATGTGTGTAGTATAGCGCCACCCAGTGGTAGCCGGTATTACAAGTCATCTTCTTGCTATAAAAAGAAAATTTTAACAACTTGACAATATGCTTTACGGGATGTTGAATTCTGAGTGACATCTGAGAATTGAAAAATTGATCGTCAGAAAGGGCATTTCCGGCATTCTTGGAGGTTTCTGCAGTTCCTTGCATTCTTCCCTGACCTATAGTTCAGTAGATTCCTGATGACTAATGGGTCAAAGAGGAGAACTGGTGAACCGACTTGTCCAGCTGGAATCCACAGTCAAAACAAACAAAACACTGTTGTCACAACCAGCAACAAAATCCGGCAATAGCGATGTTCACTGTTTATAAACAATCCCACCATATCCACGCATGCGCAGCAGCCTGGTTGGCAAAAGCGCAGTGTTTTCGTTTTGCACAATGGCGTCGCTCGACACACATGTGATCGTTTCGGAGTATTTTAATAGTCTTGACACTGTTGCAAAATCTCGGTACAAATCGAAGTTGAGTTATAGGAATGGTGAGGATATTCTTCCGGATCCATTTGCATTGAAAGGATGGCAAAACAATCCATCTTGCTGGCCAGATTTGAACTACGGTGACGTGTACACGTACTTGATCGACACACCAGGTATCTACACAAGGGAGTCACTGAAGGCATTCAGGTCACTAGAGGCATACAATTTTTTTTAAAGTGGTCATGTGAAGCCACTGTGTTATCATGCGATCGGGAATGATGTACCATTCTGCTTTATCAAAGGCAAAGTCATACCATCACAGCGTCTCAACAACAAACCTCATGAGGCCTGGGTGTGTGTGGGGAAGAAGGAAGCTTCTGTCTACTGTGCACATTGTACATGTATGGCTGGGTGAGTGATAAATATTGCCTTTTGAAGTTTGTCAATTACATACATTGTGCAATATTTATGAGTTTTGATTAAACAAAGAATGATGTTGTTATTGTGTGCCCACTCCAGGTTGGGAGAAGTTTGCAGCCACGTCGCTGCAGTGCTTTTCAAAATAGAAGCCGCAGTGAAGCTGGGATTAACACAGTCGTCTTGCACAAGTGAAGCATGTCAGTGGAACAAGACATTCAGAGAAAAGGTACCTGTCCAATATTTAAAAACATTCGTGTTTCAGAGATTATTTTATATTGTTGTATTTTGATCACCGTTTGTTTGACCCTCGTACTATTTGTTTGTACATATTTTTTCAGTTGAACCCCAAGTCTGTGGTCGACTGCAAGGACTTGCTCAAACGTAACCGCCAGAAAGAAGTCAAAACTGTTGTATGCCAGCCCAGACAAACACTCCCTGATTTGGATATGCTAAAAGATCTTAAAGCTGTCTGTCCAAATGCAGCATTTTTTAGCCTCATTCCAAAACTGGACGCCGAAGAGATAGACTCCGCTACTGAAGAGGAAGACGAGATGTATCTACCTGAGCCCCTAACCTCACTGTACAGGGAGGAGTATTCCTCTTGGTCACAGTCTGATCTCCAGGCAGCGTGTGACCAGCTATATTGCAGGTTGACCTCAATAACCTGTGACCAGATTGCACAACTGGAGAAAGTTACCAGGGGTCAGGCTGTGTGTCCTCTCTGGTCGGAGCAGAGGAGGGGTCGCATTACTGCGAGTATTGCACATGAAGTTTTCACAAGGAAGTCAACGACTGCACCTGGTCTGCTTGTGAAAAGAATCATGGGCTATGATTCGAGAAATCTAGAGAAAGTGCCTGCTATAAAATGGGGATTAGCCAACGAGTCAAAAGCGAGGGACGCTTATGTCTGCACAAAGTCAGGGGCTCAGCACAAGAACATTAGTTGCCGACTCTCTGGGCTGCTTCTGGATAAGGACCGGCCATATATTAGAGCGTCTGCGGATGGGATTGTGACATGTGATTGCTGCCAACCACGGGTGCTCGAAATAAAATGCCCTTACAAACACAGAGATGTCTCTACGCTTGAGGCCGCAAGAAATGATCAACAGTTCTGGCTGGATGTTGATGGCACTCTCAAAGAGTCCCATCCTTATTACACACAGGTGCAACTCCAGATGTTAGTCAATGAATTGCAAGTTGCAGATTTGTGCGTTTTCACAAGCAAGTCATTACATGTTGTGGAAAATATTCCTTTCAATGTACTGTATGTGAATTCTGTTGTGGACAAATGCCAATCATTCTTTTTGTGTGAACGGCTTCCTGAATGCCTAACACGGAGCTTGGAAGAGAAGGAAGATTAGAACGACGCAATTCAAAGCACAGAGGAACAGCTATATTGCATTTGATTATTGTGCATGTACATGTTTACCAGTTTTGTATTTATTAAAGTTCCGTTTGTCGATCTCAAGTTTGTCATATGAGCTTCCGTGCAATAACAAAGCAACATATTTTGTTCAATATAAAATAATTTTTTATAAATAAAAAAACCCAAAAAGGTTCACTGATACGCAAGTGAATACAAGGTCATGCAACAAAGCAAACAGTCTGTCACTGAAATTAAAAACATACATTCATAGATGAATACAATTTTGTACAAACATGAGAAGAGGCTGAATAATCTTGTTTTGTGACCAGTCAACAAATAACAGTGTGATATCTGACTAATCTGGGCATCTATCTGACTAATCTGGGGTGTAAATTGGTTATCGCTGCTGCTATCATAACCATGTCATCAATGTGTGGCACAAGAGACAGGGGTACAATATTTGCAATTAGTTTTAAAAATTCAACCTCTCCATCATGCGTTCGATGTGTATCCTCACTCGAGCCAACCTACGAGACATTTCCACCTCCTTCATTGTGAGCTGCTTTTTGCCCCTGGTAAAACTTGGAATGGCTACACGAGCACCTCTTATTGCCAGTTCTTCTTCGATAAGAAAACCTCTGTCAGCTAAGACTTGGTCGTCATTTTCGATGAGATCCAAAAACCCTGACATTTGAGTTATCATTTTGTCTGACACCCTCCCTCCAAATGCTTTCGATATAAATGATACACCCCCAGCTGGATTTATGCCAACTAATATTTTCAGAGTATTGTGATGCTTGTAGTTTGACCAAGTATGTGCCCGCATTGTCAGATTACGAGCCCTCTCACAAAAGATCTCGGTACAATCGATTATCACTCTACATTTCGAATATGATGGTTTAAATACAGAGGGGAGTGTCCGAATAACATCATCCTTTTCAGGCCATCTGACTAGGAAGCATAACTTTTGGGCTATTTCTGGCAACCCATCATTAATCAATTTAGACACAAACGAAGTAGATACATTAAACCTAAAAGCCAAATCTTGATTGAGTAGACCAAGTCTAAGTTTCATCAATATCATGAGAAAAATGCATGGTTGTGACAAGACTTTGGACGTGGGTAGCACAGGTGCACAAAGAGCAAGAGCCCACGAAAATACTCCAAAATTTGGGAACCCTGTGAAAAAATTTGTTTTTAACTCCGAATTGCCAGTGACAAGAAATTGTTCATTGAATTGTGCTTGTTGCAGTTTAAGCTTCAGTTCTCTGTTTTCCTCTTGGAGCCTCTCAAGTTCCTTGTATAGCATTTTGTTCTCCTTCTGAAGCTCATCACATCGGTCAGGGTCTTTCTTCTGGTCATCACCTGATTGTACAAACAACAAATGGAACGTATGAAAATATTCAAATATTATTAATCAGAAGGGGTTGCTGACACTCAAGGTTGATGATAATTGTACTAACCGTCCACATTTATTTCTTCAATTGGAGGACTGGTCTCTTCACAAGGGGCAGCTGGAATACTCATGGATAGTTCCAGGAGGATCTCAGCACCTTGCAACTGATCTGTTCTTGTCTCTCCCTCTCTTCTTCCACCTTGTTTTTTCTTTCAGCACGCTGCTTAGTACGTAAGTGCCTTTTCTTCTTCTTCACTGAACGCTCCAGCTCTCCATTCTCCATGTACCCCATCAACAAATTAGGAACGAAATCTGGGTCATTGGAGATGTCGTTGGGTTTACCTGAAAGCCAACGGAGCTCTGTTAGAAAACTCAACAAACAAAACAAACCAAAATGACATGCAACTTCTTTTCTTCCTAAAATCAACACAAAGTTAATAACAAAAAAAACTGTAAATTTCACAAACCTGACAAGAAATGTGCACTACAAACACGAGTGTGCGCTGTTGGGTTCCATTGTTTTCTCCGAATGGCATTTATCCAAGCCGATCGTTTGGGTTCTTTCTCTGGAATTCTATAGAAACTTATTCCCGAGTTCTTTTCAAATCTATTTGTGCAATTAACAACACAGCAGCTCACAGGCATTGTCCTTGAAATGGTGTCACGTCAATGATCGTAAAACTTCACCACTTAGAGACGGCCAGCATGGTTAGTGTTTTGCCAACCAAAACAAAGAGCGCGGTCACGTGATCGGGTACGTGACGTCACGGTAAGCATCGCTATAGGCCAATTGGGAAACACATTTAAAGCGCTCTTAAAAGATGAGCAGTGCCATTGGGAAACAGACATTTAATGCGATATGAAAAGGGTAACTCGATACCTCTCATCATGTCAGCCTCTGCTGGGCTTATATCAGAATCAGAACGAGCTGATTCGTCACGTGGTCACGGATCCTTTAACCCCAAAATGGGGCCGTTCAAAAACTACGTAACGCTATTTTTTTTGTAATTCAAGCACAATAGTTAGTGAATTATTTGAATTCCGGGGGTCTTCTTGGAGGGACTTTCGGTGTTTGGTATTTGGGTGCAAAGAGGGGGATGGAAGTGTGGCCTTGAGGTGCTTGAACTCTTGGTGTGTGCTCCGCTAGCTTGGAGTAATTGTTATGCTGTATGGTTCTGGATTAACTCTACTGCCCTTGGAGGAAACCTTTCCTCTTGTCCTTTGGTTTGTCTATTTAGACGTAACACCCACAAACATAAATCAGGTGTTATTGTAATTTGCGGAACATAAAGCTTGATTATGTAACGTAATGTAACGCTTGATTACCGTGCATGTGTTCTGATATGCCGATTGGGAAACGCGCATTTAAAACACTCTTAAAAGATGAACAGCATGATTGGGAAACACATTTAATGCGCAATTAAAAGATTAACTCGACACCTCTCACCATGTCTGCATCCTGTAAACGCACACATAACATGAAGAGAAAGCTGAATCGTGTTGAATGGGGGAATAATACGAGTTATAGACCTTTTGTACATTGCAATGATTTTGGCGAAATAGTACAGTGAGAGAAGCATTTTTGCATGATCTGGGGTCTTAACCAGTAATTATAGTTGTTTGAAGAATTCCAAGGTGCTTCTCTGTCATGGGAAGCTTGGCATGATCTGGGGTCCTGACAAGCACCTATAATGTTTTGAAGAATACCAAGGTTCTCATCTGTCATGGAAGCTTGGCAGGATCTGGGGTCCTGACAAGCACTTATAATGTTTTGAAGAATTCCAAGGTTCTCATCTGTCATGGAAGCTTGGCATGAGCTGGGGTCTTGACAAGCACTTGTAATGTTTTGAAGAATTCCAAGGTGCTTCTCTGTCATGGAAGCTTGGCATGATCTGTGGTCTGGACAAGCACTTATAATGTTTTGAAGAATACCAAGGTTCTAATCTGTCATGGAAGCTTGGCATGATCTGGGGTCTGGACAAGCACTTATAATGTTTTGAAGAATTCCAAGGTGCTTCTCTGACATGGAAGCTTGGCATGATCTGGGGTCCTGACAAGCACCTATAATGTTTTGAAGAATTCCAAGGTTCTCATCTGTCATGGAAGCTTGGCATGATCTGGGGTCCTGACAAGCACTTATAATGTTTTGAAGAATTCCAAGGTTCTCATCTGTCATGGAGGCTTGGCATGAGCTGGGGTCTTGACAAGCACTTGTAATGTTTTGAAGAATTCCAAGGTGCTTCTCTGTCATGGAAGCTTGGCATGATCTGTGGTCTGGACAAGCACTTATAATGTTTTGAAGAATTCCAAGGTGCTTCTCTGTCATGGAAGCTTGGCATGATCTCTGGTCTTGGCATGGACTTAGCTTTGTAAAGAATTCCAAGGCGCTTCTCTGTCATGGAAGCTTGGCATGATCTGGGGTCTTGGCATGGACGAAGCTTTGTTAAGAATGCCAAGGTGCTTCCCAGCCTCTCAACCTTATGCAGTTGGTACTGCATATCGTTTTCACCGCTTTTCACAGATGTCATGCGTTCTTCCAGGTCTCAAGGACTTGTTCTATGATCTGAGGTCTTGGCCTGGATCATGCTTGACTTTCGGTCTTTTTTTCGTTTCTCGACCTTTTTTCAGTTTGAAGTCGGGTTTATAGTTTATAGTCTGACAGTTTAGAGTCGGGTCGAGAATTGAACCCAGACGAGATAGTACAATGGTACGTGCACTACCTACTAAGCCATCTTGTCGGACAGTAAACACTTTTTCTGCATCAAACACCCAGTCAACAACTGTGTCGTGGGTAATCAGTTGGTTTGAATCATTCCTCCCCTGTTCACTTCTCTGCTAATGATACGGTAGTATTTTACACATATTGGTCACCTGGTGATGCCAAGCGTACCCTGGCCCAACTCCCAGCCTAACTTGGATTTCAAAAGTGATTTTCAATAAAAATGGTGTTTTATCAAATTGAAGTGTCAACTGAAGTTTGAAATATTTTGTATCTAAGGCTCACAAAGATCGAATGGGAAGAGGTTTAGTGGTTAGCAGTGGTTAAAAACCGAAAGGTCCGTTTTTGGACTTGGGAGGTGCAAGTTTATTTGGAAAAAAATTGGACGCAATCTTTTTCTCCACTTTCCACGGATATCGTGCGTTCTTCCAGGCTTCAAGGACTTATTCTATCAGTGCATTCGAGCATGAAATGTCTACAGGGAATTGTGCTCACTTTTAACCCACAGTTCCGAAGCTCTGAGCGGCTCAAAAGCAAAGGGGTCACAAAGGGCTCTGATAAGATTTACCAGATGAACTGCAAATGTTTTCTCATCAAGATATGATAATGTCATTGGTGAAGGCTTTGTTATAGCTCAGTTTAAACACACTATTGGTATTGTAGAAATCACAAGACCTTATTTCCCCAACCCCATTCAATGGGGGAGCTTTCAGACATTATATTGAAGGCGTGGGGTGAGGTGTATGTGACATGATAAAGGTTAAATGTCACATCAATGATGAAGACTCACAATGGGAGTAAAGATAACGTTTGACGTCATGAAGGTCAAAGTGTGAGATACATCAGCTCTTTGGGGAGCTTGTGCACATATTATGTGCATTTTCCCCTGAATTATTAGAACTGGACTGGACTCACTGTCTGCATGGTTAGAGCATCTGCTCTGAGCCTGGGGGGTTGGTGGTTCTAAATCCTGACTGAGTCATAGCAAAGAATTAAAAAATGGTACATGTGTTTCCTTTTTTTGTCATTCAGCATTTAAAAAGGATGGAATACGGCCAAACAACCATAAGTCGACAATCATTGTGGAGGGTTTTGATGGCCCTAATGGCCTCCTCCAGTATTTAAGTTTCTCATTATTATTATTATTATTATACCCTTACGAGCAGATGTCAGTTGTAAAAAATACCACAATATTAAAAAAAGGAAGCGGCAAAAAAATTATAGCACAACCAAGGCAGCGATCTCTTGCCTATACACTGTCTGGGTTCAAAAAAAAATTTTATCTGAAAATTTTACAATTTCCCCAAAGGTTTGAATTAACTTGAAGCAACTTTACATAATCATTTTTCTCTTTGAGGAGTATTTTCATGTTTCAGAGTACAACAGACAGAGCATTGCCAATAGTATATGTATATATATAATTATATATATACATAAATATATTGTTGCGGTTTTTAGAACCCTCCACTTTGTAAATATTGTAATAATCCCTTATAAATAATCCCCTGTAAATATTCCCATTTTTGTGTAAAGATCAATGGTCGCACCCTAGTGAGGTCATATTGCAACACGTAGGACACCATAGGCTCTTCTTTAGTTATTTCATTAGTATGTGTTTCAGGTAAGGATTTGTTCCAAATAGTTTAATCTGCGTTGTATTAATTAAATAAGAGTAGGCCCCCTTTTCAAGTCATATTCATATTGCGGCGTAGCCTTCCTCCAAATTGGGCTACCTTGCTTGTCAGTAGAGTTCGCTGCCTGGCTCAGCCGCCATTATGCACGCGGTCAAGCTGGAGAGGAAGGGCGGAGCGCCAGGAACGAAGGCATGGCCCCTCAACGCCCCATCAAGGGGCGGACCGGTGAGCGCTCGCGACCACTCAGAGCCGAGGCCAGCTCACCGGTAGGCGGATCCAAAAGGCAAGTGGCTTGATACGCGAGTGGGCAATATAAGCGGGTGTGTGGGACTTCTTCAAGAGATGCGGGGGATGAGCCAGATGAGTGAGAGAAGAGAGGTGCCCGGGAGAACGATTTGAAAGGAGTCCTTGCTTGCCGTTTATGAACTATTGGAGGCGCACAACTGGCGAAGGCTAAGGGACAATTTGTTGCGTACGCTACATCCCAGTCTCCCCCCCCCCCCCCCCCCCGCGATATAATTTTGCGCTCACGTTAAGCGCCACGCGAAGCTGCCGGCCGCTTGCTGCGGTACGAGTGAACACCCGGAGCGTGGACTGGAGCGGAGCGCGAGCTTGGAGCGGGACCCCGATACCTACCACCTGCCCGGACCCTTCTCTTCCTTCCCACCACCACCACCACCACCCTTTTCGTGTGTTTGTTCTGTCCTGGGAGTGATAATTAAGAGTGTATAAGGTTTGCCCTGTGTATCTGCTTCTTCTTCTTCCCTGTACATACCCTTTCGTTTCTTCCTTGGTTTTGGTTTTGTACATAATTAATAAACCTGTGTTCTTCCTTCTTATTCTTTGGGTTTCCTCTCATCCGGTCGCTTTAGTGATTTCTCCATTGAAATACGTGGCACGATTGGGCCAATGCTCAGGATCGGGTTAGTTTTATTGCTAACGGCTTGAGCTTCGGATTGCTAAACCGCTCGGCAATCTTCCATCTTGTCCGTGGCTCGAGCAGAAGTATCGCCCTGCTTTGCGGAGAGGTTGGCAAAGGTATCTGGGAACCTGTTGACCAGTCACCCTGGTCAACCTCAACCCCGCAAATGAGCGCGATATCTTCTAGGACTCGGACGGCCAGCTTAATAGACGAGGGGATTAAACCCCCCTCGGTAAGGGGAGTGCCGTAATCCGAGATCCGCAACAATTGGTGTCGGGGAGTGGGATTTGAAGCCCGAACCAAATTTTAATCCATCGTAAAAAATTTGATCAAAATTACGAGCGGCCAAAATTTTGTATAACATCCAAATTGAGTCGTGCCATGGATAGTCAAGGCGATTGGATGCCGGTAGCAGAGAATGAGGAGGTAGAATCGACCCAGGACCCCAGGGAAGAGGTGGGAGTAATGCAGGAGGAAAGCAAAAAAGGTACGGTAGCGGGGGTTGCAGGTGCACAAGATGGCGGCGCCTCGCACATGGCCGCGGCGAGAGCCGCGCCCGTAGCGCCAATGGATATGCAATCCTATATGGACACTTTCATGGCGCAAGTCATGAAAAAAATAAGGGAAATAAAAAACGAAACCCGGGAAACAAAAGAAATGATGAGCGCCCAAACGAATGACATAAAGAAACTCGATGAAAGAATGGACACCCGAGGGGAGTTGATAGATGAGATGGGGAGAGGCGTTAACCGCAGGTTGAGCGGGAAAGGCACATTTGTACGCGATGAGGTAACGCGGCTAGAGGAGCGCGGGTTGAGTGAGTCGGATCAAGGCATGGTCACGTGGACGGGTATAGAAATCGTGATCCGGGGTATGGAAAAGCCGGCGGCCGCGGAATTGGAAAATTCTATTGTATTAGAGCCAGCGGTCATCGAGGAAAAATAAATCAAAGAAATTATAGTCGAAATTGAAAAGACGACGGAGGTAGTCCAGGAATTGAGGGGAGAAATGGAAAATGCACAGTCTGGATTCGCATCGTGATGCTGTGCTTATTAACCCCAATGAAAGTTTGCAGGTGGTGGAGGAATGAAGAAGAGGAAGTGCCCAGGTGAATCGGGCTGTGTTTGGTGCAAAAATAATTTTCGCGCGCTTGGGATCGCGAAAGCACCCGGGCGTTTGTGGAGGTCCCTTGTGAGTGGGTGTGAGTAGAAATGGCGTGCGTGTCAGAAAAAAATGTGCATCAAAGAGTGAGTGTGTGACAGAGTATGGGAGTGATACCGAGTGCGAGAGTGAATGCACATCGGAGTGTGAGTGTGGAAGTGGAACGACGAGTGATACGGAGAGTGAGATGGATGAGGAGCGGGTGCGAGGATGCACACCTGGAATGGTTGAGCGTGTGCGAGACTGCACCCCCATGAGTGGTACGGAGTACGTACCGGGTAGGTGTGCGCTGAGCTGGTGTGCAAGAGAGTGCATGCCCGTGGTGGTTATGGAGTACGTAACGGGGGTGAGTGCACGCGAGGAGTGCATGGAAGAAAGGTGTGTTGCAGTGGTGTGTGTGATAACAGAGTGTGCGAGTGGAGTGGATGCGCACGAATGTGCACGGAGAGCGAGTGCAGTGATAGAGTGCAGGGAGTGTGTGGAATGCATGAGAGGCGCTGAGACGCCTGGATGGGTGAAGAAGAAACGGAACGAATGGTGTGAGCATGCAAAGGGAGCATCGACGTTGACCGGGACAGCGTTCAGCCTGACGGATAGCCGATGTGGGTCCTTGGTCCGTGGTGTTCGTTGTGTGCTGTGGGAGCTGGTGGGGATCGGTGTCGCGTCGCTCCTGCTCGGAGCGCTTTGCACGATTCGGGCTGGGCTCCGCCCTGCACGGTCGAATCCGCGCTTTGCCAAGCAAAGCGGGCGGCCCGGTTCGAGGGGAGGTAGGAGGGGTCGGAACGGCGCCCCCTTGTGGTGGTGGCGCTCCACCCGGGCAAGGCTGGGCCATCGCGCTTGGCAGCGCAAGGCCTTGCGCAGGGATGGTGCCTTGAACATTGGCCCGACGAAACCTCCTCCCCTGAATCCGAGTGCCGGACGGACCCAACCTGTAGGAGACAGACCACCCGCATGCATCGCGTGGCTTTGCGAAGCCGAGCTTTGAAAATGCATGGACGCACCGAGAGGCTCAGATATAGCGGAATGTGATGATGATAGTGTTTTGGTTGGGAATTGATACCCGGTGATTCGAAATTGGAATTGGTAATAGTATTTGGAAATAGTGATTTGACGGATAGCCTACGTGAGTCCTCGGTCCGTGGTGTTCATTGTGTGCTGCGGGAGCCGGCGGGGATCGGTGTCGCGTCGCTCCTGCTCGGAGCGCCATGCACGATTCGGGCCGGGCTCCGCCCTGCATGGTCGAATCCGCTAACGTCCACTCTTGCAGGGCAAATGGCCTTTTAAAATGCCTGTTGTTGTGTGTTGTATTTGGAAATAGTGATTTGAAATTGGTAATAGGGATTTGAAATTGGAATTGATAGTGAGTGAAATTGGGATGATAGTGCTATTGATTGGAAATTGATACCCAGTGTCGGGGGGTGGTATCCCTACCATCCCTCACACTTTGCTTGGGGCACATGAGCATTAGTTTATGGGGTTATGGCGGTGAAAACCTAGCCAGGGAGGGCTTGGATAATGTTAGGGTTTAGAAATGACCATAGGTAACTGTAGATTTAAGTAGCGACATCATACCTGTAGAGGGGACGCAGAATAGATTAGTGGTTGTTAACGACGTGGGATGTGCAATAGTATAAGGGAAGACGGGAAGCACTAAGTTAGAGGGAAAACCAGGTAGATCAGATGATGCAGTGGGTGTGTAGGAAGTGAATGAGCAGAGTATTGTGAAAGGTGTGATTGTGCATTGTATTGAATGAATGGTCCTGGAGGAAAGGAGGGTGCCAGTGCCACCAGGTGTGTGGGCACCAGGTGTGCAAGTGCAATACAGGTGAATGGAGAATGGAGTGTGGAATAGCTGGTATGGAATACATGGAGTATGGAATAGATGTTCTGGAATGAATGGTGTGGAGTGAGTAGTGTGGAATACGTGGAGTAGAGTGGTTGGTGTGAAAGGAGTGGATGGGGAAGGATGGACCCCTTCACGAGTACCCAGGCAGGGTAGTTTAAAAGTAGGTAGAGGGAGTAGGTAAATTGTGGTTGGATATTGGCATCTGTGGTGCGAGTAGTAGCACAGAAGTGTTGTGTTGGGTGCATTAGTGGAGTAAATTGGCTGGGCGTGTGGCCTGTTAGTGAGTGTGATTGAATGGGCACTCCGCCACTGTTAGTCTGTCGGCCAGGTGAGGCCGCAAGTAGGCTCTGGGAGCCAGGTAGAGTTAGAGTTCAATGGGGCCCGAGGATCCGAAGGATGGACCCGGGTAGCCCAGTGCCAGAGAGGGCACCGAGGGGGTAAGGGAGCCAGAGGGCCTTCCCCAGGTAGGTTAAGGTAAGGAGCAGGTAAGCTCGGGAGACAACTGCAGTGGCCGAGGTGTGCAGGTGAGCGGACCTGCTGGGAGCGCCACACAACCCAGCCCGGAAATTGTGCGAGGGCACAGGGAGTAGAATCGGGGGAGTGAGACCCCAAATTGGTGAGCACCACGGTATATTCAATGGGAGTTCGGTTCTTAGAACCACATAGAGTAAAAATGGCCAATGGTTTGGCAGGGAAAGACCCCGGGTAGTGTAAAGTGTGTTAAAGTCATTTATAAGGTAGTTAGGATTGAGAGTCTCTTCGCACCATCCACATCCACTCACCAGGGTGACAGGACTCCACACCACCGGCTTGTGCAGATGTCTGGTATGTAAGACGCATCATGACGTGGGGGTGACATTGTGCTTGGGATTCCATCTCTTCCTCCTTAGGAGGGATTGATGAGGAATTGGAATTGGTGGCAAATTTGATTTAGAGGGATTGATAACGAATTTGGATTAGGGGAAATATGGGGAAGACAAGACAATAGAGATGAATTTGTAAATTGTGTAAATACGGGTTAAGGGCTAGGGTAGATTAGGTGACAGGGGGGGAGCGTACGCTAGGGATGAGCTTTCTCCGCTCGCTCGCCAACGCACCTCACTCTGCATTGCCTTGTGTAATGTGTAATCTTGCGCCCTTGCACCCCGCTAACCCTGCCATGTCTTCCTTCCCCACTCATGGATCGTGGTCTTTGTGTGCCGAGGGGAAAGTGTGCAGGTGCCCGCAGTTGTGTGCCCGCACCCTCGCTGCTGCCTGCCTGGACCGGTACCCCACTTATGGACCGCACGTTGTTGTGGCCAAGCACCACTTCATGGACCACAGGTCTGTGGCCGAGCACCACACTCATGGACCCCACGTTTTGGGGCCTGGCACCTCTGCTGGGGACCGGCCATTGTGGCCAGGGAGATCTTGCTTGCGGACCACGGTAAAGGTGGCACCTACGCCATGCAGGTGGACCACCTTAGTTGGCCCCTGCTGGCCATAATTAAAGAAATGGACACGTTTTGTGCCTTTTTGTTTTATGATTAAATAGGTCGCAAGCAAAGAAGTCATCAGGAACATCGGCCCAGCAGCCAAGAACATCGGCCCAGCAGAAGAATACGTCAACGTCCTCTGCTGATTATTATTTGAAATGTGATGACTGTGCACCAGATGGTGCTTTTTGTGCATTTTGGTGCTTTGGTGCTTTTGGTGCTTATTGGTGCTGGTGGTATCGGTGCAGTGCAGTGTATGCCTTTCCTCTTCTCAAAAGATCTTCTTTTTGTTTCCCAAAAGACAGGTCCTGGGTTCGCGTGTAAATACCAAGTAGTGTCTTTGTAAATAATGCTCCCCACCGTCAATGTGTAGTTTGAAAATTAATTCCGTGATTCGGTTATTCTGTGGGTGTGAGTCTGATAGACAGAATGCAACGCAGCAGGCGGGACATACTTAGTTGTTTTAAAAATGTCGCACTCAGGGTGAAGTTAATAGTAGAGGGTTACCACACCTGAGTGTCACAATAAGTTAAAGTTCTGTCGGGCCGGGCCGGCCCTGGAGGTAATGAGGGTGCTGTGTTGCGGTTTTTAGAACCCTCCACTTTGTAAATATTGTAATAATCCCTTGTAAATAATCCCCTGTAAATATTCCCATTTTTGTGTAAAGATCAAAGGTCGCACCCTAGTTAGGTCATATTGCAACACATAGGACACCATAGGCTCTTCTTTAGTTATTTCATTAGTATGTGTTTCAGGTAAGGATTTGTTCCAAATAGTTGAATCTGCGTTGTATTAATTAAATAAGAGTAGGCCCCCTTTTCAGTCATATTCATATTGCGGCGTAGCCTTCCTCCAAATTGGGCTCCCTTGCTTGCCAGTAGCGTTCGCTGCCTGGCTCAGCCGCCATTACGCACACGGTCAAGCTGGAGAGTAAGGGCGGAGTGGCAGGAATGAGGGCGTGGGCAATCAATGCCCCATCAAGGGGCGGACCGGTGAGTGCTCGCGACCACTCAGAGCCGAGGCCAGCTCACCGGTAGGCGGATCCAAAAGGCAAGCGGCTTGATACGCGAGTGGGCAATATAAGCGGGTGTGTGGGACTTCTTCAAGAGATGCGGGGGATGAGCCAGATGAGTGAGAGAAGAGAGGTGCCCAGGAGAACGATTTGAAAGGAGTCCTTGCTTGCCGTTTATGAACTATTGGAGGTGCACAACTGGCGAAGGCTGTGTGCATCAAGGCCCCCCCCCCCCCCCCGCGATTATAATTTTGCGCTCACGTTAAGCGCCACGCGAAGCTGCCGGCCGCTTGCCGTGGTATGAGTGAACACCCGGAGCGTGGACCAGAGCGCAAGCTTGGAGCGGGACCTCGACGCCTACCACCTGCCTGGACCCTTCTCTTCCTTCCCACCACCACCACCACCACCACCACCACCACCCTTTTCGTGTAAGTGTGTTTGTTCTGTCCTGGGAGTGATAATTAAGAGTGTATAAGGTTTGCCCTGTGTATCTGCTTCTTCTTCTTCCCTGTACATACCCTTTCGTTTCTTCCTTGGTTTTGGTTTTGTACATAATTAATAAACCTCTTAATAAACCTTGTTTATAATTAATATTAAATTAAATTAATAAACCTTGGGTCTCACTATCTGCCATGATCTTTCTTGGGAAAACCACATTTCCAAGCTGGCCTCCAAAGCCAGTCGCCGGCTGGGCATCCTCCGTCGTGCGAAGTCCTTCCTCGGCACACCTGAGCTCCTCACCACATACAAGGCTTTCATCCGCAGCTCAATGGAATACTGTTCTCCCCTATGGGCCGGTGCTCCTGCCTCACACCTAGCTCGGCTTCACGCTGTTGAAACCAAAGCTTTCAGAATTATTGGAATCTCCCGCGATGAAGCTATCTCTGAGGGCCTTTCACTCACTCACCGCAGGCAGGTAGGTGGTCTTTCTGTCTTCTACCGACTCCTCTCCGGCCTTGCACCCCCAGCTCTCTCTGTGCTCTGTCCCCCAAATATTCCTACAGGTCGCACAAGATCTGCCAGCAACCCTCTGATGGTTAAACTGCCGAAATCTCGGCTCTCCGCTCACCTTCACTCTTTCATTCCTCTTTTCTCCCGCCTCTGGAACAAACTCCCTCACTCCCTTCAATCCCACTCCTCCCTCCAGGTCTTTAAAACAGCTGTTCACCACCATCTCTTATCTTCCCCCATCCAAAACCTTGATCTTTTCTACCCCCGCTAATTCACCCCAGATCCACCTTGTTTGAAATTCCAACTTCTTTCCTGGAAGTCCTGGCAGTGTCCATATGTTTTATACCTCTCCCACTGCCCCCTTCCCACGCCCCCCCCCCCCCCCCAAAGCCCTCGCCCTCTCTCAGATCTCTCGATGTCTCCATGTCTCTCGGTGCCTGCTCTCAAATGTTGTGTTTGTGTCCTTCCCCCTCTCTCCCCATCTTGTCTACCGCTCCCTATGTTATATGTTTTATGTGTCGGTTTGTCTTTCTGTGTGTTCATGTGATTAATGTTCGCTCTTTCACGAGCCTCGATATTGTATACAAAAAAAAAAAAAAAAAAAAAAAAAAAAAAACCTGTGTTCTTCCTTCTTATTCTTTGGGTTTCCTCTCATCCGGTCGCTTTTGTGATTTCTCCATTGATATACGTGGCACGATTTGGCCAATGCTCAGGATCGGGTTAGTTTTATTGTTAACGGCTCGAGCTTCGGATTGCTAAACCGCTCGGCAATCTTCCATCTTGTCCGTGGCTCGAGCAGAAGTATCGCCCTGCTTTGCGGAGAGGTTGGCAAAGGTATCTGGGAACCCGTTGACCAGTCACCCTGGTCAACCTCAACCCCGCAAAGGAGCGCGATAACTTCTAGGACTTGGACGGCCAGCTTAATAGACTAGGGGATTAAACCCCCCTCGGTAAGGGGAGCGCTGTAATCCGAGATCCGCAACAACATATACAGACTTGGCATTTAATATGGAATATTTTTTTTTTCTTGACTTGGGTTTACTTTCTTAACTCAGTATATCAATCTGGTGAGTTTCTTTTACACTTTGGTAATTTATTTGTTAAAAGAACCATGTCACTGATTGTCTGTCGCAGCAAGAAGTCAACAACAGGATTATATCACAGGTGGCGTGGCAAAATGTACGGACAGGTGCATTTGATGATTGGCTTCACAGTCGGGTATACAAGGGTTGTTGCGTTCTGTATTAGTGGAAAACAACTGCTGCACATCTCCAAAAGTTATTGCCGCTTCCTCTGGAGAAGGTCTGTCAACTCGACAATGCTGTTTGTCATGGAGTGGTGGCTTTACGAAATTACGGCATGAAACAGCGTGCTATTGCTCGGCAGTATGGCATCACTCAAGGTCAGGTGTCAAAGATCCTGAAACGAAATGATCAGAGGGGTGTCCCTACTCCAATACCGAGGCCAGGACGTCCCCGCAGAACCACAAGGAGGGATGATCGCCAGCTGCACTGGTTAGTCCGCAATGGCCGAACCAAGTCAGCTAATCGGCTTAGGGCTGAGTGGCAGCAACTGTCAAATGTGCCTGTATCCAGAAGGCTAGTCAACCAACGACTGGTTCAAGCAGGCTATCGTGCCAGGCGTCCCCTGAGAAAGCCACGCCTGACCAGACAACACCGCCAGCGCCGATTGCAGTGGGCCAGAGTGCACAGTCAATGGCAGCCAGGACACTGGAATCACGTGATCTTCAGTGACGTGTCTAGATTTCTGGTCTATCGTCAAGATGGCCACGTCCGAGTGCGCAGATAAGTGCATGAAGCCTACAACAAAGATTGTATAGTGCCAAGAGTCCAAGCTGGAGGTGGTGGGGTGACCGTTTGGGCTGCTTTTCATGCAGGGGCCAAAACTGACCTGGTTGTTCTGAATGGAAACCTGAACCAGTTCAAGTACAGGGCCATTCTGGAAGAAACATTGCTTCCATTTGCTCGTGCAGCCTTTCGAGGAAACTTTGTCTTCCAAGATGACAATGCACGGCCTCATCGTGCTTGCATGATCCAACACTTTCTTGCTGACCGTGGTGCAGAGCATATGGAGTGGCCTGCCATGTCCCCGGATATGAATCCGATTGAGAACTTGTGGGCAGAATTAACGCATCAAATCGACCACTTGGACCAGCAGCCGACCTCTGTGCGTGAATTGCAGCAGGCTATTGTCACTGCATGGCAAGCGATTCCTGTCCAAACCTTGGAAAATCTCGTGAACAGCATGCCTCAATGTGTACGTGCTCTCCTGAATGCTCGTGGGGGTTATACGAAGTACTGAACTGTAATTTTACTGTCCGTAATCCCAGTCGTAATTTAACTTTTGTTTTTGTTAAAAAACTTTTTGGCTAATGTGCAAAATAAAGAGATACTTCTGGAAAACGTACAGAAGTTTAACAGTACTGTCCATGAATTGAGTTCGATATCAGTTTACATCACTTTCAAGGATCAATTTATTTGTTTCGAAATGTCAAATGTGGTTTTTGTTTCTTTTAAAGGTCACATTAACAAAATCTAGAATAATTTCAATATAATTCCAATGAACTTTTGGTTATAAGTCATCTTGAAAAGTAAGTTCACCCCCACAAAAAAATATTCCATATTAAATGCCAAGTCTGTATATATATATATATATATATATATATATATATATATATATATATATATATATATATATATATATATATATATATATATATATATATATATATATATATATACATATATATATATATATATATACTCGTGTGTATATATATATGTGTGTGTATATATATATATATATATATATATATATATATATATATATATATATATATATATATATATATATATATATTGTTACGGATACGGGGGACGGCTCTCCCGTTAGCAAGGGGTGATTAGCCCCTTGTCCTGTTAAGCTGGCCGTCTCCCCGGTCCTGGCGCTTGTAACGCTATCCCGCGGGATGGGACGGATCAGGGTTATGGGCCCAGGGTTTATCCCGAATACCTTTATCCGTCCCTCCGCAGACTAGGGAGACAAGTACCGCTCGAACCCCGGTTTGGATGGACTAGTTGGTTGCCGAGCGGTTTTTAGCAACCCGAAGTTCGAGTCATTAGCCTTCACTAAACCCGATCCTGAACGTTGGCCGAATCGCGCCACGTACACTCAATATGGAAACCTCTAAAGCGACCGAAAGAGCATGAAGAAGTAAAGACAAAGTAGGGAATAACAAGATTTATTACTATTTACACACAACTAAAGCAGAAAAGAAATGGAATATGATTTACAAGGCAATGGAAGGAGCAGGAGACATAGTGCAATGATTAGCTTATATATATGGCAGTCTTACTTATAAACTCCAAGACAACATGAAAGATGGACACACGGGCACACTTACACGGGGGAAATGATGGCAGGAATCACTGGAGGGAGGAGAAGGTCCAAGCCGATGGCAGGGCAGGAAGGTCCGGGCAATTCCACACCATCGAGGTCCACGTTCCGTGCTCGAAGCGAACAGCAGCTGGCAGCTCCGCGTCTCCACAACCGGCAATAGGGCCTAGAGGGTTTCGGCGTATTGCTGCAGTATCAGCACCCCCTCACGTCTCGTTCTCTCTTGGCTGCTTTAGCTGGATCGTGCATCTGCCGCACCTCTCTCTCAATCTTCTCCAAAAAGCCAGCTCTATAGAAATCCGGTGCGTGTCCTTTTATAACATGCTTTTGGGTTTCTTACCCGCGTGCGTTGTAAACGCCCCTCGGTCAGCTCGCCTCGGCCTTGATTGGTCGCGAGGGCTACCGATCCCGCCCCTCTTGATGACGCGTTGGCCACGCCTTGTTCCTCATGCTTGGCTGACTCCTCCCCCCCCCCGATGACGAGCTGGAGACATGCCTTTCTTCTCCGTTGGTTACCTCGTGCATAATGGAGTCAAATGCAGCAAACAGTGGATGAAATGCAGCAAAGTGGCTAATGAAGTCAATTGCAGCAAACCTGGCAAACCTGGCACTTGGAAGATGCCATGGGGCGTCAGAGGGACCTACTCTTATTTAATTCGGTGCAATGAAGAGTCAAACTATTGGGAAACACATCCTTAACCTACATAAAATAAGGGACTAACTATTTAAAAGGATATATGGTGCCCTGTGTGTAGGTTTATGGAATTAACTAAGAGGACGAGCTTCGACCTTTCTTTACCTTACGGAGGGTGCCATGTACACACAACAAAACCATATTTCTCAGTCTTTACATTTTCTCAAATTCGTTACACTTCTCAAATTCGTTACAATATATATATATATATATATATATATATATATATATATATATATATATGTATATGTATACAAATATATAAATATATAATAATATACATATTAGTATATAAATGAATAAATGAATGAATGTTCATTTTAAGGCCATTTATACATATTAGTACATGTAGGCCTATATACATTAGTAAATTATAAAAGGTCTCAATTCCCTCAAAAACATTTTTCAAGACATCTTCATTTCTCACTTTTCCATAGAAATTTGCATGTAAAGTAACTGAAAGTGATAGAGTTTCAATATGTGATTTTTAATTTTTGAAACGAGGCATTTTTCAGTTCACACAAATTATACAGAAGGTGTCAGTCACATTCCTGAATCAAATCGGCCAGAGAGGATCAGGCTCTGCCAAGTGTCTCAAAGGTAAGCAAGTGTTGGCTGCTTTTCAAAAATTGTGCAAATTGTCTAAAATGTCGGCCGCTGAATCTGGGTTGAGGTCATTTGTATATTATGTAGACACAAGAGAAGAGAATAGTGGTAAATGTGAAATGTATAATTGAGAAAAGGCAGCAAAGTGGAGGATGGGGAGAGTGTGGAGAAAGAAGAGTCGGGATAAAATTTGAGAAAAAAGAAAAGATAATCGTTTGTGTACGGAATTTAAGGAAAAGGAGAAAAGGGAGTTAAAAATATTAAAGGATCTCTCGTGATGAGGACAAACCACATATGCCGGTTGATCGCAAATCGCAAACAGGATTGTGGTCTCCACCTTTATTTTTTTTTAAACTAATGAGCTTCTTCTTCTCTCTCAACCCTTATCAAAAGTCTCATTGTCTCAAAACATCCACATCTCCAGGACATTCTCGTTTTTTCCAGTCACCCCTTTTTGGTTGAACTCCCAAAATCAAGGCTGTCTGCATACCTCCTGTCTTTTCTTTTTTTTTTTCCTCTTTTTTCTGTTTGTGGAATAGGAGAATATCATACTGTTCAATCACACTCCCTCCAGGGTTTCGAGCTGGAGATGCACCACCATACTGTCTAATCCCCCCATCCCTAGCTGTGATAATTTCTTCCACCATTGATGTTACCGAACACAATCCTCTACCTTCCAGGTTACTGCGTTTCCTCCCTTACTGTCCTCCCCTTATATTATATCACCTTTATCTATCAATATTGTTGAAATGAAGATCAAATAGCTGGATGTTGATATATGTTGAAAAAGTCAAAACTTTACATGGGGTGTACTTACTTTTTCACGTGACTGTATACCCTGCATTACAGATGAGTGAGGGAAAGAGGAAGCATGCAAGATCCCTTCTAAATTCTTGCCCTAACCCACAGAGGAAGTTGCATCAGAGGCACTTCTGCATCACGCCCCCACCAAAAGTCTTCACTCCTCTCGCCTCCCCCTCCCACCCACCCACCTCCCACTCCCCAAGGCCTCAACCTCAACCTCCCAACTCTGTCCCATCTTTGTTCTTCCACACCCCCAACCCCAAGTCACCTTTTACCTCCCAACTCGAAGGCATCAATGCCCTCCCCACTTCAAGCCTTCAAATCCCATCCGAACCCCCTCCCCCTAGCACAACTCTTCAACCCGACCCCACACCAAAAGTCCTGATCCAGCCCTCTCCCCGAAAGCCTCAACCTCCCCCTTCCAAATCTGTCCCATCTTTGCTCTTCCAAATCTGCTCCGAAGTTGTCTTTGACTTCGCATACTAGTGAAAGCACTAACATGGTGGCCGTAGTAAAGAAATTGTGGGTGGAGTCAGGCAAGCTGTCCAACCAATGGGTGGAACTCAGACACACACAAGAATGCAAGGCACCTTTTGTGGTATTGTTGCGGTTCTGCAAACCAGGACTCTCCAAAGCAACAGCACCCAATATCCAGGTTCCTGATTTAATTGTTTCCTTATTAAACATTCAGATCGGCCTCCCTTCTGTTGAGTGCGGGAATAACATTACCAACTTGTTGAAGTTAATGAAGTTGCTTCCCGAGAGAGATGATGATGGTGAGACTGAGGTGGATGTGAGTGTCGGAGGCAGAAGTTAGGTTGATGGAAGGGATGTGCAAGGGAACAAAGGGAAAAGTTTTAGTTCGTCCTGGAATGTCGGAGTAGTTCAATTTGAACATCGGTTTGAGGCAGGGAAGCATTCTCAGCTCCCCCCTGTTTATCATTGTGATGGAGCTGGTAAGGGGAAGATAAACATGAAAGATATTCTGAGGAGGATATTGTATGCGGACAATCTGGCTGTTGTGGTGGAAAGTGGACAGGAGACGCAGGAAGTACTGGGGGAGTGGAAGGAGGCATTTGAGAAACATGGGCTGAAAATGAGCATGGAGAAGAACCAGGTGATGAAGGTTGGGCAGCAGAGAAAATAAATCAATGTCATGTTAGAGGGGAAGGAGATCAGACAAGGAAATAGTTTTGAGTATCTGGGTGGAACAGTGACCTGGGAAGGTAAGTCAGAGGCCTCCCAGAGGCCTCCCAGTGTGGAGGAGGATTTAGGTGGTGGGAATGCATGGAGGATTGGAGGAGGGTGGAGTGTGTAATGGCAGACAGACAGATTTTAAGGATATTGAAAGAAAAGGTTCTGATGTCCTGTGTAACGCTGGTGGTCTGCAGACTGTGGCTCTGACAGAAACAACAACAACAACAACAACAACAACAAAGGCTGCAGGTTTGCAAGAACAACTGGACCAGGAGGAGTGAAGAGGGTGGATATAAGGAGAACGGATGAACTGAGGAAGGAGATTGGTGTGCAGGTGAGCTTGATGGTGAGATTGGTGCCGGCTGAGATGGGCTGGACATTTGGTGTGGATGGGGGAAGAGAGAATGGCAAAGAGAGCGGATAGGTTGAGGAAACAATGTAGGAGGAAAAGAGGGAGACAATGGTTGAGATGGGAGGATTGTGTGAAGAGATACGAGTAAGGTGGAGGTGCTTGTTGGGTGGAGAGAGTTTGCTGAGGACAGATGGTAGTGGAGGAGTATTGTGGTCAAGGTAGGGCAGGAGTTTGGTACCATCGGACCTCACCTCTTATAAAGGAAAGAGGAAGCGAAGAATAAGAATGAAGTAACAGAACCAGCTTCTTGAAGTAACATGACCCAACTTATCGGTGACATTACCAACTTATCAAAGTAATATTTCCAACTTATCAAAGTAATATTTCCAACTTATCAAAGCAATATTTCCAACTTATCAAAGTAATATTTCCAACTTATCAAAGTAATATTTCCAACTTATCAAAGTAATATTTCCAACTTATCAAAGTAATATTTCCAACTTATCAAAGTAATATTTCCAACTTATCAAAGTAATATTTCCAACTTATCAAAGTAATATTTCCAACTTATCAAAGCAATATTTCCAACTTATCAAAGTAATATTTCCAACTTATCAAAGTAATATTACCAACTTATCAAAGTAATATTTCCAACTTATCAAAGCAATATTTCCAACTTATCAAAGCAATATTTCCAACTTATCAAAGTAATATTTCCAACTTATCAAAGTAATATTTCCAACTTATCAAAGTAATATTTCCAACTTATCAAAGAAATATTTCCAACTTATCAAAGTAATATTTCCAACTTATCAAAGCAATATTTCCAACTTATCAAAGTAATATTTCCAACTTATCAAAGTAATATTTCCAACTTATCAAAGTAATATTTCCAACTTATCAAAGTAATATTTCCAACTTATCAAAGTAATATTTCCAACTTATCAAAGTAATATTGCCAACTTATCAAAGTAATATTTCCAACTTATCAAAGTAATATTTCCAACTTATCAAAGTAATATTTCCAAATTATCAAAGTAATATTTCCTACTTATCAAAGTAATATTTCCAACTTATCAAAGTAATATTTCCAACATATCAAAGTAATATTTCCAACTTATCAAAGTAATATTTCCAACTAATCAAAGTAATATTTCCAACTTATCAAAGTAATATTTCCAACTTATCAAAGTAATATTTCCAACTTATCAAAGTAATATTTCCAACTTATCAAAGTAATATTTCCAACTTATCAAAGTAATATTTCCAACTTATCAAAGTAATATTTCCGACTTATCAAAGTAATATTTCCAACTTATCAAAGTAATATTGCCAACTTATCAAAGTAATATTTCCAACTTATCAAAGTAATATTTCCAACTTATCAAAGTAATATTTCCAACTTATCAAAGTAATATTTCCAACTTATCAAAGTAATATTTCCAACTTATCAAAGTAATATTTCCAACTTATCAAAGTAATATTTCCAACTTATCAAAGTAATATTTCCAACTTATCAAAGTAATATTTCCTACTTATCAAAGTAATATTTCCAACTTATCAAAGTAATATTTCCAACTTATCAAAGTATTATTTCCAACTTATCAAAGTAATATTTCCAACTTATCAAAGTAATATTTCCAACCTATCAAAGTAATATTTCCAACTTATCAAAGTAATATTTCCTACTTATCAAAGTAATATTTCCAACTTATCAAAGTAATATTTCCAACATATCAAAGTAATATTTCCAACTTATCAAAGTAATATTTCCAACCTATCAAAGTAATATTTCCAACTTATCAAAGTAATATTTCCTACTTATCAAAGTAATATTTCCAACTTATCAAAGTAATATTTCCAACTTATCAAAGTAATATTTCCAACTTATCAAAGTAATATTTCCAACCTATCAAAGTAATATTTCCAACCTATCAAAGTAATATTTCCAACTTATCAAAGTAATATTTCCTACTTATCAAAGTAATATTTCCAACTTATCAAAGTAATATTTCCAACATATCAAAGTAATATTTCCAACTTATCAAAGTAATATTTCCAACTTATCAAAGTAATATTTCCAACATATCAAAGTAATATTTCCAACTTATCAAAGTAATATTTCCTACTTATCAAAGTATTATTTCCAACTTATCAAAGTAATATTTCCAACTTATCAAAGTAATATTTCCAACCTATCAAAGTAATATTTCCAACTTATCAAAGTAATATTTCCTACTTATCAAAGTAATATTTCCAACTTATCAAAGTAATATTTCCAACATATCAAAGTAATATTTCCAACTTATCAAAGTAATATTTCCAACTAATCAAAGTAATATTTCCAACTTATCAAAGTAATATTTCCAACTTATCAAAGTAATATTTCCAACTTATCAAAGTAATATTTCCAACTTATCAAAGTAATATTTCCAACTTATCAAAGTAATATTTCCAACTTATCAAAGTAATATTTCCAACTTATCAAAGTAATATTGCCAACTTATCAAAGTAATATTTCCAACTTATCAAAGTAATATTTCCAACTTATCAAAGTAATATTTCCAACTTATCAAAGTAATATTTCCAACATATCAAAGTAATATTTCCAACTTATCAAAGTAATATTTCCAACTTATCAAAGTAATATTTCCAACTTATCAAAGTAATATTTCCACCTTATCAAAGTAATATTTCCAACTTATCAAAGTAATATTTCCAACTTATCAAAGTAATATTTCCAACTTATCAAAGTAATATTTCCAACTTATCAAAGTATTATTTCCAACTTATCAAAGTAATATTTCCAACTTATCAAAGTAATATTTCCAACTTATCAAAGTAATATTTCCAACTTATCAAAGTAATATTTCCAACTTATTGAAGTAACTAGCTGAGGTACCCGGCTTTGCCCGGGTTGAATAAGAATAAGACAAATATATGATGAAAAGAACATGTATATTTTAGAGCAATATCACAGTACATTTCCTACATGAAGTTTTTTCAATTTTCAATTTCTCAAAACCTCTGGGTATACAACATTTCTGGTTTTCTTACTTGGTGCCAAGACATAAAGATTGCTTGGTTTTCCAACCCTCTAGCAGCCCATGTACAGCTGGCCATGGGCAAACACTTGTTCTGTGAAGTTCAGGCCTACAACCTTCATTGATTGCCCCTGCGCCCTGTTGATAGACATAGCAAAACATAGCCTGATGGGGAACTGAATCCTCTTGAAGGAGAATGGAAGGTCAGGTGGAGTAAGTGGTATCCTTGGAATGAATACTTTCTCTCCTCTGTATTGTCCTGAGAGGATGGTTGCCTCTTGGACATGCGGCACCATTTGCTGGATTGTCAATCGTGTTCCATTACACAGCTTTGGTGGATCAAGATTCCTTAGAAGCATGATTGGTGCTCCCACCTTGAGAATCAACCTGTGTGTTGGGAGTCCTTGAGGCTGACGACTGTTGAGAAACTCAGTTGGGAGGTTTACTGCCTGATCTTCATGTAACTTTGTCAAGAGAATCATAATTTCTTTCATGACCGGGCAGCGAACGTCATTATGTGCGACATTACGTCACTCCTACGGACGTGAAAACATTTGTTTTCCTTAAAAATATATTTAAAATAAATAAAATAGTACATAAATTAACAATAAAAGAAGCTAAAAAACAATTTAAAATACAATAAAAAGCACATTAAAAATATATAAATATGTACGTACAGTATACTGTACGTACGCGCAACCGCTGATTCTCATTCAAAACAGAGGCGATGTACAGTATTCCTTTACTGTGTCTGTGTTAGCCATGGGTCCGAAGAAGGATAATGCTAGTGTTTCCAAGCGTAATGTGGTTACGATGGATGATAAGGTAAATCTGATTAAAAGGTATGGAAAAGGTGGAAAAGTGTCGTTGATAGCGCATAGACCTTATCGCGAATCGGAACCGCAATGCGTCATGGGATCGGAAAGGGGCAATAGCGCCGCCACAAACTACAGCATGGAATTGCAGCTGGCCCGGTTTTTTAAACCATTGATATTAAAATACAGAGTAGCCTATAACCACCGGAATTTTATGCTGATTCCGAATCTGTGTCCAAAACTTTTCTCCGATGTGTAGTTCTTGAGTTATAAGCGGACATCCAGACAGACACACAGACACTCCTCCTTTATTTATATAGATACTAGCTGAGGTACACGGCTTCGCCCGGGTTGAATAAGAATAATACAAATATATGATGAAAAGAACATGTATATTTTAGAGCAATATCACAGTACATTTCCTACATGACGTTTTGTCAATTTTCAATTTCTCAAAACCTCTTGGTATACAACATTTCTGGTTAACTTTGGGGCAGTGTGACTTTGGCAGTGTGACTGTCAACCGAGCGGGATTCTGGTCTCGAAACAACATCGTTCTGACGATCGCTTCAACATCACCCGTCCCACAATACCCAACCTGTCCCACAGTACCCGAGCCGTCCCACAGTACCCGACCCGTCCCACAGTACCCGACCCGTCCCACAGTACCCGACCCATCCCACAGTACCCGACCCGTCCCACAGTACCCGACCCGTCCCACAGTACCCGACCCGTCCCACAGTACCCGACCCGTCCCACAGTACCCGACCCGTCCCACAGTACCCGACCCGTCCCACAATACCCGACCCGTCCCACAACACCCGACCAGTCCCACAACACCCGACCAGTCCCACAACACCCGACCCGCCCCACAACACCCGACCCGCCCCACAACACCCGACCCGTCCCACAACACCCGACCCACAACACCCGACCCACAACACCCGACCCGTCCCACAACACCCGACCCGTCCCACAACACCCGACCCGTCCCACAACACCCGACCCGTCCCACGTACCCGACCCGTCCCACGTACCCGACCCGTCCCACAGTACCCGACCCGTCCCACAGTACCCGACCCGTCCCACAGTACCCGACCCGTCCCACAGTACCCGACCCGTCCCACAGTACCCGACCCGTCCCACAGTACCCGACCAGTCCCACAATACCCGACCAGTCCCACAACACCCGACACGTCCCACAACACCCGACCAGTCCCACAACACCCGACCAGTCCCACAACACCCGACCAGTCCCACAACACCCGACCCGTCCCACAACACCCGACCCGTCCCACAACACCCGACCCGTCCCACAGCACCCGACCCATCCCACAGCACCCGACCCGTCCCACAGCACCCGACCCGTCCCACAGCACCCGACCCGTCCCACAGCACCCGACCCGTCCCACAGCACCCGACCCGTCCCACAGTACCCGACCCGTCCCACAACACCAGACCCGTCCCACAACACCCGACCCGTCCCACAACACCCGACCCGTCCCACAACACCCGACCCGTCCCACAACACCCGACCCGTCCCACAACACCCGACCCGTCCCACAACACCCGACTCGTCCCACAACGATTGAAATGGCAGACTTTGCAGCACCGAGTCAGCTCTGACTGGAGCTAAAAAGCTTTGGACTCTCACAATCGGCAAAACCAGAGGAGCCCAGGGCCTGGAAGCAGGATGAGGGGAGGTCGGGGAGTGGAGGAGGAGTTCCGTGCTTGGAGCCTTCAAGTTCAACATAAAGTTTTTTTATGAAAAATAATGCAGATGTATAACAATCCACCAATGCAAGTTCAGAAATGAATGCAGATCCTTTACTTTGCGATACAAACGCAATTCCCGCCATTTCCACTCACGATCGAGGCCTCGAAAGTGACCGCCCTCTTCTTCCTCCTACAACTTCGTCTCACTTCTTTCACTCAAAATGCACGAAATTCTGCCGCATGAAATTATGTAGAGGCCTCGTCGGGGGGATATAAGGTAGATAAGGAAGGCGTTGTAACAGAAGAATCAAAATAAAAGTGGAAGAACATAAGGAAATGGGAGCTATTCTGGACCCACAGCCAAACCCGACAAACCATTGCAATACACCCCGAACGTTTATCGCCGCCTCAAACATGGAATTGCAGCTGGCGCGGTTTTTTTAAACAATTGATATTAAAATAAAACGTAGCCTAAAACCACCGGGATTTTATGCTGATTCCGAATCTGTGTCCAAAACTTTTCTCCGATGTGTAGTTCTTGAGTTTTAAGCGGACATCCAGACAGACACACACACATATACACACACAGACAGTCCTCCTTTATATATAGAGATTTCCAACTTATCGAAGTAATATTTCCAACTTATCAAAGTAATATTTCCAACTTATTGAAGTAATATTTCCAGCTTATCAAAGTAATATTTCCAACTTATCAAAGTAATATTTCCAACTTATCAAAGTAATATTTCCAACTTATCAAAGTAATATTTCCAACTTATCAAAGTAATATTTCCAACTTATCAAAGTAATATTTCCAACTTATCAAAGTAATATTTCCAACTTATCAAAGTAATATTTCCAACTTATCAAAGTAATATTTCCAACTTATCAATGTAATATTTCCAACTTATTGAAGTAATATTTCCAACTTATCAATGTAATATTTCCAACTTATTGAAGTAATATTACCAACTTATCGAAGTAATATTTCCAACTTATCAAAGTAATATTTCCAACTTATCAAAGTAATATTTCCAACTTATCAAAGTAATATTTCCAACTTATTGAAGTAATATTTCCAACTTATCGAAGTAATATCTCCAACTTATCAAAGTAATATTTCCAACTTATCGAAGTAATATCTCCAACTTATCAAAGTAATATTTCCAACTTATAAAAGTAATATTTCCAACTTAGCAAAGTAATATTTCCAACCTATCAAAGTAATATTTCCAATTTATCAAAGTAATATTTCTATCTTATCAAAGTAATATTTCCAACTTATCAAAGTAATATTTCCAACTTATCAAAGTAATATTTCCAACTTATCAAAGTAATATTTCCAACTTATCAAAGTAATATTTCCAACTTATCAAAGTAATATTTCCAACTTATCAAAGTAATATTTCTAACTTATCAAATTAATATTTCCAACTTATCAAAGTAATATTTCCAACTTATCAAAGTAATATTTCCTACTTATTGAAGTAATATTTCCAACTTATTGAAGTAACGTCACCAATTTATCGAAGTAAAATTGCCAACTTATTGAAGTAACATAGATCAACAACTTATCGAAGTAACATATCACCAACTTATTGAAGTAACATTTCACCAACTTGTCGAAGGAACACTTCAACAACTTATCGAAGTAATATCACCAAATTATCGAAGTAACATACCACCAACTTATGGACGTAACATATCACCAACTTATCGAAGTAACCCATCACCAACTTATCGAAGTAATATCACCAACTTATCGAAGTAATATCACCAAATTATCGAAGTAACCCATCATCAACTTATCGAAGTAATATCACTAAATTATCGAAGTAACATACCACCAACTTATGGACGTAACATCACGAACTTATCGAAGCAACATATCACCAACTTATTGAAGTAACACATCACGAACTTATCGAAGTAACACATCACCAACTTATCGAAGTAATATCACCAAATTATCGAAGTAACATACCACCAACTTATGGACGTAACATATCACCAACTTATCGAAGCAACCCATCACCAACTTATCGAAGTCATATCACCAACTTATCGAAGTAACATACCACCAACTTATGGACGTAACATCACCAACTTATTGAAGTAACAACACCAACTTTTCGAAGCAAGATGAAGTTCCCAATTCGGTTGAAAAAAAACCCCTCGTTAATGCTTTTTATTTGCCCGAAATAGGACTTTTCATTGTTTGACACAGAATATGTTAGATAATTTGTGTCTCATCATTTCTGTCTCGGAAAACCGTTATATTCGATTGAGAATTCATTTCGGAAAGAATGTACAAATCATTCGATCCATCAGCAGAGATTACCCAACTTCAGTGCTCGATCAGCAAATACAAGACTGAATAAGATAAATGTTCCTAAACACCAACAAGTTTAAGAGCCCGGATAGCTCAGTCGGTAGAGCATCAGACTTTTACTCAGTCGGTAGAGCATCAGACTTTTAATCTGAGGGTCCAGGGTTCAAGTCCCTCTTCGGGCGAACTTTTTACATATTTTTAATGGAGTCGATGTTGTGCTGCATGGGAAGTTTTCACCGAGTCTGGGAGGGAAAGACTTTAAAAATTTCCATGCTGCTTCCCAATTTGACGAAATACGTTAAAAAAAAGAAAGCACGAACAAAACAGCCATCGGCTGGCAACCATTGCGCAGGCTCGATGTGTCTACAATGGTGTCGTTTCATGTTGAGGATCACTCATTGCAAGGTATTCATTCTCATCACTATTAAATGTGTCGTTTTTATTACTTTTTTCTGAAAGACCAAAGACAAGTTGCGATGTTGTGCTTTGTGTGCTCACAATTATTAGGAAGGTGTGTCGAATTGCTTCTTCCAGGTAATATACTCACATTACAACTAAAAGTCAATCGTTTCTGAGGACAGATGGGAGTGGAGGAGTATTGTGGTGAAGGCAGGGCAGGAGTTTGGTACCATCGGAAAGGAGGTAAATATTTCTTCTTAAAAACGGAAGAGAAAGAGAACAATAAGAATGAAGTAACAGAACCAACTTATCGAAGTTGCATTACCAACTTATCAAAGTAATATTTCCAACTTATCAAAGTAACAAATCACCAACTTATCGAAGTAACATCACTAACTTATCGAAGTAACATATCACTAACTTATCGAAGTAACATATCACCAACTTATTGAAGTAACATATCTCATCACCAACTTATCGAAGTAACACATCACCAACTTATCGAAGTAACATATCACCAACTTATTGAAGTAACATATCACCAACTTATCGAAGTAACATATCACCAACTTATTGAAGTAACATATCACCAACTTATCGAAGAATCATATCACCAACTTATCGAAGTAACATATCACCAACTTATTGAAGTAACATATCACGAACTTATCGAAGTTACATATTGTTACGGATCTCGGTTTCGGCGCTCCCCTTACCGAGGGGGGTCCAATCCCCTCATCTTTTAAGCTGGCCGTCCGAGTCCTCGAAGATATCGCGCTCCTTTGCGGGGTTGAGGTTGACCAGGGTGACTGGTCAATGGAGTCCCAGATACCTTCGCCAACCTCTCCGCAAAGCAGGACGATATTTCTGCTCGAACCGCGGATGTGATGGTAATTGCCGAGCGGTTTAGCAACCCACGATCCGAGCCGTTAGCAAATAGACTAACCCGATTCTGAGCGGTTCTAATCGTGCCACCAATATTCAATGGGGAAAAGACAATGACGATCGGATGAGAGGAAGCAAAAGAATGAGAAGGGTGAAGGAAGAACAAACAGATTTATTAACTATCTCAAAGAGGAAATGAAAGAAGGGCATTTACAAGGAGAGGAAGAAGCAGTTACACAGGGCAGCCTCAAAACAGTCTTATATTACCAACGCCCAAACAGAACAAACAGACTGACACGAACAGGGAATGGCAGGAAGGAATGGCTGGAAGGGGAAGAAGGTCCAAGCTGATGGCAGGGTAGGAAGGTCCGGGCAGATGCACAGCGTCGAGGTCCGCTCCAGTCCACACTCCGGTCCACGCTCCGGGCTTGAGGCAAAACCCGGCGGCACCTGCACGTATGGTTTCACGCGGTCGGACAATGTGAATATATGGCGGGATTGTCGTCGACAACGGACCCACTCTCCTGCCTTACGATTCAGCATGTTCTCCTCTGTTACCTTGCACTTCAGACCTTCGCACTCATCTCTCGAAGCAGTCCCTCGCCGCCGCTTTTATAGGGGGTTGCTGTATCCAGCCGCCGGCTCCTAGGACACGCCTACCGGTCGGCTCACCTCGGCCCTGGTTGGCCGGCGAGGGCTCGCTGGCTCCACCTCTTGATGAGACATTGACAGGCCACGCCTCGTTCCTGGCGCTCGAACCAATCCACCCCCTTTTTCCTTCAGATTACCGTGTGCGTAATGGCGGATTGGGGCCAGCAATCAAACCAAGACAAGGGGCAGTGAACGCTGCCCTACCGCTACTGCACTTTGAAGAGCGGGAGATGATTGGGGAAATTGAAGGGGCCTATCTTATTTGATTAATGCAACGTAGATTCAACTATTGGGAACAGATCCTTAACTAAAACACATACGAATGAAATAACTAAAGAAGAATCTATGGTTTGCTACGTGTTGCACATGGCCTAGCTAGGGTGCGACCTTTACAAACGGGGATATTTACAAGAATTATTATTTTACAAAGTGAAGGTTCTAAAAACCACAACAATATCACCAACTTATTGAAGTAACATATCACCAACGTATCGAAGTAACATATCACCAACTAATCGAAGTAACATATCACCAACTTATCGAAGTATCATTCACCAACTTATTGAAGTAACATATCACCAACTTATCGAAGAAACATATCACCAACTTATCGAAGAAACATATCACCAACTTATCGAAGTATCATATCACCAACTTAATGAAGTAACATATCACCAATTTATCGAAGTAACATATCACCAACTTATCGAAGTATCATATCACCAACTTATTGAAGTAACATATCACCAACTTATCGAAGTATCATATCACCAACTTATCGAAGTAACATATCACCAACTTATTGAAGTAACATATCACCAACGTATCGAAGTAACATATCACCAACTTATCGAAGTAACATATCACCAACTTATCGAAGTATCATTCACCAACTTATTGAAGTAACATATCACCAACTTATCGAAGAAACATATCACCAACTTATCGAAGTATCATATCACCAACTTATTGAAGTAACATATCACCAACTTATCGAAGAAACATATCACCAACTTATCGAAGTATCATATCACCAACTTATTGAAGTAACATATCACCAATTTATTGAAGTAACATATCACCAACTTATCGAAGTATCATATCACCAACTTATTGAAGTAACATATCACCAACTTATCGAAGTATCATATCACCAACTTTTTGAAGTAACATCTGCAACTTATCGAAATAACATATCACCAACTTATTGAAGTAACATATCACCAACTTATCGAAGTAACATATCACCAACTTATCGAAGTAACATATCACCAACTTATCGAAGAAACATATCACCAACTTATCGAAGAATCATATCACCAACTTATTGAAGTAACATATCACCAATTTATTGAAGTAACATATCACCAACTTATCGAAGTATCATATCACCAACTTATTGAAGTAACATATCACCAACTTATCGAAGTATCATATCACCAACTTTTTGAAGTAACATCTGCAACTTATCGAAATAACATATCACCAACTTATTGAAGTAACATATCACCAACTTATCGAAGTATCATATCACCAACTTTTTGAAGTAACATCTGCAACTTATCGAAGTAACAACACCAACTTGTCGAAGCAAGATGAAGTTCCCAATTAGTTTTAAAAAAAACCCTCGTTAATGCTTTCCATTTGCCCTTAATAGAACTTTTCATTGTTCGACACAGAATATGTCACATAATTTGTGTCTCATCATTTCTGTCTCGGAAAACCGTTATATTCGATTGAGAATTCATTTCGGAAAGAATGTACAAATCATTCGATCCATCAGCAGAGATCACCCAACTTCAGTGCTCGATCAGCAAATACAAGACTGAATAAGATAAATGTTCCTAAACACCAACAAGTTTAAGAGCCCGGATAGCTCAGTCGGTAGAGCATCAGACTTTTAGTCGGTAGAGCATCAGACTTTTAATCTGAGGGTTAGGGTTAGGGTCCCTGCTCGGGCGAACTTTTTACATATTTTTAATGGAGTCGATGTTGTGCTGCATGGGAAGTTTTCACCGAGTCTGGGAGGGAAAGACTTTAAAAATTTCCATGCTGCTTCCCAATTTGACGAAATACGTTAAAAAAAAGAAAGCACGAACAAAACAGCCATCGGCTGGCAACCATTGCGCAGGCTCGATGTGTCTACAATGGTGTCGTCTCATGTTGAGGATTCCTCATTGCAAGGTATTCATTCTCATCTCCATTAAATGCGTCGTTTTTATTACTTTTTTCTTAAAGACCAAAGACAAGTTGCGATGTTGTGCTTTGTGTGTTCACAATTATTAGGAAGTTGTGTCGAATTTCTTTTTCCAGGTAATATTCTCACATAACAACGAAAAGTTAATCGTTTCTGAGGATAGATGGGAGTGGAGGAGTATTGTGGTGAAGGCAGGGCAGGAGTTTGGTACCATCGGACAGGAAGTAAATATTTCTTCTTAAAAAGGGAAGAGAAAGAGAACAATAAGAATGAAGTAACAAAACCAACTGATTAAAGTAACATATCACCAACTTATTGAAGTAACATATCACCAACTTATTGAAGTAACATATCACCAACTTATTGAAGTAACATATCACCAACTTATTAAAGTAACATATCACCAACTTATTGAAGTGACATATCACCAACTTATTAAAGTAACATATCACCAACTTATTGAAGTAACATATCACCAACTTATTGAAGAAACATATCACCAACTTATCGAAGTAACATCACTAAATTATCGAAGTAACATATCACCAACTTATCGAAGTAACATATCACCAACTTATCGAAGTAACATATCACCAACTTATCGAAGTAACATATCACCAACTGATCGAGGTAACATATCACCAACTGATCGAGGTAACATATCACCAACTTATCGAAGTAACATATCACCAACTGATCGAAGTAACATATTGTTACAGACGCGGTTGTGGATGTTGGTTTACCGAGCGGTTTGGTATGACCGCGTCTGCACAGTTTACCCGATTATACTCGAACGTTGGCCGAGTCGCGCTACGCTAGATCAATTGAGGAAAGGACACAACGGCTGGGTTAAAATGACACGACACCAGGGGTACAGTTCTCAAGACCTCCGGAGGAGGTTATAATATTTCGGAACGTTAGATTACAAGGACGAGAGAGACAGCATAGGAAGGTAGGCACTTAAATACGGTCTTATAGTAGCCCCGACAGACGACAGATAAACGGGACAAGACTGACTCACACCGGGATTGATGGCAAGGAAGGGCAGGTAGTCGAGGCTCAAGGTGCACCTTGGCTCAGGGGCAGAATCGACCCGGTCCGGTCCAGAGATGCGGGAGGTCTCTCAGCGCTCGGAGGTGGCGACTGGTTCTCTTTACTTCAAGCTCGGGGCGCATCTGACGTCACGTCCGGTTAGTCGCTGCGTATATCCAGCGGGGAGTGACACGCCCTCGGCTCGTTAGCTCCGCCCCAGATGGAATCGGCCCGTTGCTTCTTATTGGGTGCGGGGGGTTACCGGGCTCCGCCCTTGATGAGGGGCCGACAGTCAGCCCCTTCGTGGTAACCCCGTCGGCGCACATGTGCAATGGCGGCTAACCAAGCCGGTGTGAGGATGCACACTCCCCGCGCGCTGTTGTTGTAGTTGTTGTTGTTGTTGTTGTTTCATGAGGAAGATGGGAGGAGGTATGGGGAGGTCCTAAACTCACTACTGGTGCCATACAATCACATTCTGGTGCAACGAAGAGTCAGAATTAATGGAAACGAATCCTTAACTGACATAGACTAAGAATAACTAGCAAGAGGTCCTATAGTTGTCTACGTGAGATGCGGTGAACCTGGGCACGACAGTTAATGGGGGAAAAAGGGGAAGGTCGGTTCTACAGAGTGTTGTTTACAGACTATGGGACTAGGGAATGGGGGATTGGGGATAGTTGGGGAGTATTGGGGAAATAGGGGAATATTTACAAGCGGATATGGAGGCCAAATCCCATATCCGCAACAATATCACCAACTTATCGAAGTAACATATCACCAACTGATCGAAGTAACATATCACTAAATTATCGAAGTAACATATCACCAACTGATCGAAGTAACATATCACTAAATTATCGAAGTAACATATCACCAACTTATCGAAGTAACATATCACTAAATTATCGAAGTAACATATCACCAACTTATCGAAGTAACATATCACCAACTGATCGAGGTAACATATCACCAACTGATCGAGGTAACATATCACCAACTTATTGAAGCAACATATCACCAACTTATCGAAGTAACATCACCAACTTATCGAAGTAACATATCACCAACTTATCGAAATAACATATCACCAACTTATCGAAGTAACATATCACCAACTTATCGAAGTAACATATCACCAACTTATCGAAGTAACATATCACCAACTTATCGAAGTAACATATCACCAACTGATCGAAGTAACATATCACCAACTGATCGAGGTAACATGTCACCAACTTATCGAAGTAACATATCACCAACTGATCGAAGTAACATATCACCAACTGATCGAAGTAACATATCACCAACTTATCGAAGTAACATATCACCAACTTATCGAAGTAACATATCACCAACTTATCGAAGTAACATATCACCAACTGATCGAAGTAACATATCACCAACTGATCGAGGTAACATATCACCAACTTATCGAAGTAACATATCACCAACTGATCAAAGTAACATATCACCAACTGATCGAGGTAACATATCACCAACTTATCGAAGTCATATCACCAACTTATCGAAGTAACATACCACCAACTTATGGACGTAACATCACCAACTTATTGAAGTAACAACACCAACTTATCGAAGCAAGATGAAGTTCCCAATTCGGTTGAAAAAACACCCCTCGTTAATGCTTTTTATTTGCCCTAAATAGGACTTTTCATTGTTTGACACAGAATATGTTAGATAATTTGTGTCTCATCATTTCTGTCTCGGAAAACCGTTATATTCGATTGAGAATTCATTTCGGAAAGAATGTACAAATCATTCGATCCATCAGCAGAGATTACCCAACTTCAGTGCTCGATCAGCAAATACAAGACTGAATAAGATAAATGTTCCTAAACACCAACAAGTTTAAGAGCCTGGATAGCTCAGTCGGTAGAGCATCAGACTTTTAATCTGAGGGTCCAGGGTTCAAGTCCCTGTTCGGGCGAACTTTTTACATATTTTTAATGGAGTCGATGTTGTGCTGCATGGGAAGTTTTCACCGAGTCTGGGAGGGAAAGACTTTAAAAATTTCCATGCTGCTTCCCAATTTGACGAAATACGTTAAAAAATAAGAAAGCACGAACAAAACAGCCATCGGCTGGCAACCATTGCGCAGGCTCGATGTGTCTACAATGGTGTCGTTTCATGTTGAGGATTCCTCATTGCAAGGTATTCATTCTCATCACTATTAAATGTGTCGTTTTTATTACTTTTTTCTGAAAGACCAAAGACAAGTTGCGATGTTGTGCTTTGTGTGCTCACAATTATTAGGAAGGTGTGTCGAATTGCTTCTTCCAGGTAATATACTCACATTACAACTAAAAGTCAAGCGTTTCTGAGGACAGATGGGAGTGGAGGAGTATTGTGGTGAAGGCAGGGCAGGAGTTTGGTACCATCGGAAAGGAGGTAAATATTTCTTCTTAAAAACGGAAGAGAAAGAGAACAATAAGAATGAAGTAACAGAACCAACTTATCGAAGTTGCATTACCAACTTATCAAAGTAATATTTCCAACTTATCAAAGTAACAAATCACCAACTTATCGAAGTAACATCACTAACTTATCGAAGTAACATATCACTAACTTATCGAAGTAACATATCACCAACTTATTGAAGTAACATATCTCATCACCAACTTATCGAAGTAACACATCACCAACTTATCGAAGTAACATATCACCAACTTATTGAAGTAACATATCACCAACTTATCGAAGTAACATATCACCAACTTATTGAAGTAACATATCACCAACTTATCGAAGAATCATATCACCAACTTATCGAAGTAACATATCACCAACTTATTGAAGTAACATATCACGAACTTATCGAAGTTACATATTGTTATGGATCTCGGTTTCGGCGCTCCCCTTACCGAGGGGGGTCCAATCCCCTCATCTTTTAAGCTGGCCGTCCGAGTCCTCGAAGATATCGCGCTCCTTTGCCGGGTTGAGGTTGACCAGGGTGACTGGTCAATGGAGTCCCAGATACCTTCGCCAACCTCTCCGCAAAGCAGGACGATATTTCTGCTCGAACCGCGGATGTGATGGTAATTGCCGAGCGGTTTAGCAACCCACGATCCGAGCCGTTAGCAAATAGACTAACCCGATTCTGAGCGGTTCTAATCGTGCCACCAATATTCAATGGGGAAAAGACAATGACGATCGGATGAGAGGAAGCAAAACAATGAGAAGGGTGAAGGAAGAACAAACAGATTTATTAACTATCGAAAAGAGGAAATGAAAGAAGGGCATTTACAAGGAGAGGAAGAAGCAGTTACACAGGGCAGCCTCAAAACAGTCTTATATTACCAACGCCCAAACAGAACAAACAGACTGACACGAACAGGGAATGGCAGGAAGGAATGGCTGGAAGGGGAAGAAGGTCCAAGCTGATGGCAGGGTAGGAAGGTCCGGGCAGATGCACAGCGTCGAGGTCCGCTCCAGTCCACACTCCGGTCCACGCTCCGGGCTTGAGGCAAAACCCGGCGGCACCTGCACGTATGGTTTCACGCGGTCGGACAATGTGAATATATGGCGGGATTGTCGTCGACAACGGACCCACTCTCCTGCCTTACGATTCAGCATGTTCTCCTCTGTTACCTTGCACTTCGGACCTTCGCACTCATCTCTCGAAGCAGTCCCTCGCCGCCGCTTTTATAGGGGGTTGCTGTATCCAGCCGCCGGCTCCTAGGACACGCCTACCGGTCGGCTCACCTCGGCCCTGGTTGGCCGGCGAGGGCTCGCTGGCTCCACCTCTTGATGAGACATTGACAGGCCACGCCTCGTTCCTGGCACTCGAACCAATCCACCCCCTTTTTCCTTCAGATTACCGTGTGCGTAATGGCAGATTGGGGCCAGCAATCAAACCAAGACAAGGGGCAGTGAACGCTGCCCTACCGCTACTGCACTTTGAAGAGCGGGAGATGATTGGGGAAATTGAAGGGGCCTATCTTATTTGATTAATGCAACGTAGATTCAACTATTGGGAACAGATCCTTAACTAAAACACATGCGAATGAAATAACTAAAGAAGAATCTATGGTTTGCTACGTGTTGCACATGGCCTAGCTAGGGTGCGACCTTTACAAACGGGGATATTTACAAGAATTATTATTTTACAAAGTGAAGGTTCTAAAAACCACAACAATATCACCAACTTATTGAAGTAACATATCACCAACGTATCGAAGTAACATATCACCAACTAATCGAAGTAACATATCACCAACTTATCGAAGTATCATTCACCAACTTATTGAAGTAACATATCACCAACTTATCGAAGAAACATATCACCACATTATCGAAGAAACATATCACCAACTTATCGAAGTATCATATCACCAACTTAATGAAGTAACATATCACCAATTTATCGAAGTAACATATCACCAACTTATCGAAGTATCATATCACCAACTTATTGAAGTAACATATCACCAACTTATCGAAGTATCATATCACCAACTTATCGAAGTAACATATCACCAACTTATTGAAGTAACATATCACCAACGTATCGAAGTAACATATCACCAACTTATTGAAGTAACATATCACCAACTTATCGAAGAAACATATCACCAACTTATCGAAGTATCATATCACCAACTTATTGAAGTAACATATCACCAACTTATCGAAGAAACATATCACCAACTTATCGAAGTATCATATCACCAACTTATTGAAGTAACATATCACCAATTTATTGAAGTAACATATCACCAACTTATCGAAGTATCATATCACCAACTTATTGAAGTAACATATCACCAACTTATCGAAGTATCATATCACCAACTTTTTGAAGTAACATCTGCAACTTATCGAAATAACATATCACCAACTTATTGAAGTAACATATCACCAACTTATCGAAGTAACATATCACCAACTTATCGAAGTAACATATCACCAACTTATCGAAGAAACATATCACCAACTTATCGAAGAATCATATCACCAACTTATTGAAGTAACATATCACCAATTTATTGAAGTAACATATCACCAACTTATCGAAGTATCATATCACCAACTTATTGAAGTAACATATCACCAACTTATCGAAGTATCATATCACCAACTTTTTGAAGTAACATCTGCAACTTATCGAAATAACATATCACCAACTTATTGAAGTAACATATCACCAACTTATCGAAGTATCATATCACCAACTTTTTGAAGTAACATCTGCAACTTATCGAAGTAACAACACCAACTTGTCGAAGCAAGATGAAGTTCTCAATTAGTTTTTAAAAAACCCCTCGTTAATGCTTTCCATTTGCCCTTAATAGAACTTTTCATTGTTCGACACAGAATATGTCACATAATTTGTGTCTCATCATTTCTGTCTCGGAAAACCGTTATATTCGATTGAGAATTCATTTCGGAAAGAATGTACAAATCATTCGATCCATCAGCAGAGATCACCCAACTTCAGTGCTCGATCAGCAAATACAAGACTGAATAAGATAAATGTTCCTAAACACCAACAAGTTTAAGAGCCTGGATAGCTCAGTCGGTAGAGCATCAGACTTTTAATCTGAGGGTCCAGGGTTCAAGTCCCTGTTCGGGCGAACTTTTTACATATTTTTAATGGAGTCGATGTTGTGCTGCATGGGAAGTTTTCACCGAGTCTGGGAGGGAAAGACTTTAAAAATTTCCATGCTGCTTCCCAATTTGACGAAATACGTTAAAAAAAAGAAAGCACGAACAAAACAGCCATCGGCTGGCAACCATTGCGCAGGCTCGATGTGTCTACAATGGTGTCGTCTCATGTTGAGGATTCCTCATTGCAAGGTATTCATTCTCATCTCCATTAAATGCGTCGTTTTTATTACTTTTTTCTTAAAGACCAAAGACAAGTTGCGATGTTGTGCTTTGTGTGTTCACAATTATTAGGAAGTTGTGTCGAATTTCTTTTTCCAGGTAATATTCTCACATTACAACGAAAAGTTAATCGTTTCTGAGGATAGATGGGAGTGAAGGAGTATTGTGGTGAAGGCAGGGCAGGAGTTTGGTACCATCGGACAGGAAGTAAATATTTCTTCTTAAAAAGGGAAGAGAAAGAGAACAATAAGAATGAAGTAACAAAACCAACTGATTAAAGTAACATATCACCAACTTATTGAAGTAACATATCACCAACTTATTGAAGTAACATATCACCAACTTATTGAAGTAACATATCACCAACTTATTAAAGTAACATATCACCAACTTATTGAAGTGACATATCACCAACTTATTAAAGTAACATATCACCAACTTATTGAAGTAACATATCACCAACTTATTGAAGAAACATATCACCAACTTATCGAAGTAACATCACTAAATTATCGAAGTAACATATCACCAACTTATCGAAGTAACATATCACCAACTTATCGAAGTAACATATCACCAACTTATCGAAGTAACATATCACCAACTGATCGAGGTAACATATCACCAACTGATCGAGGTAACATATCACCAACTTATCGAAGTAACATATCACCAACTGATCGAAGTAACATATTGTTACAGACGCGGTTGTGGATGTTGGTTTACCGAGCGGTTTGGTATGACCGCGTCTGCACAGTTTACCCGATTATACTCGAACGTTGGCCGAGTCGCGCTACGCTAGATCAATTGAGGAAAGGACACAACGGCTGGGTTAAAATGACACGACACGAGGGGTACAGTTCTCAAGACCTCCGGAGGAGGTTATAATATTTCGGAACGTTAGATTACAAGGACGAGAGAGACAGCATAGGAAGGTAGGCACTTAAATACGGTCTTATAGTAGCCCCGACAGACGACAGATAAACGGGACAAGACTGACTCACACCGGGATTGATGGCAAGGAAGGGCAGGTAGTCGAGGCTCAAGGTGCACCTTGGCTCAGGGGCAGAATCGACCCGGTCCGGTCCAGAGATGCGGGAGGTCTCTCAGCGCTCGGAGGTGGCGACTGGTTCTCTTTACTTCAAGCTCGGGGCGCATCTGACGTCACGTCCGGTAAGTCGCTGCGTATATCCAGCGGGGAGTGACACGCCCTCGGCTCGTTAGCTCCGCCCCAGATGGAATCGGCCCGTTGCTTCTTATTGGGTGCGGGGGGTTACCGGGCTCCGCCCTTGACGAGGGGCCGACAGTCAGCCCCTTCGTGGTAACCCCGTCGGCGCACATGGGCAATGGCGGCTAACCAAGCCGGTGTGAGGATGCACACTCCCCGCGCTGTTGTTGTAGTTGTTGTTGTTGTTGTTGTTGTTTCATGAGGAAGATGGGAGGAGGTATGGGGAGGTCCTAAACCCACTACTGGTGCCATACAATCACATTCTGGTGCAACGAAGAGTCAGAATTAATGGAAACGAGTCCTTAACTGACATAGACTAAGAATAACTAGCAAGAGGTCCTATAGTTGTCTACGTGAGATGCGGTGAACCTGGGCACGACAGTTAATGGGGGAAAAAGGGGAAGGTCGGTTCTACAGAGTGTTGTTTACAGACTATGGGACTAGGGAATGGGGGATTGGGGATAGTTGGGGAGTATTGGGGAAATAGGGGAATATTTACAAGCGGATATGGAGGCCAAATCCCATATCCGCAACAATATCACCAACTTATCGAAGTAACATATCACCAACTGATCGAAGTAACATATCACTAAATTATCGAAGTAACATATCACCAACTGATCGAAGTAACATATCACTAAATTATCGAAGTAACATATCACCAACTTATCGAAGTAACATATCACTAAATTATCGAAGTAACATATCACCAACTTATCGAAGTAACATATCACCAACTGATCGAGGTAACATATCACCAACTGATCGAGGTAACATATCACCAACTTATTGAAGCAACATATCACCAACTTATCGAAGTAACATCACCAACTTATCGAAGTAACATATTACCAACTTATCGTAATAACATATCACCAACTTATCGAAGTAACATATCACCAACTTATCGAAGTAACATATCACCAACTTATCGAAGTAACATATCACCAACTTATCGAAGTAACATATCACCAACTGATCGAAGTAACATATCACCAACTGATCGAGGTAACATATCACCAACTTATCGAAGTAACATATCACCAACTGATCGAAGTAACATATCACCAACTGATCGAAGTAACATATCACCAACTTATCGAAGTAACATATCACCAACTTATCGAAGTAACATATCACCAACTTATCGAAGTAACATATCACCAACTGATCGAAGTAACATATCACCAACTGATCGAGGTAACATATCACCAACTTATCGAAGTAACATATCACCAACTGATCAAAGTAACATATCACCAACTGATCGAGGTAACATATCACCAACTTATCGAAGTAACATACCACCAACTTATGGACGTAACATCACCAACTTATTGAAGTAACAACACCAACTTATCGAAGCAAGATGAAGTTCCCAATTCGGTTGAAAAAACACCCCTCGTTAATGCTTTTTATTTGCCCTAAATAGGACTTTTCATTGTTTGACACAGAATATGTTAGATAATTTGTGTCTCATCATTTCTGTCTCGGAAAACCGTTATATTCGATTGAGAATTCATTTCGGAAAGAATGTACAAATCATTCGATCCATCAGCAGAGATTACCCAACTTCAGTGCTCGATCAGCAAATACAAGACTGAATAAGATAAATGTTCCTAAACACCAACAAGTTTAAGAGCCTGGATAGCTCAGTCGGTAGAGCATCAGACTTTTAATCTGAGGGTCCAGGGTTCAAGTCCCTGTTCGGGCGAACTTTTTACATATTTTTAATGGAGTCGATGTTGTGCTGCATGGGAAGTTTTCACCGAGTCTGGGAGGGAAAGACTTTAAAAATTTCCATGCTGCTTCCCAATTTGACGAAATACGTTAAAAAATAAGAAAGCACGAACAAAACAGCCATCGGCTGGCAACCATTGCGCAGGCTCGATGTGTCTACAATGGTGTCGTTTCATGTTGAGGATTCCTCATTGCAAGGTATTCATTCTCATCACTATTAAATGTGTCGTTTTTATTACTTTTTTCTGAAAGACCAAAGACAAGTTGCGATGTTGTGCTTTGTGTGCTCACAATTATTAGGAAGGTGTGTCGAATTGCTTCTTCCAGGTAATATACTCACATTACAACTAAAAGTCAATCGTTTCTGAGGACAGATGGGAGTGGAGGAGTATTGTGGTGAAGGCAGGGCAGGAGTTTGGTACCATCGGAAAGGAGGTAAATATTTCTTCTTAAAAACGGAAGAGAAAGAGAACAATAAGAATGAAGTAACAGAACCAACTTATCGAAGTTGCATTACCAACTTATCAAAGTAATATTTCCAACTTATCAAAGTAACAAATCACCAACTTATCGAAGTAACATCACTAACTTATCGAAGTAACATATCACTAACTTATCGAAGTAACATATCACCAACTTATTGAAGTAACATATCTCATCACCAACTTATCGAAGTAACACATCACCAACTTATCGAAGTAACATATCACCAACTTATTGAAGTAACATATCACCAACTTATCGAAGTAACATATCACCAACTTATTGAAGTAACATATCACCAACTTATCGAAGAATCATATCACCAACTTATCGAAGTAACATATCACCAACTTATTGAAGTAACATATCACGAACTTATCGAAGTTACATATTGTTACGGATCTCGGTTTCGGCGCTCCCCTTACCGAGGGGGGTCCAATCCCCTCATCTTTTAAGCTGGCCGTCCGAGTCCTCGAAGATATCGCGCTCCTTTGCGGGGTTGAGGTTGACCAGGGTGACTGGTCAATGGAGTCCCAGATACCTTCGCCAACCTCTCCGCAAAGCAGGACGATATTTCTGCTCGAACCGCGGATGTGATGGTAATTGCCGAGCGGTTTAGCAACCCACGATCCGAGCCGTTAGCAAATAGACTAACCCGATTCTGAGCGGTTCTAATCGTGCCACCAATATTCAATGGGGAAAAGACAATGACGATCGGATGAGAGGAAGCAAAAGAATGAGAAGGGTGAAGGAAGAACAAACAGATTTATTAACTATCTAAAAGAGGAAATGAAAGAAGGGCATTTACAAGGAGAGTAAGAAGCAGTTACACAGGGCAGCCTCAAAACAGTCTTATATTACCAACGCCCAAACAGAACAAACAGACTGACACGAACAGGGAATGGCAGGAAGGAATGGCTGGAAGGGGAAGAAGGTCCAAGCTGATGGCAGGGTAGGAAGGTCCGGGCAGATGCACAGCGTCGAGGTCCGCTCCAGTCCACACTCCGGTCCACGCTCCGGGCTTGAGGCAAAACCCGGCGGCACCTGCACGTATGGTTTCACGCGGTCGGACAATGTGAATATATGGCGGGATTGTCGTCGACAACGGACCCACTCTCCTGCCTTACGATTCAGCATGTTCTCCTCTGTTACCTTGCACTTCGGACCTTCGCACTCATCTCTCGAAGCAGTCCCTCGCCGCCGCTTTTATAGGGGGTTGCTGTATCCAGCCGCCGGCTCCTAGGACACGCCTACCGGTCGGCTCACCTCGGCCCTGGTTGGCCAGCGAGGGCTCGCTGGCTCCACCTCTTGATGAGACATTGACAGGCCACGCCTCGTTCCTGGCGCTCGAACCAATCCACCCCCTTTTTCCTTCAGATTACCATGTGCGTAATGGCGGATTGGGGCCAGCAATCAAACCAAGACAAGGGGCAGTGAACGCTGCCCTACCGCTACTGCACTTTGAAGAGCGGGAGATGATTGGGGAAATTGAAGGGGCCTATCTTATTTGATTAATGCAACGTAGATTCAACTATTGGGAACAGATCCTTAACTAAAACACATACGAATGAAATAACTAAAGAAGAATCTATGGTTTGCTACGTGTTGCACATGGCCTAGCTAGGGTGCGACCTTTACAAACGGGGATATTTACAAGAATTATTATTTTACAAAGTGAAGGTTCTAAAAACCACAACAATATCACCAACTTATTGAAGTAACATATCACCAACGTATCGAAGTAACATATCACCAACTAATCGAAGTAACATATCACCAACTTATCGAAGTATCATTCACCAACTTATTGAAGTAACATATCACCAACTTATCGAAGAAACATATCACCAACTTATCGAAGAAACATATCACCAACTTATCGAAGTATCATATCACCAACTTAATGAAGTAACATATCACCAATTTATCGAAGTAACATATCACCAACTTATCGAAGTATCATATCACCAACTTATTGAAGTAACATATCACCAACTTATCGAAGTATCATATCACCAACTTATCGAAGTAACATATCACCAACTTATTGAAGTAACATATCACCAACGTATCGAAGTAACATATCACCAACTTATCGAAGTAACATATCACCAACTTATCGAAGTATCATTCACCAACTTATTGAAGTAACATATCACCAACTTATCGAAGAAACATATCACCAACTTATCGAAGTATCATATCACCAACTTATTGAAGTAACATTTCACCAACTTATCGAAGAAACATATCACCAACTTATCGAAGTATCATATCACCAACTTATTGAAGTAACATATCACCAATTTATTGAAGTAACATATCACCAACTTATCGAAGTATCATATCACCAACTTATTGAAGTAACATATCACCAACTTATCGAAGTATCATATCACCAACTTTTTGAAGTAACATCTGCAACTTATCGAAATAACATATCACCAACTTATTGAAGTAACATATCTCCAACTTATCGAAGTAACATATCACCAACTTATCGAAGAAACATATCATCAACTTATTGAAGCAACATATCATCAACTTATCGAAGTAACATATCATTAACTTATCGAAGAAACATCACCAACTTATCGAAGTAACAAATCGTCAACTTATTGAAGTAACATCACCAACTTATCGAAGTAACATATCATTAACTTATCGAAGAAACATCACCAACTTATCGAAATAACATATCACCAACTTATTGAAGTAACATATCACCAACTTATCGAAGTATCATATCACCAACTTTTTGAAGTAACATCTGCAACTTATCGAAGTAACAACACCAACTTGTCGAAGTAACATATCACCAACTTATCGAAGTAACATATCATCAACTTATTGAAGCAACATATCATCAACATATCGAAGTAACATCACGAACTTATCGAAGTTACATGTCATCAACTTGTTGAAGTAACATATCACCAACTTATCGAAGTAACATCACCAACTTATCGAAGTAACATATCATCAACTTGTTGAAGGAACATATCATCAACATATCCAAGTAACATCACCAACTTATCGAAGTAACATATCACCAACTTATCGAAGTAACATATCATCAACATATCGAAGTAACATCACCAACTTATCGAAGTAACATATCACCAACTTATCGAAGTAACATATCATCAACTTATTGAAGCAACATATCATCAACATATCGAAGTAACATCACGAACTTATCGAAGTTACATGTCATCAACTTGTTGAAGTAACATATCACCAACTTATCGAAGTAACATCACCAACTTATCGAAGTAACATATCATCAACTTGTTGAAGGAACATATCATCAACATATCCAAGTAACATCACCAACTTATCGAAGTAACATATCACCAACTTATCGAAGTAACATCACCAACTTATCGAAGTAACATATCACCAACTTATCGAAGTAACATCACCAACTTATCGAAGTAACATATCATCAACTTATCGAAGTAACATGTCATCAAGTTGTTGAAGTAACATCACCAACTTATCGAAGTATCTTATCATCAACTTATCGAAGTAACATGTCATCAACTTATCGAAGTAACATCACCAACTTATCGAAGTAACATATCATCAACTTATCGAAGTAACATGTCATCAAGTTGTTGAAGTAACATCACCAACTTATCGAAGTAACATCTATCTATAATTCCAGTAATCTCTGTGTGTGTGTGTGTGTGTGTGTGTGTGTGTGTGTGTGTGTGTGTGTGTGTATGTGTGTATGTCTGTGTGTTTGTCTGTGACCGCTGTTTCTCGACAACCACGGGTCCGATATACTTGAAACTTGCCAGGTATATTGCTGGGGACCCGAGGATGTGCCTTTTCAAGGTTTCATATTAATCGGACAAGTAGTTACCGAGCTATGTCCAAAAAACGATTCAACCAATCAGAGAGCAGCGAGTTATCACGTGTGCCGAACGTGGCGAACAGACTCTGCCTCGGACGGCACATTTGAGAGCGTATTCATTTATTTCACGTTGGCAAACTATGTTGGCGTTAAACTATGTTTTAAAACTAATTAAAACTAATTTGCGATTCTTTCGCTTTCCTGCGATATGCGACCTTCCGGAGCTCCTGTGAGAGCGTGCGCCATTACGGATAGTAATTCAATTAAAAACATAAAAACATTGTCCCAATTCAGTCAGAGCGAAGGGCGTTGTTTTAAGCGAAGAGCGTTTTATTTTTCCCCTAAAATTCAGTCGCCGGACGGTGAAAGTTTTTTTTTTGGGGCAGCTACTGGCAGCCACGTACGGCCAATCACAGGACACGTTGTTGTGTCGACGTGCCGTGTTGTTTCCCCTCGCGGTTTGGAATGTTTTTCCTTTTCATTTTTTTTCCTCTTCTCTTTCTACTTTTCCTTGCGATTAAATTGCAAAAAGCCAAAATGCGTTGGCGCTAATTGAATATTAACACTAAATGGCGAATAATCGTAACTGCGATTTGCGAACTTCCGGACAGTGAAGACTTCACTTCCGGCCTTACGAAAGTGCCGACTTACTGTCTCGATTGTATCTTCCCACTGTCTTATTGTTATATCTATCTATTCTATCTTATCTATACTTACCGTCTATATACTTACTGTCTATCTTATAGATAGATTGTAGATAAAGACAATGCCCCAATCGAGTCGTCGTTTACGAGAACGAAGGAACGAAGCTGCACGTAGTGCACGCGCAATGGAATCTGACGAAGAACGAGCTGCTCGCCTGGCACGCGACGTTACGCGCGTGACAAGGCGTCGTGCAGCTGAAAGGGATGAAGAACGGACTGCTCGCTTGGCAGACAACACTGGACGCGTGACAAGTCGTCGTGCAGCTGAAACGGATGACGAACGGACTGCTCGCTTGGCAGACAACACTGGACGCATGACAAGGCGTCGTGCAGAAGAAACGGATGAAGAACGCGCTGCTCGCTTGACACGCGACGTTACGCGCGTGACAAGTCGTCGTGCAGAAGAAACGGATGAGGAACGGACTGCTCGCTTGGCAGACAACACTGGACGCGTGACAAGGCGGCGTGCAGAAGAAACGGATGACGAACGGACTGCTCGCTTGGCAGACAACACTGGACGCATGACAAGGCGTCGTGCAGAAGAAACGGATGAGGAACGGACTGCTCGCTTGGCAGACAACACTGGACGCGTGACAAGGTGTCGTGCAGAAGAAACGGATGAAGAACGGACTGCTCGCTTGGCAGACAACACTGGACGCGTGACAAGGCGTCGTGCAGAAGAAACGGATGAAGAACGGACTGCTCGCTTGGCAGACAACACTGAACGCGAGGCAAGGCGTCGTGCAGAAGAAACGGATGAAGAACGGACTGCTCGCTTGGCAGACAACACTGAACGCGAGGCAAGGCGTCGTGCAGAAGAAACGGATGAAGAACGGACTGCTCGCTTGGCAGACAACACTGAACGCGAGGCAAGGCGTCGTGCAGAAGAAACGGATGAAGAACGGACTGCTCGCTTGGCAGACAACACTGAACGCGAGGCAAGGCGTCGTGCAGAAGAAACGGATGACGAACGGACTGCTCGCTTGACAGACAACACTGGACGCATGACAAGGCGTCGTGCAGAAGAAACGGATGAAGAACGGACTGCTCGCTTGGCAGACAACACTGAACGCGAGGCAAGGCGGCGTGCAGAAGAAATCCCTCACCAGCGAGAAGACCGGCAAGTAAGGGATGCCCTGCGCCATCAGGATGTACACCGTGTGAGACTAGAGCAGGCTCACCATGACAATCGCAACCTTGCTCGATACGATGATACCGATTTCTTCCGAGAGGTACTTCATGGTGAGTACAGGCACGCGATGAGCAGGACCTCAATATTTCAATGCACTAAATGCTCGCATTGTGCTGCTTTGGTGTGGAATGAGGAGAGAAGAGGATTTTGCTGCAACCACGGCAAGGTCGATCTTATGCATGATCCTACGAATCCAAAACCCGGTTCAATTCCATCACAACCTCCAGATGCTATTAAAAACCTTTTCCTTAACCAGGACTTTGTGAAGCACGCGAAACAGTACAACAACGCGCTGGCAATGGCAAGTATCGGTGTCCGAGAGATACGTATGCCTGGCTTCAATCCTGGAGTGCGCATACAAGGTAAGGTTTACCATTACATTGGTGCTCCTCTTGCCGATCTGGGTTGTACCCCACGCTTTGCTCAGATCTACTTTCACGATCCAGCCCATGAGCTGGATTATCGTCGTGCCCACACCTCGAACAGTGGCCTGAATGAGCAGTTTTTGCTAAGAGCACAACAGGCCATTCATGAGTGCAACCCATACGTCCAGCAATTCAAATCAGCCATTGAGTATGTGGTTCATAATGATAGCGCCAATGAACTGAATATTGTGTTAACAGGTCGCACACGGCGCCGAGACCTTCATCATGGTACCGTCAACCTTCCCTCACCAGACAGCGATGTGGCTGTCATTGCTCCAGGGGCAATGACAACAGAGCAGTTTGGAAGGCTGGCAGTCGCTGTTCACCTCAGAGGAGGAGGTTTACAGACAATAGACGCCATGCATCCAGCGTATGACCCACTATCATACATACTTCTGCTACCCTGCGGCTCTCAGGGGTACCACACTGAGTTGGCAGGGACAACGCCAACAACTTTCTACCGCTACCATCTACAAGTACGTGATCCTACTCATCACTTCAATCTACTGCTTCGTGGTGGAAGGTTGACACAGCAGTACGTATGCGACATGATGGCAAAAATTGAGTCACACCGTCTCAATTGGATTCGCTGCAACCAGAAGTCAATTAAGGCAGAAAAGTATAAGATCATCGTTGATGCGTTGAACAGTGATGCTGAGGTGCTACCTGGACGCCTCACCATTCTGCCACCGTCAATTTATGGGTCGCCACGTTGGTATGCCAAAGAGTTTCAGGATGTCCGAGTCAAGGGAAAACCAGACTTTTTCCTAACATTCACCTGCAACCCAAAGTGGCCAGAAATTAAAGAATCGGTTTTTGAGGGTCAGCCACCCAATGCAAGACCTGATATCATCGCCCGGGTGTTTCATATGAAGGTGGAAGCACTCCTCGCAGACATCCTCAAGCATGACATCTTGGGGCATGTGGACGCTTACGTGATGGTGAAGGAAACGCAAAAGCGTCACCTTCCCCATATACACATGCTCCTGACCGTGGTACCTCGCGACAAGCCCAGAACACCAGCAGATGTCGATCGCGTGGTCTCTGCTGAGATTCCTGACAGACTCACAAATCCGGAACTACACCGTATCGTGACATCACACATGATTCACGGCCCATGTGGGGAATGGAACATCTTGAGCCCTTGCATGGCAGACCGGAAGTGCACAAAGGACTATCCCAAAGCCCTACGCCAAACGACAAGCTTCTCTGATGACTCCTATCCCCTGTACAGAAGACGGGCAGAAGCAGCACCTGGTGATCCCATCATGAAGACAATACGAGGCGGTGCTAACGTATTAGTTAACAATGCATGGGTTGTGCCTTACAATCCATATATTGTCCTCAGGTACGATGCTCACATCAACCTTGAGATCGTCTGTGCTGTCACCTGTGTCAAGTACCTGTACAAATACCTTGAAAAGGGCCCGGACCAGTGCCTGGTCAGACTAGAGCCTCATGAGAGGATGCGAGAGGCATTACGACATGATGAAGTGGCACGCTACGAACTAGGGCGTTACATCACCGCATCTGAGGGATACTGGCGCATATACGATTTCCCCATTCAACGCAAGTACCCACCAGTCGAGATGCTGGCACTCCATCTACAGGATGAGCAGGTGATCACGTTCAATGACGAAGGTGCCGTACAGAACGTGGCAGAGTCAGGACCCCCTGCAACAACCCTCACCGCCTTTTTCGAAGCCATGAATCTCCATCCACACATGCGTCATGTTCTATATCCAGATGTATTCCAACACTTCACCTACTTGAGGAAAAGGTTTCAATTGCGGAAGAGAAGGCTGAGTTTCCAGGATAACCGTAAGGCTGATACGGTTGGGCGGCTCCCCATTATTCCCGTCAACTCACATACTGCCGAGTTGTACTATCTCCGCATGCTACTGTACCGCGTGCCTGGCCCCACATGCTTTCAGGATCTCCGTCGTGTTGGTGGTAGGGTCATGGAGACCTATCTGGCAGCCTGCATTGCATATGGCATCGTTGACAATGACCAGGAGGTGGATTCTGTTATGGAAGAGGCTGCAAATATTGCATTTGGCCCTGCAGTCCGCGAAGTATTTGCCAACATGCTCATATTCGTTCTCAGAGGCAACCACGTGCAGTTCTGGGAAAGGCACAAGTATGTGCTGTGCGAGGACTTCATGCGTGCAGCAGGTGTGAATGAACCAAATGGACGCATTGTGAGTGCAGTGCTACTAGAGCTGAGGAACAAAGTTGAGTGCCACGGCTTTTCGCTCAGTAAGACCTTTGGCCTTCCTGAGCCTGAACCAGTTCATTTCCAGTCTCGCATTCCGCGCGTCATCGACCACGAAACAGTGCACAATATAGGAGAACTTGAGGCTCACATCGCTCAAACAGAGTGCCTTCTTAATGACGAGCAGCGCGTTGTTGTCGATAAAGTGATGCGGAGTGTGGAACACGGACATGGCTGCATGCTTGCAGTTGATGCAAGTGGTGGGACTGGGAAAACATTCACATTGTCTCATATACTCAACAAAGTGCGAGCAATGGGCAAAGTGGCTCTTGCAACTGCTGCAAGTGGTATTGCAGCTACACTGCTGCCTAAAGGGGCCACCTTCCATAGTAGGACCAAGTGTCCTCTCATTCTCACTGATGAGTCCACTTGCAACATCAGTGAAAATGACACCACTGCAGCACTCATACGCATGACTAATCTAATGGTGGTGGATGAGGTTTCAATGATGGATCGTCGCGCATTGGAGGCAGCAGATCGAACATTCCAGTGGCTTCGGGGCTCAGAGGAACCATTTGGCGGCATCGCAATGGTTTTCAGTGGTGACTGGAGGCAGATCCTTACTGTTGTGCCACACGGTAGCCGTATTGACATAGTTGGAAGGTGCTTCAAGAGCTCATACCTGTGGAGAAAAGTGCAGATACTTCGTCTCAGAGTAAACATGAGGATCATGCAGGGTGCTGGAGAACAACAGGACGAATCTGATTTTGCAAAATTCCTGCTGGATCTGGGTGAAGGGAAGATTCCTGTCAATCCAGAAGAGGGTGAATTTGCTATTGAGCTCAGGGAACCGCTCATTCTTCCAGGTGAAAAACTTCTGGATATTGTCACTTGGGTGTACGAAGACTTGCATAACAACATTAGCAACCCCAAGTGGCTATGCGAGCGTGTTATACTATGTCCGACCAATTCCGAAGTCGATCAGGTAAATGCCTACATGACGACCATATTTCCAGGGGAGGAACATGTTTGCTTTAGCGTCGATACAGCGGAATCTGAGGGTGATCATTTGTATCCGCCTGAGTTCCTGAACACCCTCTGTCCATCTGGTATGCCGCCACATCGAATCTCTCTCAAGGTGGGTATGGTAATCATGCTGCTGCGAAACTTCGACCAGCAAAGCGGGCACTGCAATGGCTCAAGGTACATCATACTTCAGATCCTTCCAAATCTGTTGGTTGCACAATCTGTGATGGGTGTCAATTCTGGACGCACATTGCTCATTCCACGCATAACCTTGAGTCCATCTGACAACATGTTCCCGTTCACTCTGCGGCGTCGGCAGTTTCCGGTACGACCCTGCTTTGCCATGACTGTGAATAAATCCCAAGGACAGTCGCTACACCATGTTGGGATCTTCTGCACACGAGACTTCTTCAGCCATGGTCAGTTCTACGTGGCGGCCAGTAGGGTTGGCAGATCCAGCAGCCTCCGCATTCTTGCCCTGGACGAGGAAACAAAGAAGAAGCGCCGTTTCCTCAGCAACGTTGTTTATGAAGAGGTGCTAACGAGATAAAGGTGTGTACAATGTACATGTAGACAATTTTTATTATTATTTATTTATTGAAGAACAATTGTTTCGAAAAGAATTCATCAAAAAAAATGCACAACTTTTTTTGGCAGTCGTACACCATGTTAGGATCTCCTGGAGAAGTGCCGTTTCCTCAGCAATGTTGTTTCTGAAGAGCTGCTAACGACATACAGGTGTGTACATGTGGACAATTCTTATTATTTATTTATTGATTGAAGAAACATTGTTTCGAAAAGAATTCATCAAAATAAGTGCACAACTTCTTTTGGCAGTCGCTACACCATGTTGGGATCTTCTGCCCAAGAGACTTCTTCAGCCATTGTCAGTTCTACGTGGCGGCCTGTAGGGTTGGCAGATCCAGCAGCCTCCGCATTCTTGCCCAGGACGAGGAAACAAAGAAGAAGCGCCGTTTCCTCTGCAATGCTGTTTATGAAGAGGTGCTAACGAGATAAAGGTGTGTACAATGTACATGTAGACAATTTTTATTATTATTTATTTATTGAAGAAAAATTGTTTCGAAACGAATTCATCAAAAAAAGTGCACAACTTCTTTTGGCAGTCGTACACCATGTTAGGATCTCCTGGAGAAGTGCCGTTTCCTCAGCAATGTTGTTTATGAAGAGCTGCTAACGACATACAGGTGTGTACATGTGGACAATTCTTATTATTTATTTATTGATTGAAGAAAAATTGTTACGAAAAGAATTCATCAAAATAAGTGCACAACTTCTTTTGGCTGTCGCTACACCATGTTGGGATCTTCTGCCCAAGAGACTTCTTCAGCCATTGTCAGTTCTACGTGGCGGCCTGTAGGGTTGGCAGATCCAGCAGCCTCCGCATTCTTGCCCAGGAGGAGGAAACAAAGAAGAAGCGCCGTTTCCTCTGCAATGTTGTTTATGAAGAGGTGCTAACGACATAAAGGTGTGTACAATGTACATGTAGACAATTTTTATTATTCTTTGTTTGGGAGGGAGATGGGAGGGTGATGGGGCAGGGTGATGGGGCAGGGTGATGGGAGGGTGATGGCAGGGTGATGGCAGGGTGATGGGAGGGTGATGGCAGAGGGTGATGGCAGAGGGTGATGGCAGAGGGTGATGGCAGAGGGTGATGGCAGGGTGATGGGAGGGTGATGGCAGAGGGTGATGGCAGAGGGTGATGGCAGAGGGTGGTGGGAGGGAGATGGCAGGGTGATGGGAGGGTGATGGGAGAGTGATGGGAGGGTGATGGGGCAGGGTGATGGGGCAGGGTGATGGGGCAGGGTGATGGGAGGGTGATGGCAGGGTGATGGGAGGGTGATGGGAGGGTGATGGCAGAGGGTGATGGCAGAGGGTGATGGCAGGGAATTAACATTAACGAATAAAATTTGTAATGTAATAATTTGTAATAATTTGTAGTAATATAATAATAATAACGAATTCTGCTCTGTTTCAATTCTGTTTCAATTTGGTGATATGCTTTGCAAACCTTTTTTTTTTTTAACTATTTTAAAACTAAAACAATTCGAACATGGAATACATACTGACACTGCACTTTCAGGTCTCCTACAAATCCTACCCTGTCGCCTCACCGTGGTGTAGGAGTGGCAATGGTCAATGGCATCGAATGTCATGGCTAGCAAAGACAGGGAGGTAAACTTGATTTAAATTTGGAAATTTTTTTTTTAATTTTTTTTGGGCAAGGAACGGGCACCCACGTACGGGCACGTCCTAGTATCATCAACTTATCGAAGTAACATGTCATCAAGTTGTTGAAGTAACATCACCAACTTATCGAAGTAACATATCACCAACTTATCGAAGTAACATGTCATCAAGTTGTTGAAGTAACATCACCAACTTATCGAAGTATCATATCACCAACTTATCGAAGTAACATCACCAACTTATCGAAGTAACATATCATCAACTTATCGAAGTAACATGTCATCAAGTTGTTGAAGTAACATCACCAACTTATCGAAGTATCATATCATCAACTTATCGAAGTAACATGTCATCAACTTATCGAAGTAACATCACCAACTTATCGAAGTAACATATCATCAACTTATCGAAGTAACATGTCATCAAGTTGTTGAAGTAACATCACCAACTTATCGAAGTAACATGTCATCAACTTGTTGAAGTAACATCACCAACTTATCGAAGTAACATATCATCAACTTGTTGAAGGAACATATCATCAACATATCCAAGTAACATCACCAACTTATCGAAGTAACATATCACCAACTTATCGAAGTAACATCACCAACTTATCGAAGTAACATCACCAACTTATCGAAGTAACATCACCAACTTATCGAAGTTAAACAAGAATGTATCAATTGGATGCAGGTTTATTAGCAACAACATGAACAATCAATCTGCAAGACAAAGAAAGCGATGGTAGATATTAGAATAAGATAATAGATACAGAATATGCAAATAACAATGCGTGGAGGCGGACCTTCCATGTGGGGTAGTGGCTGGTGTTCGCAGACATTGAATGTGCTGCTTTTGTCGTACTCCAGTAGCCATTTCTCCAGCCTCTCTCGGTTCTCGTCAGTGGCCGGAAATGGGATAGATGTAGGCAGTGTAGGGGGAAGCGATCTTTCCGGGCAGTTACAATTTGCATCGATAACTGCTGCCACTGCAGCACCAACTGTGTTGGATTCGCCAATGGTTGGGAAGCTACTAGACACGAGGCCTAGATCGACGCATGCTTCACGACTGAGATACATGTTCCGTGTGTCAGGTGAGATGTAGCAGATTTGTCGGGTTTCAATAATGTCGCCATTGGCTGTGCGACCAGACAGGTGTAGGAGCATGGCGCCGATAATCCGGACCCTTCCACTGTTAACAGCATTCATCTTCAGGTTGACAGGTAACAGGTCTTCATTACGCAGCCCGAGTTTGTGGAAAATATTGAGTCCTGTGAGGCAGCTTTGACAGCCAGTGTCGGCCATGGCCTGGAGCCTGGCCGATTTTGGTCGGGATGACAGTGGCTGGCCGAAATGGTCATAAGCTTCCTTATCGATCCGTGCTATGAGTGTTATGTACGGCTGTGGTTGAGACTTCTTCTTGGTCCAGCCAGAGAGGTGGTCAAATATATGGTGGTCGAGGTGTAGTGGAGTTGACAAGGTGGCCATGGCCCTTTTAATTTGCGGCTTCCAAATGGCCGTTTCTCGTTCCGTGACAGAGCAGAGGAGATCGTGGACCTGGCTGCTTTCTTCCACATCATGAGCATCCATTGATTTGTCCGTAGGTTTGTTGTCCGCCTTTTTCGTGCCTCCCTGGCAGACATGTGCAAAATGGCCGCGAGTGGCGCATTTACTGCATGTTTTCCCGTAGGCATTGCAGAATTGACGCCTTTGGTCGATGTTCGGCTGTTTGCCATGACCAGTTTTGCCGCAATAACTACAAATGGCCGCCTGCTTGTCGGTAGTGATCAGGGCTCTTTTGTTCTTCCAGTTTTTGTATTGGCTTGCGCCATGAGCGCCTTCACTATCGAGCAAGGCATTCTGGGAGCGTTTCCCTGCTTCCTTGGCCTCTACGAAAGTGAGAACTTCCTCCAAGCTCATGTTCTGATTTTGATCGCCGAGAATGTCCTGTTGTATATCTTGATCGGCGAGTCCCCGACATAGGACGTCGCGAACCATGTCCTTGGTGTAGTTGACATCAGTAGGGGGATTGCATGAGCATACAACAGAAAACTTGCAGATCTCAGCTTGACCAGCCAGACGGGCTGCGTAGGTACGAATTGGTTCTTCTCGGTCCTGTCGCATGTTGTGGAGGTCGACGCGGGACACCATAGTATTCTCCTCTCGGACAGCAAGGGACCGAATAGCTTGTAGTATAGCTGCCTCGTCCTTGATTTCAATGCGTGGGTTGCTGCGGTGGAGGTCACGTCGTAGGTTATCATCACAACATTCAAGGAGTTGAACGCGAACATCATTGCCGATTATCTGGGTCGCTGCCTTGTAACCATCCCATCTTCTGGTGAAATATTGCCAATCTTCGCTGGTACCGCCGGTTTGGATACGAGGACGGCTGACTTTGTCCGGTTTGGCTGGTGCAATGGACGTGTGAGTCATGGCGTGGATGGAGAGCTGGATAGCAGCAACGGCATTGTCAGTGCTGTCAGTAACGTAGACACAGCTCGGGAAGGGGCAGACTGCAGCAGGCATCTTCAGATGAGTTGATTGTTCATAAACAAGAATGTATCAATTGAATGCAGGTTTATTAGCAACAACGATGAACAATCAATCTGCAAGACAAAGAAAGCGATGGTAGATATTAGAATAAGATAATAGATACAGAATATGCAAATAACAATGCGCAGTATTACACAAGATGAGAACGCAATAGAGAACAGCACCATACAAGAGTTGTCTAGAAGTAACATATCATCAACTTATCGAAGTAACATGTCATCAAGTTGTTGAAGTAACATCACCAACTTATCGAAGTAACATGTCATCAAGTTGTTGAAGTAACATCACCAACTTATCGAAGCAAGATGAAGTCCCCAATGAGGTTGAAAAAACCCCTCGTTAATGCTTTTTATTTGCCCTTAATAGGACTTTTCATTGCTCGACACAGAATATGTCACATAATTTGTGTCTCGGAAAACCGTTATATTCGATTGAGAATTCATTTCGGAAAGATTGCATGAATCATTCGATCCATCAGCAGAGATTACTTCATTTAAGTGCTCGATTAGCAAATAAAAGGCTGAATAAGATAAATGTTCCTAAACACCAACAAGTTCAAGAGCCCGGATAGCTCAGTCGGTAGAGCATCAGACTTTTAATCTGAGGGTCCAGGGTTCAAGTCCCTGTTCGGGCGAACTTTTTATATATTTTTAAATGGAGTCGATGTTGTGAAGCTTGGAAAGCTTTCACCGAGCCTGGGAGGCAAAGACCTTAAAAATTTCCATGCTGCTTACCAATTTGAGGAAATACGTTAAAAAAGGAAAGCACGAACAAAACAGCCATCGGCTGGCAACCATTGCGCAGGCTCGATGTGTCGAAAATGGGGTCCTCTCATGTTGAGGATTCCTCATTGCAAGATACTCATTCTCATCTCCATTAAATGCGTCGTTTTTATTACTTTTTTCTTAAAGACTAAAGACAAGTTGCGATGTTGTGCTTTGTGTGTTCACAAAATTATTAGGAAGGTGTGTCGAATTGCTTCTTCTGGGTAATATTCTCACATTACAACTAAAAGTCAATCGTTTCACGCTCCTGCTGACGTCACAGAACTGCAAGCCTGGCCTCAAGTCTTCCACAAAGATAATCTTCTTTGGTGGAGCATAATAAAAAGCACTCTTCATCTTTCTTCAGACACAGAAAATATCCAATGAAATCTCTTGTGATTTCTCGACTCTCTTCGGATTCCTGTCTGGGTCAGGTACATTGACCTACCTTCGTATGAAATTTCCTTTCCCCCACTGACACTGCCTTTTGATTGTGATGTCTCAGAAGTTCCATGACCCCTCCTCTTCTAACCCTTTCCTTTATTCTCATGTTTCTTTGTCAAAGGGATTAGATTAGATTGGAGCATTTTTCGGAAAAAACCTACCCCCCCCCCCCCCTCCCATTTATTCAAGGTTAATACAATCACCAAGGTTAAACATGAAGCGACTATGATGCACTTTTATTGGTGCATTGCCAGTTCTTCACATTTGAAGTGAAAGCATGTGGTAGTTTTGGGTTCGTGAATAAGTATATAATTTATTTTTCTTTTTACTTTTTTGCCTTCATATTTTGAAGGACGTAAAGCTTGGCCCTTTCCTTCTGCCAATTGAGAACAAGTGAAAATAGAGATTCCTAAATTGTGTAATGCATTTGGGCCTGCAAAGCTGCATTTGGGCTGCATTTGGGCGATAGTCATAACATGAGGTGTAGAAAGACAGGAAGCACGATTTAGATAATCTGACATGCAAAGGACCAGATGTGGATCCATAATTTAATAATAATAAATATAAAAACCGAAGGGAGTTTGAGGATGAAATGCATAACAAAACGGAGGGTCATTAAATAGACATATACACTACATGACCAAAAGTATGTGGACACCCGAACATCGAACATCTCATTCCAAAATCACGGGCATTAATATGGAGTTGCCCCCCCCCCCCCTTTGCTGCTATAACAGGGATGCTATAACTCCTCTGGGAAGGCTTTCCACTCGATGTTGGAACATTGCTGTGGGGATTTGCTTCCATTCAGCCACAAGAGCATTAGTGAGGTCGGCACTGATGTTGGGCGATTAGGCCTGGCTCGCAGTTGGTGTTCCAATTCATCTCAAAGGTGTTCGATGGGGTTGAGGTCAGGGCTCTGTGCAGGCCAGTCAAGTTCTTCCACACCGATCTCGACAAACCATTTCTGCATGGACCTCGCTTTGTGCATGGGGGCATTGTCATGCTGAAACAGGAAAGGGCCTTCCCCAAACTGTTGCCACAAAGTTGGAAGCACACAATCGTCTCGAATGTCATTGTATGCTGTTGTGTTAAGATTTCCCTTCACCGGCACTAAGGGGCCAAGCCCGAACCATGAAAAACAGCCCCAGACCATTATTCCTCCTCCACCAAACTTTACATTTGGCAATATGCATTCGGGCAGGTGGCGTTCTCCTGGTATCCACCAAACCCAGATTCGTCCGTCAGATGCCACATGGTGAAGCATGATTCATCACTCCATAGAACGCGTTTCCACTGCTCCAGAGTCCAATGGTGGCAAGCTTTACACCACTCCAGCCGACTCCTGGCCTTGTGCATGGTGATTTTGGGCTTGTGTGCGGCTGCTCGGCCAGGGAAACCCATTTCATGAATCTCCCGACAAACAGTTGTTGTGCTGATGTTGCTTCCAGAGGCAGTTTGGAACTCAGTAGTGAGTGTTGCAACCGAGGACAGACGATTTGTGCATGCTACGCGCTTCAGCACTCGGCGGTCCCGTTCTATGAGCTTGTGTGGCCTACCATTTCGTGGCTGAGCTGTTGTTGCTCCTAGACGTTTACGGTTTTTTTTACAGTCACGTTTACGGTTTTTTAATATACATTTTCATTGAGTGCTTCATTTCATAGTTTTCAGTCATAGAAATTACAAATTTCAAATGCTAGATATCGATTTAGGTTTTTTTCTTTAACAGGTGCTTTTACAGTTTTTTTAGGCCGACGTAAATTTACATTTATGGACACTTTTTCATTTTTTCATTTATGGACATTATTGTCATGTTTATTTCATAGTTTACAGTTATAGAAATTTGCAAATGCTAGATATTGATTGAGGTTTTTTTTTTTTTTTTACGACGAAATTGGTGGTCAGGTTAGGTCTGTGACACGGATGAATTGATTCGATTTTCATGAAGATCCGAATCCGGATTAGAGAAATTTTAAATGATTCTTCACCATTGATTGATCGGGCCAAAAACGATATGTAGCACGACATCTCAAAAAGTTGTGGATGTTTTATGACAAACCTGGTGGATGATTGGTTAAGGTTAAGGGATCTAAACAAGCTGATTAGATTTTGATTTAGGTCCAAATCCAGATCAGGCCTATCAGTGGGATACAAAACGTAGACTTAATCAGCTTTGGCGGAGGTATGCTCTCTACCGAGTGCTGTTCTGGTTAAATAATGTGATGTATTTTTTCTAAATGACCCCATGGATCCCCTATTCTGGTGAGTGAACATCAGACTGGGTATTGAATCCTCGCTTGTGCACCAGGGCAGATTCTGGTGAGATGTTTGTATTCAACTTTCACAAGAACTTCAGGATTCACAGTTAATGATGTTCATTAATTATCTCATGGGGACCAATTAACCCTCACATTGAAGCAATTGTTTTCCCCCTGCTGGATATTTGGCAGATCAACAAACAGGCTCGTCCTCCGCCATTGCTCATGTTGTACTTGTTCTTACCGCCACCTACTGACCATTCTTTTTTTTATCGCATAAAAGTATTTTTTTCTCGACAGGAGGTTTCTTTGACATCATACCGTGTCAGTGTGTGTCATTCGTACATTGCTCCGTCACAAGATTTGAAATCCAGATCTACAATCATGTATGGACAACGTAGGCCTCAATGAAGGCCTGCTGTGGAATCGACTGCCATTTTGTTAACCCGAGCAAAGTCGCCACTTAAAAAATAGAAGAGTTCGCCAGAACTATCTCTAGTTTGTAGTTAAAATACAGAAAGAGGACGAACAAGAAAACTTTGAGATCTAGGAGGTCATTGGGTCTTATCATGTCACTCCAGTTTCCACACCACATGGACGCCATTGATGCCAGTGTTGCACACGTAGGGGCACCGAGAAGGGGTAACCCAATTCCTTCAATGTTTTTGTTTCATAAAATTATTGGTTGTACCCAATTCTCAGTAATACTTATAATGAGGATATTCTAGAGGTAGTCACACTTGCTTCTAAGGCCGAATGGACAGATTCGAACGAAACTTAGTGAACAGGTTGGGTGCGTGACAAGGCCCAAATTTGATTAGACTAGCGGGCCGTCCAGGCCGAAGTACCCATCTAGGCCCACCTTCTGGTCGGCCAGGTGTTGCGTCACATTCTTGGAAATGCACTTTATAATGTTTGTCATTTCTGAAATAAATTTTACAAGCAGTAGCAGCCACCTGTTAAAAATCAATGGGCCGAGATGCTTTGAATAAGGTAATCTCTCTATATTATAAAAGAAAGTTTTTGTTTGTTTGTCTGCGCAAGCTAATCTCCTGAACGGTGAAAGATATGAGGAAACCTCGAATACAAAAAATGTCGGTACGGGCCCCGGGAAGGTTATAGGCAAGGTAGCGAGGCCTGTCGAGGCCGCTTCGGCCGGGCTGGGCCCATTTCACAAAAAAAGCTGAGCTGAATTGTCATACTCAATCTTCTACGGCCGCGAGTAAAAGCTGAATTATAGTAATAAATTCATTCAGAAAGAACCCGGGCAACGCCGGGTGCTTTCGGCTGGTCTACTATATAAGAGAGATGTCTGTGTGTGTGTGTGTGTGTGTGTGTGTGTGTGTGTGTGTGTGTGTGTGTGTGTGTGTGTGTGTGTGTCTGTCTGTCTGTCTGTGTGTCGCCATTTTTCTCAGAGATGGCTGAACGGATCTTCGTCAAACTTTCAGAGGTTCATCAGTGAGTGCCTGGGAGTGTTTTAGACAACAACAACAAAACAACATCAAAAAAAAAAAAGGATCGTTTTTTTGGAGTTAAAAAAAAAATTGCTCGATAGTGCCTAAGCCTTTTTAAATCAACTAGCAACGGTACCCACCCTACGGGCGGGGCTTCAATTGGGAGGCCCAAATTAAAAGGTAAAATATCAGAAATTGAAGGGTTTTTAAAATTTTAAACGATTTATATAAACATCCGTTAAATCAAATCACACGCAAATCATCAAAATCTAAACAGTATCTATCTATAATTCCATTAATCTCTGTGTGTATGTGTGTATGTGTGTTTGTATGTGTGTATGTGTGTATGTTTGTCTGTGACCGCTGTTTCTCGACAACTACCGGTCCGATATACTTGAAACTTGCCAGGTATATTGCTGGGGACCCGAGGATGTGCCTTTTCAAGGTTTGAAATTAATCGGACAAGTAGTTACCGAGCTATGGCGATTTCTTTACCAAACACCGCAAGCCATTCGCTTTGGACCAAACCATTTCATGTAAATAGAGGGGGGGGTTCTGTGGTCGTTGCGAATGGACCAAACCATTCATGTAAATAGAGGGGGGGGGGTTCTGTGGTCGTTACTGCCACGTGGTTTCAAAGTTTTTTTTTGTTGTTGTTGTTTGCACGCATGTTTTTTTGCACCCACGTACGGGCACGCCCTAGGATGTTTACACACACACACCCCTACACAAATATTTTTTTTTTTTTTTTTTTGGCAAGGAACGGGCACCCACGTACGGGCACGTCCTAGCTTATATATAGTACGGGCATGCCCTAGTATTTAGAATTTCAATAAAAGCCACATCACTGTTCATATCGGTAAGTATTATTCCATCGTGTTTCAAATCATGATCGATACACTATGGTCATGATGATCATGACCGTGAATCGTGATCATTAATCGTGTTCACAATCGCTATGTCGTTTGTACTCCCGATACGTGTTTCCTTTATTGTAAAAACTACCAAATCAACAGTTAAAAGGATTTTGAGCCGATAGGTGTTACGGCCTTGGCAAGATCGATGGAGACAGCGATCTGTTAGCATATACACCGCCCAAATAGTTATCTGGAATTCTCTCATGAGGAGATTAAACGTCATTTGAACTTTGGCCGAGGTCATTTTATACTTTTAATGATGTTTATATACGAATGATGTTTAATGATGTTTATATTGGTTTTGGGTCATCCTTTCCGCATATCTCGTGGGATTGTGAGTTGGAGAGATGGCCGTGATGGCGGGGAGGGGGTTGGAATTCTCCCAAGCAGGGGTTCAACCCGTGTCCTTATAAATAAATCAAACAATTCCGGTAGTGTACGAAGTTGGTATGACGGCTTCATCTTCTTCCTGATCGGCATCACACTTAACTCAGAAAAGTGATGAACGCTGAGGTGGATACTACTGCTGGTTTGAAATATGAGAGCTACTCCCAATAAAATAATCGAAATAAATTTAATTCTGAAATTGTGATACAGAAAAGGCCAAGGAACGAATAAGAAAGGCTAAGGAGAAGTTCACTCATTAAAAAAAAAACATTCCCGTTTGCACCCACGGCCGTGTTTGCACCTCCCTTAATGAGCAGGTGTTTGTACTAGATTGTAGTAGATCACCAAATTCATATTTCAGCCGTTCACCGACTACGACCACGACACGAAATCGGGACGGGTTGCGGTGGGTAAAAGGCAGTGGGGGATCAATTGATTTTGGTTGTCCGCCTACATTTTGTGTATTATTAGCTCATGTGGACTTGATTTCGTTGAGCTTATGGATCGAGCAGTGTCTGTGGAGTCGGTGAGTGAGTGAGTCCGGAAACACTTCAGTCAATATCGCTTGAACCAAACACAAGATCTCGATGAAACTTGGCCACCAGCTTCACACCTGATGCCTAACAAAGGTGTATTGAACACATCAAAATCTGCACTCATTAAGGGGGTCTTATGGGTTTGTTTGTTTTTACCACTCCCCACCCCCCCAAAAAGGTATTTGCTATCTTCTCCAAAACTACACACACTGTGTTAATGAAACTTGGCCACCAACTTCATACCTGATGCCTAACAAAGGTGTTTTGTCTGCATCAAAATCTGCACTCAATAAGGGGCTCTTATGGGGGGGGGGGGGTTACCCCTCCCCACCCCCCCAAAAAGGTATTTGCTCTCTTCTCCAAAACTACACACACTGTGTTAATGAAACTTGGCCACCAACTTCATACCTGATGCCTAACAAAGGTGTATTGACCACATCAAAATCTGCACTCATTAAGGGGGTCTTATGGGTTGTTTTTTTTTTATCGCTCCCCACCCCCCCAAAAAGGTATTTGCTATCTTCTGCAAAACTACACACACTATGTTAATGAAACTTGGCCACCAACTTCAAACTTGATGCCTAATAAAGGTATATTGACTGCATTAAAATCTGCGCTCATTAAAGGGGTCTACAGGGGTTTTTTGACCCCCCCTTCCGCCTCCCACAAAAAAACAGGTATTGGGGTGGGGGGTCCTGCGCCGGCAGCCGTTATCTTTTTTTTTTTTTTTTCACATTAGAGGCGAAATATTTACTTGCATCCCACTTTAAACTTTCATCAAATGATGCATTCAAGCTTTTCCTCAAATTTGCCATCATGATCACAATTTTAGAAAATCTGTATTAGTCTAGGTGGATAAATGGGGGTAGAAATGATCATGGTTTTTATTGGGGGTGATCTGAGACGGTGGTGAACAGCTGTCTTGAAGACCTGGAGGGAAGAATGAGATTGAAGAGAATGTGGAAGTTGGTTCAGGTGGGGAAAAAGAGGAACGAATGAGTGGAGGTGAGCAGTGGTTCTGGATTTTGGGAGCGTCACCAGAATGTGGTTGCTGGCAAACCACAGGCACCCTGCATACACCTGGTGTGAAGAGGAACAGGGCATGGATAGAGCAGAGGGTGCCAGACCCGAAAGGAGGTGCTAGAAGACAGAGAGACCATCGACCTGTCTGCGATAGTGAAAGTGATAGATCCGCAGACTCAGGGTCATCGCAGGAGATCCCAAAGATCTCGAAGGACTTGCTTTCCCCGCCATCATGCTGAGCAAGGTGTGAGGCAGGGGCGCCAACCCAGAGGTGAGAGCAGTACTCCATCAAGCTGCGGGTGACGGCCTTGTAGGTGGAAAGGAGTTCAGGTGTGCCAAGGAAGGACTTTGTACAACCGAGGAAGCCCAGTCGACACCTGGCTTTGGAGGCCACCTCTGAAATGTGGTTTGCCCAAGAAATATCATGGCTGATAGTGAGACCCAGTTTGATTGACTGAACCACTTCAAGAGGATTGTTATGAAGGTAGATATGAAGGTTTGTGAGACGGTCCTTTCGGAGAGAGTTAGTGAGAGTGTGAGATTTGTCAGGATTGAAAGATATATTACAAGTGTTTCACCAGTTTGTGAATTGTTTCAAGGTCTGGAGAGAGGGAAGAGGCTGCCTGCCTGTCAGAAGGATGAGGGATGACGGCAGAGGGTGACGTAATCAGGAAATAGGTAAAGCGGATTTTTCAGATAGTCAGAGATTGTCGATGAAGTTTAGAAGATTAAATATGAAAAAAGAAGTTTCTATCTTTGTTTTTCCAAAACAAAGGTTTGTTTTCCATGTAATATAATACTTTTTCTAGATCCAGAGCTTCTCGAACAACAACATAACCAACTGTACCTGTAAGAGGAAAACCGCATTAAGGTGGAAAAAAGAGAGACAGTTAATTGTTGTTAAAAAGAAATCAACCCTTTCAGACACAGAGTGGATTAAATAATTTGTGTCTCATCATTTCCGTCTCGGAAAACCGTTAAATTCGATTGAGAATTAATTTCGGAAAGATCGTATAAATTATTCGATCCATGAGCAGAGATACTTAACTTAAGTGTTCGTAACAACCAACAAACTCAAGAGCCCGGATAGCTCAGTCGGTAGAGCATCAGACTTTTAATCTGAGGGTCCAGGGTTCAAGTCCCTGTTCGGGCGAACTTTTTACATATTTTTAAATGGAGTCGATGTTGTGAAGTTTGCAGAGCTTGCACTGAGTCTGGGAGGGCGGAGCATCGAACTCCATTGGAGATTCCGAGTAATGCGTCATATCAAAGGCTCAATGTCACGTGCTGCTTCCTTGCTTGACGTTCAGCATTCAAATAAGTTATCGCACGAAAAGTTATTGCCATAGGTTGGCAACCACTGTGCAGGTTTGATGGGCCTCGTTGCGTCATCCAATGATGAAGTTCTTCATTGTAAGGTAACTCATTGTAATATTATTATTATTATTATTATTATTATTATTATTATTAAATGTCCCATTTTTATTACTTTTTACTTAAAAACCAAAGACAGTGCAATGCTGTACATGTGTGTTCACAATACCTGGGAAGTCTTGTGGATGCTTCGTTGGAAGGTGTTTGGCTGGCAGGATAGTCTCGATGTCTATATGCCTGTCTATACTATAACTATAATATACTATAGTCATTATCTTATTCAGTAAAACTTATTTAAACGATTAAAAGCCAGATTATCACAAGTATAATTTCTCCTCCATTTTTCTTTTTCTCGACAGATCGAGTAAGAGCAAACAGGCGACAAGAGGCGCTAGAGGACTGCGCTTGGAGCCAACGTACTGTCTGAGACGCATATCCAGCTTTACAATAACAAATTTATCATATAACTGTAATACAACAACAACTTTATCATAGAAGTGTAATACAATAACAATCTTTATCATAGAACTGTAATACAATAACAACTTTATCATAGAACTGTAATACAATAACAACTTTATCATAGAACTGTAATACAATAACAACTTTATTCTGAACGTGAGGTTGAAAAAGTAATATTTGGAACAAATGTTTCATGTTTCTATCAGAGCATTTGCCTCAAAATTAAGTGATGTATGTACTATATACTCAGACACGATTGTGTGTGTGTATGTGTACATGTGTGTGTGTGTGTGTGTGTATGTGTGTGTATGTGTGTGTGTATGTATGTGTGTGTGTGTATGTGTACATGTGTGTGTGTATGTGTACATGTGTGTATGTGTCTGTGTGTGTGTGTGTGTGTGTGTGTGTGTGTATGTGTGTGTATGTGTGTGTACATCTGTGTATGTGTGTGTGTGTGTGTGTGTGTGTGTGTGTGTGTACGTGTGTGTGTGTGTGTGTGTGTGTGTGTGTGTGTGTGTGTGTGTGTGTGTGTGTGTGTGTGTGTGTGTGTGTGTGTATATATATATTTAAAGAAATTTAATAAACAGGAATAAATTACTGCATGGGGCAAGTGTGAAAAACTTCTGACCTCAACAGTTGGGCGACAGAGTTGGGGGACAGAGCACAGACATAGCTTGCAGAACTAGGCCGGAGAGGAGTTGGTAGAAGACAGAAAGACCACCAACCTGCCTGCGGTGAGTGAGGGAAAGGTCCTCAGAGTCAGCTTCATCGTAGGAGATTCCGATGAATCCGAAATCTTTGGTTTCAACCACGTGAAGCCGAGCGAGGTGTGAGGCAGGAGCACCAGCCCAGAGGGGAGAGCAGTATTCCATAAAGCTGTCGATGAAAGCCTTGTATGTGGTGAGGAGCTCAGGTGTGCCAAGGAAGGACTTCGCACGACGGAGGATGCCCAGTGGGCGACTGGCTTTGGAGGCCAGATTGGAAATGTAGTTTTCCCAGGAAAGATCATGGCAGATAGTGAGACCCAAAAGCTTGAGTGACAGAACTTCTTGGAGAGGATTGTTTAGAAAGTAGATGGGAGGGTTGTCCACACGGTCTTTTTGGAGAGGCAAAGTGAGAGTGTGATATTTGTCAGGATTTAAAGACATGTTCAACTTGTTTGACCAGTCTGTGATTTTGTCCAGGTCTGCAGAGAGTGAGGGATGACGTATGGAGCAGCAGAGAGTGGAGTCATCAGCAAGGATGATTTTCCAGAGAGTCAGAGACATTATTGATGAAGACCAGAAAAATCACAGGGCCCAGAACACTGCCTTGAGGAACTCCAGCCTGAAAGGGAAGGGGAGATGAGAGAAATCCATTCAGGGCCACACGTTCACTGCGACTGGTGAGGACGTCCGCAAGCCATGTGTGGAGGTTTCCATGGACACTATAAGAGGGGAGTTTGGTGAGCAGAGCGGGGTGCCAGACCCTGTCGAAGGCACATGATATGTCAAAGGAGACAGCTCTGATTTCCTGTTTGGTGTTGAGGACCTCCATCCATTGTTGAGACAGCAGAAGCAGCATGTCCAGAGTAGAATGACCTGGTCTGAATCCAAATTGATGGTCAAAGATCAAGCCATTGGAGAAGAGGAAGGATTTGATATCCGAAGCAATGATGGATTCCTTGACTTTGCTGATAATTGGGAGCAGGCTGATTGGTCTGTCGTTGCAAGGATCTGTTTTCGCACCTTTTTTGTGTAAAGTGGTAATGTTGGCTAATTTCCAGGCAGGTGGCAGATGACCTTGAGTAAAAGAGAGTGTGAAGAAAATTGAGAGAGGGTGTGAAAGAGCAGCAGAGCAGGATTTTAGGACCTGTGGGCTGATGCCGTCTGGTCCAGTTGTAGAATCAGAGTCGAGGATTGACAGAAACCTTTCCACCTTGTCAGAGAAGAGAAGGACACAGAATCCAGGAGCAGCTGTATACGACTGGGTAAGGTGGGCACAGAGAGAGATGGGTTTGGGACACAAGATTTTGAGGCAAACACAGAGTTGAGGCATTCGGCTTTGCACGTGCGCATTCAACATTGAAGATGAACTCATCTATATATATATATATATATATATATATATATATACAAAGCAAACCATCGATGATGTGGTTGTCGTTTTTTTACTTAAGGTTCACCACAATAAAATCACTCCTCATTTGACCTCACACCGGCATGTGACTGGAAACGAATTATCGCCTCGGGAATAAAAGTGGACACATGCAGAGGCTTGGGGTCTTCTGGCCTGAGGAAGCTCGCATGGAAGCGGATGAAATGTCACCTGAGACAGGGTTTGCTCTTGCTTGTTTATTACTTGATTGGCTGAGTATATCTCGTTACTTTTTTGCTTGGATGCACCTTTAAAAAAATAAATAACCCTAACTAACCCAATGTTATATCACACTGGAAAATGTATAAGTCCCCAATGACGGGAATTGTTCAAGTTAATCGATAAATTTCAACTACTGGCAACGGTACCCGCCCTACGGGCTTTATGGCAGAGTGGCCAGACGGAAGCCTCTCCTCAGTGAAAGACACATGAAAGCCCGCTTGGAGTTTGTAAAAAGCACCCAAAGGACTTGGTTTCATCAAACCACAGAATCTTGTTTCTCACAGTCTGAGAGTCCTTTTGGTGCTTTTTTGCAAACTCCAAGCGGGCTTTCATGTGTCTTTCACTGAGGAGAGGCTTCCGTCTGACCACTTTGCCATGAACCCCAGATTAGTGGAGTGTTGCAGTGATGGTTGTCCTTCAGGAAGTTTCTCTCATCTCCACACAGGATCTCTGGAGCTCAGCCAGAGTGACCATCGGGTTCTTGGTCAAATCTCTTACCAAGGCCCTTGCTCAGTTTGGCCGGGCTGTCATCTCTAGGAAGAGTCCTGGTTGTTCCAAACTTCTTCCTTTTAAGAATTATGGAGGCCACTGTGCTTTTGGGAACCTTCAATGCAGCAGAGATTTTTTTGTAGGCTTCCCCAGATCTGTGCCTCGACACAATCCTGTCTCTGATCTCTGCAGGCAGTTCCTTCGACCTCATGGCTTGGTTTTTGCTCTGATATGCATTGTCAGCTGTGAGACCTTATATAGACAGGTGTGTGCCTTTCCAAATCATGTCCAAGCAATTGCATTTTCCACAGGTGGACTCCAATCAAGGTGTAGAAACAAGGGAGGCACCTGAGCAAAATTTCAAGTGTCATCGCAAAGGGTCTGAATACTTATGTCAATGTGATATTTCAGTTTTTTCTTTTTAATAAATTTGCAAAACTTTCTAAAATCCTGTTTTCTCTTTGTCATTCTGGGGTATTGAGTGTAGATTGATGAGGGAAAAAATGAATTTAAACGATTTCAGCATAAGGCTACAACATAACAAAATGTGAAAAAAGTGAAGGGGTCTGAATACTTTCTGAATGCACTGTATATATCAGGCTAATGCTATCTGTTTGTCTTTCTGTCCCACCCTGAAACATGGAAACACTCCTTGGAGAAAAAAAAAAAACAAGTAAAAATTGCTTTAAATTAATCTAAACCTTCGAGCGGATTATAATTTTTGTGCAGACGGTCTTTTTGAAGAGACAAAGTGGGGTGATATTTGTCAGGATTGAAAGACATGATCCACTTGTTTGCCCAGTCTGTGATTTTGTCCAGGTCTGCAGAGAGTGAGGAGGCTGCAGACTGCCGATCTGAGGGATGAGGAATGGAGCGACAGAGAGTAGAGTCGTCAGCAAAGTGATAGAGAGGATTTTCAAGAGAGTCAGAGAGATCATTGATGAAGACCAGAAAAAGCACAGGGCAACATTTAACCCACAGCATTTAACCCCTGACTATCTCTTCTCCTTCTCCCTCCTTTTGCTTTAAATATTTCCCTATTGATTCTTGTCTTTTTGCAATTGTTGTTTTCATGTTTTGTTATGCATTATGTTTTGCACTCTGTCAAAGCGCCTTTGGGCTTCATGAAAAGCGCTATACAAAATAAATGAATTATTATTATTATTATAACAAAATGTGAAAAAAGTGAGGGGTCTGAATACTTTCTGAATGCACTGTATGTCTCTCATGAAGTCTTTGCAGGAATCTAAAGCTCTCAACATTACTGGCATCTTCCGTAATGAAGTTGAAGCACAAGCGCTGTTGCTTTCACGTCATAGCAAGGGTCAGTGGCCTACTTGTTTCTTACTGCCTCAACTCTCGTCTAGCTCCACCTGCTCTTTCAGCCCTCTGGCCTTCACCAGCAGTTGCAAGATGCATGCATTCTAACTACTTGATCTCAATTTAATGTCATACATTGAACACTGTATAACATGAATCGGAACTTGAATCCGAACACGAACCTGCAGTTTAGCAGTACTTTGGCTCTGAATTTGGAAAATTTTACGGAATCTCGGCCACGCATGTGCACAGAGGAGCAACGTAATTGCTTCAGTCTGTCTGCCTGTCTGGCAATCAAACAAAATTGAAAATCATTCCAAACAGGAAACTTACTGTTGTTAGGAACGTCATAAAAGACAAACAGCCATGAATAACAAATTTAAGGTGTCAAATAAGGTGATGTAAAAGAGGGTGCCATCAGTGGTGGTTAAACCTCCGATTCAATACTTTGTGTTTTTTTTTTAGACGGCCTTTAAAACTTTAATTATATCGAAATTTAATGATGTATTTGAACAACGTAGAGCACGAATCGCCTTGTTTGCACTCCCAAAATCCTCCACTTCAGTAGTACTTGGGCAAAACTTTATTCCGTCTCGACCAATCCTCCCACAGATCTCTCGATGTCTCCATGTCTCTCGGTCCCTGCTCTCAAATGTTGTGTTTGTGTCCTACCCCCTCTCTCCCCATCTTGTCTACCGCTCCCGATGTTATTTGTTTTATGTGTCGGTTTGTCTTTCTGTGTGATTAATGTTTGCTCTTTCACGAGCCTCGATCTTGTATACAAAAAAAAAATAAAAAAAATAAAATTTGCTGCACGCTCTGATGGCGGATTAACACGAGATTCAGACAAAGATGTCAGCTTGTGCTCAGAAATCGTGCTCATGCTCGGAAATATAGATCGTGCTCAAAAATGCACAGCAAGGGTTGAAAAGACTTTCCATGTACCTTTTCTCAAAACTAAATGAGGTAAGTTGTTCTATGAACACTATAGTTTCAACTGTTTGTGGAACTACTTGATTGTTCAATGGTTTATATATATTTAACCACTATTTATTTATTTTTTGAATTAATAATTATTATTTTAATTAATATTTTAGTATTTTAATTATAAATTTTATTTTCAAATAATTTAATTATATTTCATATTTTAAATAATAATATTTTAATAATATTGTTGCGGTTTTGAGAACCCACACAAGTAACATCATTAAAGGTTAAAGGTTGCACCCCATAGATAGGCCATATGCAACACGTAGGTCACCTTAGGACATTAGTTATTTCTTAGTATGTGTTTAGATAAGGCCATGTCCAGTAGTTGCATCTGCGTTGTGCAAAACAAATAAGAGTAGGCCCCTCGTCCATTTTGCAGCCTCCCTTCCATCGACGACATTAAGCGCTAGCCAGTCTGTAATCACCCTCGCCCTTTAGGTTGCCAGCAGCCTTCGCAACCTCGCTGGGCTTCCGCTCAAACCAGCCCAAAGGCCACGAGGTAAGGCCCGAAAAGGGGGCGGAGCACAAGGGTGGAGGTGCGGCCACGTCAAGCAGCCATCAAGGCGGAGCCGGTAAGCCCTCAGCAGCCAACCAGGGTTGAGGTGAGATCGCCTGACAGGGCGTGGCTGGAGATTCGGGAGGGTTCGCTGGGCGTGGCAATATAACCCCTTGCGCGAGGCCCCCACCTCAGTTCTGAGAAGGGAGAGGCGCTCACAAAGTTCGTGCGCAGAGTTATGAGGGGAGGGCTTGAGTGATGAACATTGTACCTGAGTTATGAGGAGGGACGCAGCTGCAATCATTGCGCTCTGAGTTATGATGGGAGAGGTGCCTGGTTTGAGTACCTGAGTTATGAGCAAGAGTTATGAACCAGAAGGACTGATTGGAAGGAGCGCATTCAGAAGGACTTGAGGGGGTGAGCGCGTTTTGCGAAAGAACTCGTACGATTGGCGTTGAAGGACATTCGTTGGAGGAATGCGCCATTGTGAAAGTTTTGCCGGGGATCACCGGTTGAGAATTCGGCTTGGGCTTGCGGTGCGCAAACATCCAAACACCCGTATTCCTATTACATACGCGGCCAAGAGCCACGAAGTCGCCGATAGCCCAGTTTACCATTTCCCCGATATAATTGTCCACTCGCGCCTACGCTACGCGGAGAGCTGCCTGCCGTCCACCATCGTCTGCTGGTACGGGTCGAGGACCGGGATGAGCTGTGGACGCCATCGCTGGACCTTCCACCCTACCTTCGTCATCCCCACATGAGTCTGAGTCTGAGACCGAGTCTGAGAGCGAACGGGCCCGAGTCCAAGGGATAAGTAAGACTGTCTAAGGCTGCCCTGTGTATCTGCTTCTTCCTCTTCATTGTACATTGCTCTTTCTTTTCCTCTTCTTCTTGTGTAAATAACTAATAAATTACTTGTTCTTCCTGGTTTTCCTCTTAATCCGATCGTCTCAGTCATTTCTCAATTGGGTAAGCGTGGCACGATTAGGAACCGCTTAGAATCGGGTCTAGTACCTGTTAACGGCCCGAATCGCGGCTCGCTTTGCTCGGCGTGTCCACTAACGCTGTGGTTCGGGCCGGAGTTATTTCCTTGCTTCACGGTCGGTGTTAGTACTTAGGTAATAGGACTAATTCGACCAACAACCCTATTTAACACCGACCGGAAGGAACGTGATAACTTCGGGATCGCGGGCCAGTAAAAGGACAAGGGGATTAATCCCCCCTTGATAAGGGGAAGGCCGACGTCGGAGATCGGCAACAATATTTTAGTATTTAATTATATTTTAATTTTTATTTAAACTAATTTAAATATTCATTATTATTATTATTATATTTAAAATATTTATTTATTAATTATTTATTTATTATTTATTATTCTATTATTATGTATTATTATTTATTATTTAAAATATTTATTTATTATTTAAATATTTAGTTTATTTAAATCTTATAATTCTAATTAATTTTATTAATATTTTAATTATGAAATAATTTAATTATATTTAATATTTAAAATAATAATATTTTGGTAAGTATTTTAGTATTTAATTAAATTTTAGTTTTTAGAAATAATATTTTAGCATTTTAAAGATATTTTTAATTTAATTTTAAGTATTTTTAAATATATTAATTTAGTATTAATTAGTAATTAGTATTATAATTTAATTATAAATTATAATAATTAATATTTAATAATAATTAGTAATTATAAATTTTATATTTTTATTTAATTATAAATTTTATTTTAATTCTATTAATTTTTAGTATTTTCATTATTTTTTTTGCTATATTTTCTTACAGCGAAGTTACCTTAGATATAATAAGCAACTAGAATCGCACTCGGTAGAGTGCATGCCTCCACCAGGCTAAACAGTTTACGTTTTGTATACAATTTATCTGGTTCTGTACTTTAACCAAAATCTAATCGGATTGTTCTTATCACCTAACCAATCTTATCCTAACTTAAAATAACCTAACTTATCACCTAACTTATCACCTATCACCTAATCCATCAGGTTTTACCATAATCCATCCAAAACTTTTTAAGATTTCTGACTATATATCATTTTTGTCCCTATCACTCAATGGTGAAGATTCGCTTGAAAAATTATCGGATGAATTCGGATCTTCTCCAAAATTGAATCAATTCTTCCTTGTCACCCACCCAATCTGTCCACCACATCTTTTTGAGATATCCTGGTCACAGACAGGCAGACAAACAAACAGAAAGACAATGGGTGAAGACATACTTCACCTTTGGTGGTGGAGGTAAAAATAGAAAACTATCTTCAACACTGAACTTGAACCAGAATATATTTGATATCAAAGCAAAAACCTAATAATAATAAAAGATTGATATTTGATACCACGTGGTGTTCAGGCTCGACCAATTACGAATAATGTTGTAAATCCAGACTTGAATTGGTGAGGCAAGGATGTAATATTGGTTAATTTGTTAGCTACACAGGTGAGCATTTTGATTGATGTCGAGGCATCCAGTTGCTCCATTCGGACTATGTGCTGACCCGATTGCTGAAAAAGGAATGATCAATGTTTGTTTAGTGCAATAATCAATCAGCAATGATTGGTAATTGTAAGTTACCCGGAATACACCGAAATGTACATCAATCTCCATATTTGTTACGAGCCAGATTTGGTGAGCCATGTGGTTTCGATGAGGGACGTCATGGTTTCTAGTGAAAGTTGGAAGGACTTTGATACATCTTGAAATGATTTGTGTTGCTTTAGAAATGAACATTTGAGTCACCAATAAGCTATCATTTTGAACACGTCATGAAATCGAAAAGTTCGTTCTTACGAGGATAAACAAGGAACTTGGACGCAGGAGGAGTTCATTTGGCCCATCAAGTCTGCACTCGATCATCATCACAGTAATTCAATCTATCAGATTATCGACTTTATTTCACTGGGAGAGGAGATGTGGGGAGTAGCATGGGCAGGTCATGGGACATCACCAGTGTTCCTTTTTTTTTTGGTTATTTCTCCAAAATCCCGGTGTCCGTCCGTCTGTACGTACGTTGTTAACATTTGGCTAAAACATCTTTTCCTCACAAACTACAAGACCGATATGGACCAAATTTGGTGTGACGCATCATAACAGGAAGGCCTCATGGGGTTGTGCTCCCCATCCGGATCTGCCCATTTAAAGAGGGGGGGGGGTTGGGAGGAGGGGGGTTTTGTGCCAAATATTGGTATTTTATTCAAAAATCTTCTTCTCAGAAACCGACAACCGGATCCAGACCAAACTGGCAAGGCGTCATCCTGACCATGCCATAATGTTATGTTGTGCTCCCCATGGCCAGATCTTTCCTGGAAAGGCGGCCAAGGGCCCCCTCCCCAAATCCCTCATGAACTAAAACATTTTCTTCTCCACAGCCATCGGAGCGACATGGACCAAATTGAGTACAATGCATCAAGACAGTAAGGTCACATGGGGTTGTGGTACCGATCTGGATCCACCCATTTAAAGGAGGTAAAAGGAGGTTTTGCACCAGATATTGGTATTTTATTTTAAAAATCATCTTCTCAGAAACCGACAACCGGATCCAGACCAAACTGGCCATGCGGCATCGTGACCACGCTCTAACCTTAAGTTGTGCTCCACATGGCCAAATCTCCCCTGGAAAGAGGACAACAGGCTCCCTCCCCTAATTCCTCACATTCACGAAAACATATTTTCCTCAAACTCCATGACGGATATGAACCGAATTTGGTATGATACATCAGAACAGTAAGGTTTCATAGGGTTGTGCTCCCCATCCGGATCCTTGTGCTCAAAGTCACCACGTTCTTTTTGCAAAACCACCACTCTTCTCTCTCCCTTTCTTGCGGACCACATCAATGCCCGTCCTGTCCTTTCTTTCCCTTCTTAAATGCTCTCTGTGATGTCTTTGTCTCTCTGTTGCCCTTTGACCCTTTGTCAGTCTGTGGACCTGCATATTCTGTCTTTTAGCTCCACCATAAGCACATAATTCTGCATTCAAAACAGCACATATGGAATGTTGAGCCACGTCACGTGGTGTTTATTTATTAATTTATTTGTGCAAAGCGGACTATCTAGTTAGGGATTGCCACTTTCACTCTACAAATATAGGCAAAAACATCTTGCATACAAAAAAAACGTTACTTTCAGAAGTAAATTCCACCTAAATGAGCAGAAGTATGTTATTTTGCACTTGTTTATTTCAGGTCAGCCATTAGGTCACAGCTTGTTGGTGGGAAACGAGGCCCACTTGAGTATCTATGTCCGAGATTGCACAAACTTAGCAAACAAATTGGCAGCAGCTGTGGGCAGATGAGAAGGGCACGCGGGCAAGTCGATGCCGGCAAAGCCCCTGCGCGTGTTTGTACGTGCCATCTGCCTGTGCCAGGCGGGCAAGCCTCCTTGGCACGCGGTCGGGAAGCCACGCGTACAATGGTCGTGTGTGTGGAGCGCGTGGGCCCTGCGATCTGAAACACCATAAAGCACACTATGCACACAGCTGCGGTTCCAAACGCGGCCTGAAACGGCGGCAACTATGCTGGCATCTTGAACATACTTCTGAAATGGCATGGCAGAAATGTCTTAAGTGTCGAGCAGTTTACGAAGCTCATTTTTCAACGATCTGTTTCGCTTTTAATAGCAAAACTAGGGTTCTCTTTTAGCCCTGCATTCGACTCTGAGCTCCCTGGTCCTGGGTTGGATTCCCAACAAAATCTGATGCAATGAAAACTTTCGCGTGGTGCCGTGCCAAGTACCAAGCATGCACAAACACGAATGATTATCAGGGGACAACACAGCCAAACATTATTATTTTCCCTGCTGTAGTAGAATATTTTACTTTACATACAGTGCCGATAGAAAGTCTACACCCCCTTTCAAAATTTTCACCTTTTGTTGCCTTATAGCCCGGAATTAAAATCCTGCCTAGATCAGACTTTACACCTTTATTTACACACCGTAAATTATTTATTTAATAATTTAATTAATAATTTCACACCGTAATAATTCATTTACACACTGTAAATTTAGACACCTTTACACCTTTATTTACGCACATTTACACACCGTTTTTATTTACACACCGTATTCAGACTTTTATTTACACACCGTAACCCACAACTTCCAAGTGAAAAACAAATTCTACAAGTGTCAGAAAATTAATTAAAAATACAAAACCGGGATATCTTGGTTGGGTAAGTGTCCACCCCACTCCCCCCTTATAATAGCAATTGTAAATTAACTCAGGTGTAACAAATCACCTTCAAAATCACACACCAAGATTATTGGCCTCCACCTGTATTAAATTATTTCAGAATAAAATCAGCTGTTCCTGTAGGTTTCCTCTGCTGGGTAGTGCATTTCACAGCAAAGACTCAACCCTGAGCACCAAGGAGCTTTCAAAAGATCTCCAGGATAAAGTTGTGGAAAGGCACAGATCAGGGGATGGGTGTAAAAAATATTTCAAAGGCCTTGAATATACCTTAGAGAAGTCAAGACAATCATTAGGAAGTGGAAGGTGTATGGTACCAAGAAGATCCTGCCGAGATCAGGCCGTCCTTCCAAACTGGATGGCCAAGCAAGGAGGAGACTGATCAGAGAGGCCTCCAAGAGGCCAATGACAACTTTGAAAGAGCAACTGGCCTTTATGGCAAAGACTTGTCACTGTGTGCATGTGTCAACAATATCCCAAGCATTCCACAAGTCTGGCCTGTATGATAGGGTGGCAATAAGGAAGCCATTACTCAAAAAGACCACCTTGAGTCCCGTTTGAGGCATGCAAAAAACACTCCAGAGATTCTGAAGCCATGTGGCAAAAAGTTTTGTGGTCTGACGAAAGTAAGATGGAACTTTTTGGTTTAAATGCAAAATGTTACGTTTGGTGCAAACCCAACACAGCACATCAACCAAAGAACACCATCCCTACTGTGAAGCATTGTGGTGGCAGCATCATGTTATGGGGATGTTTCTCATCAGCAGGGACTGGGGGACTTGTCAGGATAGAAGGGAAAATGGATGGAGCAAAATACAGAAAAATCCTAGGGGAAAACCTGCTGCAATCTGCAAGAAAGCTGAAATTGGGACGGAAGTTCACCTTTCAGCATGACAACGACCTGAAGCACACAACCAAAGCTACATTGGAGTGGCTAAGGAACAAAAAAAAAAATTGTCCTTGAGTGGCCCTGTCCACCTAAATCCAATCGAAAATCTGTGGCACGACTTGAAGATTGTTGTCCATCAACACTCCCCACACAACTTGCCTGAGATTGAACAGTTTTGTACAGAAGAATGGACAAATATTGCCCAATCAAGGTGTGCAAAGTTGGTAGAGACCTATCCCAACAGACTCACACCTGTAATTGTTGTCAAAGGTGCTTCCACCAAGTACTAACTCAGGGGGGTGGACACTTATCCAACCGAGATATTCTACTTTTGTACTTTAAATTACCTCTGCCACAAAAGGTGGATGAGGTTATGTTTTCACTCATGTCTGTCTGTTTGTCTGTCCATTTGTGAACAAGATATCTCAAAAGATTGTGGACGGATTCGGTCGAAATTTGGCAGAGATGTAGCGTATGCGACAAGGAATAATCGATTCAATTTTGGTGAAGATCCGGATCCGGCTAGTATAAGTTTTTTTTAGTGATTCTTCACCATTGGGAGATTGGGCCAAAAACGATACAAAGCAGGATATCTGAAAAGTTGTGGATGGATGATTTTGATTAAATGTGATTTCTGTATTGTGATTTTCTGGTCCACTCTGGGATACAAAACGTAAACTGTTCTGTTCACCTGGCGGAGGCGGCGGTTGTAGTTAATTTTCTGAAATTTGTTGAATTTGTTTTTCACTTGAAGGTTGTGGATTACGATGTCTAAATAAAGGTGGAGAAAGTCTGGTTTAAAGCAATTTAATTCCAGGGTGAAAGGCAACAAAAGGTGAAAATTTTGAAAGGGGGTTTATACTTTCTATAGGGACTGTATCTACTTAATCTTTAGGCAACATTATGTCTGTGTCTGTGCAGCTCTTTCCTGTACTCATTACTCATTGACTTCTCCTTTGTACCCAAGACCACATCCCTGTCCCGTTCCATGCACCTTTTCATCACAATACACAATATCTGTGATTGCTGAAGATTAATGAAATTACTTGCTTCTATATCTGTTGCAATTGTTCCTCTAATTTGTCTCAAACCTCCACCCTCTCCCCTCAAAAATTCCAAACTCATCACCGTAATCACAGAACCCCAGAGTTGGTCTCTTTATTGGCCAGGAAATGCAACCTGCGAACAACGAAAATGCATATCAACGATGGAAGTTTGCTTTTCTTGATATTCTTCATCCAACGACCTGTGAAACTGAATTTGTAGTTTCCACTGCATCATCTTCATTATCAGTCAATGGTGTCCAACAAAAGTTATTCAACACCTTCTGCCTTTTTTTTTTTTTGTATACAAGATCGAGGCTCGTGTAAGAGCTAACATTTATCACAAAATGACAAACTGACACATAAGATAAAGGGAGCGGAAGACAAGATGGGGAGAGAGATGGAAGCACACAAGTACAACAATTGAGAGCAGGGACATCGGAAGATCTGTGGGAGGGAGAGGGCTTGGGGGAGGAGGCATGGGAAGGGGGAGGGGTGTGGGAGAGGTATAAAACACATGGACACTGCTAGGACTTCCAGTAAAGAAGTTGGTATTTCAAAAAAAGTGGATCTGGGGTGAATTAATGGGGGTAGAAAAGATCAAGGTTTTGGATGGGAGAAGATAAGAGATGGTAGTGAACAGAGATGGTAGAAGTAAAAACATGGAAAAAAACATGAGTGAGTGAAAGGCCTTCGGAGTTAGCTTTATCGCGGGAGAAAGTAGTTAAGAAAGAAAGTTAGCGGGAGTTAGCCTTCGTTCCTCTTTGGAATTTTTTTAACTATCCCCATTAACCCTTTCCTGTACCTCTTCTCCTGGAAAAGTAATGGCAAACCACCCAGTATAACCCTTGCCAAGAAACTACTTTGGCAGTACTAACACTCCGTAACACAGTATGGTACATCAGAATCAGAATACCTCTTATCACTTACCTTTTATCCTCTCTATTCCATCATGAAGCTTGTCTTTCAACAATATTAAAGTCAGCACTGATGAGAAAACAGGAAAATGACGACAACGACAATCTGTAGAGAGCATACCTCCGCCAGGCTGAACTGTTTACGTTTTGTATCCCATTGATCGGCCAGATCCGCATTCGGATTTGAACCAAATCGAAAAGGCTTGTTCTTGTCTCCGAACCAACTCATCCACCAAGTTTTGTCGAAACCAATCCACAACTTTTGAAAATATCATGCTAAATATCCTTTTTGATGCGATCTCTCCATTACGAAAATCACTTGGAAATTTTGAAGAAAATTCTCATATCTGGATCCGGATCTTAAGAAAAATCGTATCACTTCATCCTTGTTACATACCCAAGGTGTCCACCAACTTTCATCTGAATCCGTCCATAAATTTTTGAGATATCATGCTGTGTATAGTTTTTGGCCCGATCTCCCAATGGTGAAGAATCACTTAAATAATAATTATGATAGTCTGATTCGGAATACAACAAAATCGAATCAATTCATCCTTGTCACACATGGAAACTGTCTATCAAGTTTCGTCCGAATCCGTCCGTAACTTTTTGATATATCATGCTCATCGACGGACAGACAAACAGAGAGGCAGACAAACAGGGGTGAAAACACAAGCTACCTCCACCTTTAGCTACGCAAGGTAATAAAGAGGGAATTAGGCCCTACATTATACAATATCGAGGCTCATGGAACAGTGAAGTGACAGAGGGTAAGAAGGGAAATGAACTGACAGTGGGATAATAAGGTGACAGTTTGACGCATCAAGCAAGGGAATGAATTAACAGGAAGACAGAGAGAGAGAGGAAACAGGGTTGGCTTTGTGGAATGACCTGGACAGAAACAAAACCCATGAGTTGTGGATGAGAGGCGATCATGGAGTTAGGCAGAGATAAGTCTTCAGATCTTCTGGAATTATAGAGTACTGCATATCATTTTGTTTATGACAGGGGGGAGGCCATGGGAATGCAAAATTCTGGGAAGGTAATGCATATCTAACTCTATAATTTTTTACTATCTTCAATATACGTTATTGTAGGACTTTTCTCCGAACTTTGTGCTGACCTCTTCCACACATTGAAGAGATAACTGGACACACTCAGTCATTCATTTGCAATTTTAATCATTATCCATTTGCTGTGATCTGTCATCACACTCTGACTTGCACATACAGTACCCTCCATAAGTATTGGAACAACAACAACAACAACAACTTGCATTTTAAGGCCATTTTCCCTGCTAGAGCGGGGGTTAGCCTTGCGGTCCCCATGACAATCTTCTCCATTTTGCCCTATTTTCTGCATCTCCCCTTGTTAACCCCCTTGCCCGCATTTCTTCTTCCACCATCTTTAGCCAAGTCTTTCTCGGTCTTCCCCATCCTCTACTTCCTTCAACATTCATTTCCATCACTCTTCTCAACCAGTCACTTTCATCCTTCCTTAACACATGACCAAACCATCTCAACCTGTTCCTCTTCACAGCATCAATCACAGGCTCTATTCCCATCATCTTTCGCAATTCATCATTTGTCTTCCTCTCTCTCAACGATAATCCGCACATCCACCGAACCATTCGCATTTCAACCCTTTCCAGCCTTCGTTGCTGCTCTTCATTCATGACCCATGTTTCGCTCCCATAAATCATAAGACTTCTCACACATGCAGCATACACCATTCCATTCAGCTTCAACGGCACTCCCCTCCTCATCAGCACGCCACTCAGTTCCCGAAACTTCTTCCATGCACATCTAACTCGAGCAACCGTTGCCGAGTCTAATCCACCTTCTCCATTCAGCATGTCTCCGAGGTAGCAAAATGTTTTCACACCTTCCAGCTTCACACCGTCTCCAAGAACCAACTGAACATTTCCTCCATCTGCAGCTCCCTCTGTGCACACCTTACATTTGAATGTAGCTGCCACACTGGTTAATGACCCTCTCAGACCACTACATTTTTGATGAACCCACTCAGCGCACATTGTACATTGAATGGAGTTCACTCCGACACCCTTCCTGCACACAGCACATGGCCACTTCCCAGTTCTTTCCACCTCACCACATGTTTTACCACTTGCCATCACCTTCGTCTTTCCTATATTCACCTTCAGACCTTTTGTCTCCATACATTCCTTCCACGTGTTCATCTTTTCCTTCAGTCCATCCATCCTTTCCGCAATCAACACCAGATCATCTGCATACAACAACTCCCATGGTAAACCCTCCTTTACGTTCTGAGCCAACACCTCCATCACAGCTACAAATAGTAGTGGACTTAGTATCGACCCCTGATGCACTCCCACCTTCACCTCAAACTCACCACTGTTCCCGTCCTTCGTCCTTACAGCTGTGCGCGCTCTTTTGTACATTGCCATCACAACTCTGATCAACCATTCCTCCACTTCTAACTTCCTCAATGCCCATGTCAATACTTCACGTGGAACCATATCGAATGCTTTCTGCACATCAACAAAGCCGAGAAACAACTTCTTCCTCTTCTCCATGTACTTCTCCTGCAACTGCCTCACAATAAAGAGCGCGTCTGTCGTTCCTCTTCCTGGTATAAATCCAAACTGCATTTCATCGATCTTCACCTTCTTCCTTATCCTCCTCTCCAACACCCTTTCCAATACCTTCATTACATGCTCCAATAACTTTATTGCTCGGTACGCGCCACACTCCAGAGGGTCACCTTTCCCCTTGTATAGAGGGACGAAGGTACTCAGTTCCTAATCCACTGGAATGCGACCTTGTTTCACCACCAGATTACAGATCTATGCCATTCTCTTCACACCCCAACTTCCTGCTGCCTTCAACATATCTCCCACAACTCCCGTCGGCCCTCCCGCTTTTCTACTCTTCATTGCTTTTATCGCTTCCTCAACTTCCTTCTCAGTTATCTTCTCTGCCGATCCTAAAACTGGGTTACTCTCTATGTTGCCATCCCATTCATTCTCTGTATTCAACAGCATTTCCATATATCTTTTCCATCTTCCTTAAATTCCATCTGGGTCCACAACGATTTGTCCCACTTCATCCTTCAAGCAACTCACCCCCATCACATCACACCTCTCTTTCGCAATCTGCTTTGCAATCCTGAATACCGCTCTCTGACCCTCTTCCGAATCCAAGCGTTCTCCAAACATTTTCCTAAATGCCTCCTGCGCCTTTGCTACCTCTTTCTTTGCAGCCTTCTTGGCTGCCTTATAACTTTCATGCTCTGCTTTTTCTGCTCCCGTACCCTTCGCCTTCTGCCACTCCTTGAACTTCTTCCTCTTCTCGTCAATCCTCTTTCCAACTTCATCATCCCACCACCATGTTTCGGAGTGCCTCGGTGGTCCTTTTTTCCATCCACATACCTCACCAACCGCTCCCAACAGACTATCTTTCATTAACATCCAACCACGTTCAAGCTCAAACACATCATCCTCTACCCGAAACAGCCTCTCTTTTAATGCCTCCCTTACTGTCACCTCTTTCAACCTCCACACCTTCACTCTCGGTTGGTACTTCACCCGCCGAGCTCTCCTCGCACCTTTCACCCTTATGTCGCAGACAAACAAGTGGTGCTGTGAAACAGCCTCCTCCCCCGGGATCACCTTTGTGTCCCGGAGGTGCCCCTTATCTCGCCTACGCACCATCAGGTAGTCAACGGTTGTCGTCGACCCACCTGACGTGTATGTAACAAGCTTATTATCCCCTTTCTGGAACTGAGTATTACAAATCAACAAATCAGCTCCATCAGCAAACTCCAAAATCCTTTCACCTTCTTCATTTCTCACACCATATCCGTAACCCCCATGAACTCCCTCAAAACCGTCCATACTCCTTCCCACATGTCCATTTAGGTCTCCTCCTACCACAACAACTTCCTCATCTTTCACGTTTACCATCAGCTTCTCTATCGCACACCAGAACTTGTCCTTCTCTTCATCGCTCCGATCAACCTGCGGAGCATATCCCGAGATGACGTTCACCAAGAGCTTTCCAATCATCATTTTCACCATCATCAACCTAGCACTCACTCTCGTCACACTCACCACACTGTCTACAAACTCCTCAGAAAACAGGACACCAACACCATTCACACCCTCCAGGCACCCTTGCCACACAAACTTGTATTCTGTCCCTGCCTACCCTTCACCATTCTCACACCACTTCCCTTCCATCTCGTCTCTTGCATACAACATATGTCCACTCTTCTTCTGATCAATACTTCCACCACTTCTCCTGATCTCCCTGTCATTGTCCCTACATTCCATGTCCCAAACCTCAGAAACCGATCTCCACTTCGGGCTGTACCCTGCCCATATGTAGTTGTAATTTTCATGGTTCTCTTTTTGAGGCAATGTTTTTATGGCCGGATGCCCTTCCTGACGCCAAGTATTGGAACAGTGTAGTCAAATTTGTTATTATTGCTAAATACTCAATAAACATGTATTTGGGATGAAAAGATGGAATAGAAGCGTTACGCCTAGGTCCCCCGTCGGGGAAGTGATGTGAGTTGACAAAGTGGGAAGACGCAGAAAACATGCTAAGATATGATATTTCGCTCACAAGGTTCAGACATACATGGAGGCGGCCATCTTGAATTTTTACGTGGCGACCCAATTTTCAATAACGTTCTTCCTTATGCCTAGATACACCCACACACCAGATTAGAAGTTGGTACTTCGCTTATTTTTCAAGATATTCCGCTCACAAGGTTCAAACATACATGGCGGCGGCCATCTTGGATTTTGACGTGGCGACCCAATTTTCAATAGCGTTCGTCCTTATGCGTTGATACACCCACACACCAGATTAGAAGTTGGTACTTTGCTTATTTTTCAAGATATTCCGCTCACAAGGTTCAGACATACATGGCGGCGGCCATCTTGGATTTTGACGTGGCGACCCAATTTTCAATAGCGTTCTTCCTTATGCGTACATACACCAACACACCATATTAGAAGTTAGTAGTTCGTTTATTTTTCAAGATATTTCGCTCACAAGGTTCAGACATATATATGGTGGCGGCCATTTTGGATTTTGACATGGCGATCCAATTTTCAATAGGGTTCTTCCTTATGCTTAGATACACCGACACACCAGATTAGAAGTTGGTAATTCGCTTATTTTTCAAGATATTCCGCTCACAAGGTTCAGACATACATGGCGGCGGCCATCTTGGATTGTGACGTGGCGACCCAATTTTCAATAGGGTTCTTCCTTGTGCCTCGATACACCCACAGGCCAGATTAGAAGTTGGTACTTCGTTTATTTTTCAAGATATTTCGCTCACAATGTTCAGACATATATATGGTGGCGGCCATCTTGGATTTTGACGTGGCGACCCAATTGGTAATATCGTTCTTCCTTATGCGTAGATACACGCACACACAAGATTAGAAGTTGGTACTTCGCTTATTTTTCAAGATATTCCGCTCACAAGGTTCAGACATACATGGCGGCGGCCATCTTGGATTTTGACATGGCGAACCAATTTTCAAGAGGGTTCTTCCTTATGCCTAGATACACCCACACACCAGATTAGAAGTTGGTACTTCGCTTATTTTTCAAGATATTCCGCTCACAAGGTTCAGACATACATGGCGGCGGACATCTTGGATTTTGACATGGCGAACCAATTTTCAAGAGGGTTCTTCCTTATGCCTAGATACACCCACACACCAGATTAGAAGTTGGTACTTCGCTTATTTTTCAAGATATTCCGCTCACAAGGTTCAGACATACATGGCGGCGGCCATCTTTGATTGTGACGTGGCAACCCAATTTTCAACAGCTTTCTTCCTTATGCATAGATACACCCACACACCAGATTAGAAGTTAGTGGTTCGTTTATTTTTCAAGATATTTCGTTCACAAGGTTCAGACATACATGGCGGCGGCCATCTTGGATTTTGACGTGGCGACCCAGTTTTCAACGGCATTCTTCCTTTTCCGTAGATACACCCACACACCAGATTAGAAGTTCGTAGTTTGTTTATTTTTCAAGATATTTCGCTCACAAGGTTCAGACATATATATGGTGGTGGCCATCTTGGATTTTGACTTGGCGACCCAATTGTCAATAGCCTTCTTCCTCATGCCTCGGTACACCCACACACAAGATTAGAAGTTGGTACTTTGCTTATTTTTCAAGATATTCCGCTCACAATGTTCAGACATACATGGCGGCGGCCATCTTGGATTTTGACCTGGGGACCCAATTTTCAATAGGGTTCTTCCTTATGCCTAGATACACCCACCCACCAGATTAGAAGTTGGTACTTCGCTTATTTTTCAAGATATTTCGCTCACAATGTTCAGACATATATATGGTGGCGGCCATCTTGGATTTTGACGTGGCGACCCAATTTTCAACAGGTTTCTTCCTTATGCCTCGATACACCCACACACCAGATTAGAAGTTGGTACTTTGCTTATTTGTCAAGATATTTCGTTCACAAGGTTCAGACATACATATGGTGGTGGCCATCTTGGATTTTGACGTGGCGACCCAATTTTCAATAGCGTTCTTCCTTATGCGTAGATACACTCACACACCAGATTAGAAGTTGGTACTTCGCTTATTTTTCAAGATATTTCGTTCACAAGGTTCAGACATATATATGGTGGTGGCTATCTTGGATTTTGACGTGGCGACCCAATTGTCAATAGCCCTCTTCCTTATGCCTAGATGCACCCACACACAAGATTAGAAGTTGGTACGTCGCTTATTTTTCAAGATATTCCGCTCACAAGGTTCAGACATACATGGGGGCGGCCATCTTGGATTTTGACGTGGCGACCCAATTTTCAATAGGTTTCTTCCTTTTACCTAGATATGCCCACACACCAGATTAGAAGTTGGTACTTCGCTTATTTTTCAAGATATTCAGCTCACAAGGTTCAGACATACATGGTGGCAGCCATCTTGGATTTTGACCTGGCGACCCAATTTTCAATAGCGTTCTTCCTTATGCCTAGATACACCCACACACAAGATTAGAAGTTGTTACTTCGCTTATTTTCAAGATATTCCGATCACAAGGTTCAGACATACATGGCGGCGGCCATCTTGGATTTTGACGTGGCGACCCAATTGTCAACAGCGTTCTTGCTTGTGCCGAGATACACCCACACACCAGATTAGAAGTTGGTACTTCGCTTATTTTTAAAGATATTTCGTTCACAAGGTTCAGACATACATGGAGGCGGCCATCTTGGATTTTGACGTGGCGACCCAATTGTCAACAGCGTTCTTGCTTGTGCCGAGATACACCCACACACCAGATTATAAGTTGGTACTTCGCTTATTTTTCAAGATATTCAGCTCACAAGGTTCAGACATACATGGTGGCGGCCATCTTGGATTTTGACGTGGCGACCCAATTTTCAATAGGGTTCTTCCTTATGCCTCGATACACCCACACACCAGATTAGAAGTTGGTACTTCGCTTATTTTTCAAGATATTCTGCTCACAATTTTCAGACATACATGGCATCATACATACATGGCGGCGGCCATCTTGGATTTTGACGTGGGTTGCACCCACACACCAAATTCGAATGCGGTCCTTCGCTTACGTACGCATCCGCACACGTACGCATGCACGCCCGCACGCACGCACGGACGGACGGACGGACACACGAACGGAGGGGAAAACCATAGTCCCCTTTTCACTCCGCGGTGCGACGGGGGGCAATGAGGCAAGAGTACAGAAGGTCATCTTTTATTTCTTGGTATTTCTATGTATTTATGTTTTACCATTGTGGAACAATAGCACTTTTTATGTTCAGTCCCACATTTCCGGTAAGCATAAGTATTTGAACAGATTCACTTGAAGTAAATTAAAGTTAAATTTACTGAAAAAGTAAATGAAATTAAAATATAATATTTAGTATTTGTTTGCATATCCCTTGCTTGCAAAAACTGCATTGAGCCTGTGACTCATTGACATCACCAAACTCTTGGTATCTTCCTTTGAGATTCTTTGTCAAGTCTTTGATGCAGCCATTTTCAGTTGTTTGTTTTGGGGGTTTCTCATTTAGTCTCCTCTTCAGCAAGTGAAATTCATGCCCCATTGGATTGAAATAAGGAAATTGACTTGGTCAGTCTCCAGGGGTCGGCAACCTTAGGCACGCGTGCCACCATTGGCACGCGGCAGCGTAATCATTGGCACACTGGCGAAAGCAGTGCCCTCTCTGCTGCATGCCAAATCACCTCTTGAACAGCCATTGGCTGTTGCGCGTTTCACTACAACAGTATTCCAGTGTGATGGTGCAGGGTGATGAGGTAGATGGATCAGAGCAGAGTCACCATTCCAATTCCAAATTATTTTACTGGAATAATAAATCAAAGATGCACAACATGAGATGCCGGCCTCGCGCATTCAAACACAATATTCGCGGCAACAGGATGTGCTGTAAGAACAGTGGTGTTGTTCACAGCAGATGGTCCGAGGCTGCATCTCCACTCATTATTATTATTCGGACTGGTTTCTGAGTTTTAATATTATTCTCATCATTATTCTGAATTGTATAATAATCGTAGATATAAAATAGGAGATGAAGGCTTGGTGCCTTCCGATACGCCGTTTGCGGCAACCTGATGTGATGTAAGAGCGACTGTGTGTTAACACCCGGTGGTCAGCGGCTGCATCTCCACTCTTTGCTAACATTCAGGCCACCTTCTGCGTTTTAATATTAATCTCGTTATTATTTTGAGTTTTTTTATGGGGTGGTAGTAATGAAAATGGGGGTAGTAGTTTTTCTCGTAACACGCGGCCTGTCTTATTTAGTTTGATTGACGGTGCGGCCTCCCGCTCACATTTCCCACAGGAATTGCAGCGAAGCGGTTCAGGTTCGGTAGATGATGGCAACCCCGCTAGCTAAGAAAGCTGAAGTAAAGGTTCGGGCATTCCAGCCCTCATGGACAGAAGAGTGGGGTTTTGTTTTTCAGAAGGACCGTGCTGTGTGTACTTTATGTTTTGAAAATGTTGTTTGTCGAACGTCGAGTGTTAAGCGCCATTTTGAGACAAAGCACGAGAAAACTTTCAAAGATCAGGCAGACAAGGCAGAATCCATAAAACGTGCCGTGTCCAGGTGTGGGAAGCAAGCCAACACCCTCAAAATCTTTGCCATTGCTAAAAACCATGTGACTGAAGCAAGCTATCGCATTTAGTGGGGTTCCCACCATGAACAAATTTTCATTTTCACTTCAAGTTTTTGAAAAAGTTTAGTTTTTGGTACCAGGTCGAAGCTTAGGGTCTAAGTAACAATTTTGGTCCGAGTGGACAAAGATCACATGGAGTCTTCATACATTCCCGCCATTTTCCAAGATGGCCGCCATCAAAATCTAATACTGACAATATCTCGGAAACTAATCAACCTAGAAACATGAATTTGGTGTCTATACCTAGGTTTTCATGGTCAAGGAATCAAATAAAACCATTTCTGACTACATGAGTATTTATTTGTCCCGAAATGGTAAAATTCAAGATGGCCGCCACCAAAATCCTATATCGGCTATACTTCCAAAACCACTAAACCTTCAGTCATGCTGTTGGTGTCCATGCCTAGAATTTTATGGCCAGGGAAGCAAACAGTTATGTCTCTAAATCAGTAGGTGTATCTCTGTTCCCCAAAAGTAGAAAAATAACCATGGCAATTAGGATCTCACATTTATCCTTTGTGATCATGGAATCAGCTTAGGTTGTTTGCTGGAATATCTGTGCAGTATACGAACTCATTAGCACATTTTCTAGTCGCATTATATATCTGTTGATATATCAGTATGTATCCAAATATCTAAATACAATAGCCATTGTGTTATATAAGTCAGCACACATGAATACATTTTGTATATTTGGAAATCGGTTTGGATAATTCATATGTATGTGCAACTGCTTCTGCTGAATCCCTACTTGTCAGATTTTTGTGTTATGTTATGTCCATGTATACTTGATTATGCTTGGTTATTATATACTTACATGTATTTTCTTTTCGTTCCAGGCTAGTGTGATGGCTGAGACAACGAACTGTGAGTTGTGTGTCCTCTGCCAAGAAAAAACAAACGAAGAACTTGTCTGTCCTCTTGACAACCCAGTTGGTGTACGTAGGGCGGAGGCATACAAAGATATTATCAGCCTTGTAAATCAATTCCGAGATGTTGATGCTGCACCTCACCCAAACTTGGAACTTCCAGATGAAGGATCTATGCAAGCAAATCGAGCATCCTGGCACAAAACATGTCGTCAGTTGTACAAGGCATCAGCACTTGACCGGGCAAAAACACGTTCTTCCAAAGGCTTGCCACCTCTACGAAAACGACCAAGAAGATCTAGCACAGAAACTAATCGAAATTTATGTCTCTTCTGTAATGAAGAAACGAGTAAAGATGACCATTCATTCCAAAAAGTTTCCCTCACCGAGAACATCCATGACAAAGCAGTTTCATTGGGAGAGGATCGCATTGTAGCACGGCTTGCAGAAGGAGATCTGGTAGCTATTGAAGCTAACTATCATCGATATTGCTACACTAAATTCAACCGTCGGCATTATGAAATGCTAATCAGTACAAAACAAGGTCAAGTCACCCAAGACACTGAAATCACAGTAGAAAATGAGCTACTACAATTCGTCAGTGAAGAAATTGCTGGAGGACGTAGAATCTTTGCTCTCCAAGATTTGACAGATATGATGACGGAAAGGTTGGGACAGCATGAGATTCGTAAGACAGTGAACTGCACACGCCTGAAAGAGAGAGTACTTGAACACTTCCCACATCTGACAGAAGAAAAAGGGATCCGAAATCGAGTATTCCTTGTTTGCTCAGAGACAGCTCGAAAAATCATCTCCAGCGCGAGCCAGACACCAGAGGAAGAATCACGTACCTTACTGTTGGCAGCATCAATTCTACGTAAAGCAGTTTTGGATCATGATACTGCTTTCAATTTCAAGGGGTCATTTCCTGAAGGTTGTGAGGAATCTGCTGTTCCAACAAAGCTGAAATATTTCTTTCGTCAACTGCTTACTGGTCCTAAATCATCTCCTATGCAAGACAATTCCAGGACAGTTCTCTCCATGAGTCAACTAACCATGTTGAACATCACTTCTCTTCCTGCAAACTGGAGATGTGAGCCTCCTCTTGCAGTGTTTTTGGCCTTAAAACTGCATTCCCAAACAAGGAGCAAGAAACTGGTACAACTGCTACATCAGTATTGCCTTAGCGTGTCATATAAGAGAGTGCTTACCATTGAAGTTGGATATGCACAAGCTACTGCTGAAAGAGCACATGCCAACGCTGATATAGTCTGTCCTAGCAACCTTCGTCAGCAGATTTTTACGGTTGCAGCCCTTGACAATCTAGATCACAATCCTACGTCCAGAACAGCCACATCCTCATTTCATGGAACAGGTATCTCCATGTTTCAGTTTCCTTCAGTAGAAAACCCAGGGCTGGACCAAGAACCTATAGAAATCGACTTCCATCGACGAGCATCAAGCACCAAGGGACCAATGCTGCCTCCTCTGTACACGTTTGTTCCACCTATGAGCCGGAATCTTGTCACCCAACCTCCTGTGAAAGACGTGCAGCCACAGTCCATGGCGTCATTTGACAAGGAGGAACACCATGAAAAGGCCTGGATGAAAATGGTGCAGGAAAATATGCAAATGGAATTTGAAAGTGAAACTGTTCCTCCAATTATGTGGTCAGCATATCATGCTTCTCGATCGGATGCTGTGGGATCAACAGAGAAATGTATTGAAGCCATGCTACCACTATTCCGTGATAAAGCAGCTACACCAAAAATGATTCGACATGGAATGGACCTGGTCAAGAAAACAACCGAGTTCCTCAACCCACAGCAAATCCCAATCATGGCAGTGGACCAGCCACTCTTTGATATTGCCAAGAAAATGCAATGGACCTTTCCTGAACTCTTTGGAGAAGATACGTTTCTGGTGATGTTGGGAGGGCTCCACATCGAAATGGCTTTGTGGGCGACTATGGGAGATTTCCTACGAGGGTCTGGATGGCCTGAAGCCTTTGCAGAGGCTGGCATTGCCTTGACAGTAGCTGCAGCGACATCTTACTTGAGAGCAAATGATCCAATGAGAACACGGTATGCTCACCAGATTACTGTGTGGTGCTCGATAGTCTACTGAAACGAGCCTATGAGGACGGCGGAAGTGAAATGACCTTCGACGACTGGGTCTCTGTAGCTTGCAAAGAGAAACCAACAGTGCAGTTCTGGTTACTCATTCACAAGTACGAACAGCTCATCTTCATGTTTATTAGATCACACAGAGAGCGAAAGTTCAAACTTATGGTGGCTACTCTGCAAAACCTTGTGCTTCTGTTCTTTGCACTTGATCACCAGAATTATGCAAGGTGGGTTCCCGTATTCATCAGAGACCTTGAAAGTCTTCCATCTAGCATCCAAGAGGAGTTTGAAGCAGGTCACTGGGCAATAAGTCGAAGCAATCATCGTTACTCTTCCATTCCGATTGATCAAGCACACGAGCAGGCCAACAAACGGGTGAAAGGGGTTGGGGGAGTGATCGGGATCACAGAGAACCCTGAGATGCTAGAACGCTGGATTGCAACTGGTCCAGAAATTAGCCGTGTTCTAGAGCAATTCACTGATGTAGATGACGACGAAGATCAAGAGCTCCCTCATCACGAGGAAGGAAGTACATCCCAGCACCGATTTAGGCGTCATGTCACAAATCTCATGGATGTGCTGCAAAGCAGAGGGAATCCCTTTGAAGAGAGTAGTGCAGAACTAGTTACATTAGACAATAAAGTGTGTGTTGACAAGTCTGCCGCCACATCGGTCCGTGTCTTAGAATCTAGAGGACAAGAGCAGTATGACCACTTTCGGAAGAATGTGCTGGACTCAAATGATGTACCTCTGGCAGCTCCGATCAAGAAAAACAACTTGCTGCTGTTCCATGAGGAGAAAACTCGAAAAAAGACAGCACTTCAGAAGAAGGTGCAGCACTTCAAACAACATACAGAGCTGTATGGACAAGCATTCATTATGGTTGATAGCCGGGGTGGAAATTTGGAGGAATTTTTCCGTCACGAATCCTCCTCATCACCAGATGCACTGGCTTCTGATGGGTCCATCAACTCTTGCACCAAGTCAGATTTATTGGCGTGCATTATGGAAGCAAGTGCAAGTACCGGACTATCCGCGGATGAGGAGCTCGTCGCACCAGATGATTATGGGGTCATCGTTATTGATGGTGGTGCACTGATCCACTCTCTTCCTGGCACAACTGTCCAAGGCAAAACATTTGATGAATATTTCACCAAAGTATTCTGCCCAAGAATCCAGCATGAGTTGAAAAGAGCAGCGAGAGTGGATATTGTATGGGATCAGTATCGCACAATGTCAATCAAAGCGACCACAAGAGAAAAGCGAGGAACAGGCACACGACAGCGAGTATCTGGTTCTGCCAAAGTGCCTGGAAACTGGCAAAACTTTTTGGCTAATGCCGAAAATAAAAAAGAGCTCTTCTCATTCCTGTCAACAAGCATTGTGCAAACACCATTCCAAGATGGCAAACAGGTTTATATCACTTCTGGTGACCAAGTCCTCAATGCAGGGAATGGACCGCCCATGGGACGATGTAATCATGAGGAGGCAGACACTCGTGTCCTGGTACATCTTCTTCATGCCCTCCAATATTCATCACTGGGAATGGTCTATACTGGCGACACAGACGTTGTCGTAATACTTCTGTGTAACTTCCACCACATCAAGGCGGTGAATCCGGAGTCAGATATCTGGATTTCTTTCAAAGCAGGAAAGACAGTCAAAATGATCTCCCTCAACAACATTGCCTCAAGTTTGGGTGTGACAACGTGCAAAGCCTTGGCTCTCTTTCATGCATTCACTGGATCAGACAGCACGTCAGCTTTCAAATTCAAGGGCAAGCGATACTGCTTCAAGCGGAAAGATGAGGTTCCACCCCTCTTGAGTGAGTTGGCGACAATTGCTAGCACCCCGTTTCTTACATCGCCAGAGTTGAGGGAAGTGGTGAGTCACTTTGTTTGCAAAATGTACTCCAACGAACCTATCACTGATGACACCAACGTTGACCTTGTTCGAATGAGGGTTTTCTGTCACAGGACTAGGGATGTGGAAAGAATACCCCCTACAAGTGATGCGCTGGACCAACATCTCAAAAGGAGTGTCTTCCAGGCGAGCATCTGGACTACAGCGCACGAGCCACTGGCACTAGTCCCAAGCCCAAGCAATCATGGATGGATGGAAAAAGATGGCCAACTGGTTCCCATCTGGACCACGTTGCCCCTTGCCAGGGATGTGTTTGATCTAGACGTAAAATGCGCGTGCACAAAACCTTGCTCGTCATGCAAGTGCAAAAAAGCTGACTTGAAGTGCTCACGTTTATGCAAGTGCACATGTCCCAACTAAATGACCATGATGGTTGTGAGAATGAGTAATGATTTTTTAGTTGCACTTACCTAATCAATCAAATATCACTAAGAACAATGAAAATAGAATGTTCGGTTTATATTCATGGTATTTTATAGAATTTACGTTCGTATGTGCTTAATTGTTAACATGCATAATTCTGCTAAATTCTGCTATAACGTTTGTTGTGTAATTTACCATTTCGGGACAAATAAATACTCTGATGTAGTCAGAAATGGTTTTATTTGATTCCTTGACCATGAAAACCTAGGTATAGACACCAAATTCATGTTTCTAGGTTGATTAGTTTCCGAGATATTGTCAGTATTAGATTTTGATGGCGGCCATCTTGGAAAATGGCGGGAATGTATGAAGACTCCATGTGATCTTTGTCCACTCGGACCAAAATTCTTACTTAGACCCTAAGCTTCAAAATGGTACCAAAAATCAAACTTTTTCAAAAACTTGAAGTGACTGATGCCCCAGGCCCCCCCCCTAATTGCTCATTGCATTGCGAAACGCGGAAAGCCATTCACTGATGGCGAATATATTAAGGAGGCTTTTCTCTGTAGCTCAGAGATTCTGTTTGAAGGCTTACCAAACAAAGAGACAGTCAAATCAAGAATAAAAGATATTCCCATGTCAACTAGAAGTATTGAGCGATGCATCGAAGAAATGGCAGAAAATGGCAGTGTGCAGCAAATAGCTGGGTTAAAAGATGCTGTGGTATTTAGCATTGCACTTGACGAGAGTGTGGACGTGAATGACATACCACGTTTGGCAGTCATGGCAAGATACTGTGATTCGACTGTAAGAGAGGAACTCTGCTGCTTAAAGCCAATGTCGGACACAACAAAAGGTGAGGACATAGCCAAGGTGTTTATGGAACATTTTGAGGGGCGAGGGATTGACATCAGGAAGATTTTTGCAGTGACAACAAATGGCGCCCCTGCCATGGTCGGGAAACAGAGGGGAGCTGTCAGATTAATTGAGGAAAAAGTCGGTCACCGCATCTTGAAACTCCACTGCATAATACACCAAGAAAACCTCTGTGCAAAGATGTCAAATTCAGATCTTAATGAGGTTATGGCTACGGTCGTAAAGGTTATTAACTTCATAGTTAAGCGATCTGCACTGACACACCGACAGTTCCAGTCCCTGCTCGAGGAAATGCACTGCACATACAAAGATATCCCTCTCCAGTCTCCACTCAGCGGTTAGGTGGCTCAGCTGCGGAAAAGTTTTGGAGCAGTTTGTCAGCTGTTTTGATGCCATCAAGGCCTTCCTGGCTGAAAAGGGCCAAAACTACCCAGAACTCGAGGACGAGAAGTGGGTTGTGAAACTTTTGTTTCTCACGGATATTACGGGACACCTCAACGAGCTCAATCTCCGACTGCAAGGTGCAGGGCAAACTGTTTTGGACATGTTCGACACATGGACGGCTTTTGTCGGCAAGCTAGCAATCTTTTCAAGCGATGTTGCTACCTCCACTTTCCGCTACTTCAGACACGTAAGGGAGCTGTCCTCGCAGCACAGCATCAGCACCGCTGAAATGTGCAAATACATGAGCGAGCTTGAGTCGGAGTTCACAACACGATTTGGGGACTTTCAGAAGTATGGACCCATGTTCTCTTTCTTGATCAAGCCAGACCGCTTTGATGGACACGAATTGGATTTATCTCTGATAGACTGGTTGGATACACAGGACATGGAAATGCAGCTGATTGAGCTGAAGAGTTCAACACCATGGGTGACTAAGTTTGCAGAGCTGCGGAAACAACTAGAAACCACGGCAGTGCAAGATCACGGAACCTGCATCTTCACCTGCTGGACATCCGTGCCGAAGCAGTTCAGTTGTCTCCAGAACGTTGCACTGACTTTGCTGTCAGTCTTAGGGTCAACGTACCTCTGTGAGCAGATATTCTCACACATGAAGGACGTGCTCAGCCCCTCCCGCAGTCGCTTGACAACCGACCACTCCGAAGCCTGCGTGTGCAACTTAAAGTGACCAACTAAAACCCCCAAATAATGGAGCTCAGCAAAGGAAAGCAGGGCCAGGGATCACACTGACTGGTAGGCATCTGTTTATTTGTAGTACACATGGGTTTGCATATGCAGCTGTTTGTCCATCTCTTTTTTTCCAACTCAGATGTGGATGTTTTCATGAGGATGGCAGCATTCTTGTATAGTACTGGTATTGCTGTTTGATACACTTTATTCTCCCTTTTTGACATTTGTTTCCAATGCAATACTTTGTAAATGAGTTACTGAAAGCAGTGTTTTGAAATGGGGTCCGTGCATATAATTTGTAACCTCATTAGGGACAAATTTTACAATGATAAAATGATCATTACAAAGTCCTGATTATGAGAGATAAATGTTTCTTTAAAATGTTGTTGCTATGCATGTAGCCTATATGGATGGAATAAAATTCCATGTCTGTTGGAAATGTTTTTTTTTATGTGGTGTCATAATTAAACTTAATGTTAAACTTAATGTTGATATGGCACACTAATTAACAAGAACATTTCAAACTGGCACTTCATGTCAAAAAGGTTGCCGACCCCTTTTTGACTCTAAACCCTTCCACTTTTTTTCCCCCTGATGAACTCCTTGGTTGCATTGGCAGTGTTTTTGGGTCATTGTCTTGCTGCATGGTGTCGTGCAAATGAGTTTGGAGGGATTTTGTTGTACATAGGCAGACAAAATGTTTCTGTACACTTTCAAATTCATTCTGTTGATGTCATCATTACTTGCATCATCAATAAAGATGAGTGAGCTAGTTCCAGAGGCAGCCATGCAAGCCCAAGCCATGACACTACCTCCACCATGTTTCACAGATGAGGAAGCATGCTTTGGATCATATGGAGTTCCTTCCTTTCTCCACACGTTCACCTTTCCATCACTTTGGTAAAGGTTTATCTTGGTCTCATATGTCCATAAAACTTTGTTCCAGAACTCACTGGTTCACCTCTGTACTTCTTGGCAAATTCTAATCTGGCCTTTCCATTTTTGGTGCTGATGAGAGGTTTACTTCTTGTGGTGTAGCCTTTGTAATTATGCTGCTGAAGTCTTCTGCGAACTGTAAATTGTGATACTTTCACACCTGCGCTCTGGAGGTTGTTGGTGATGTCACTGATAGTTGTTTTAGGGTTTTTATTCACAGCTTTGATGATTTTTCTGTCATCAACTGCAGTTGTTTTCCTTGGCCAACCTGGCTGTTGTCTATTGCTAAGTACATTAGTGGTTTCTTTTCACACACGTGATATTTGATATTTCTATACTGACATACAATTTCTATACTGACAATACTGACAAGTACAAGATATTCCAAGTTGTTGCATATGCTATGCCCAGCTTTTGTGCTATGGTTCTAATTGAATCTTTTCAGTTTCCAAATTGCTTGCTTTTCTTTCATAGACAGTTCTCTGGTCTTCGTGGTGGTTTATGCAGGCAGACTCTCAAGTCAAAAGCAAAGGCTAAAACCATGCCTGGACATTCACAGCTCTTTTATATGTGATAATCTGAACAGTCAATGCAACAGGAAACACATGAGCAACAAGAAACACCTGTCATTCATTTGTTCAATACTTATACTTACCGGTACCTAAAATGGGGGGACTGAGCGTAAAAAGTTATATTGTTTTGACAATGGTAAAATATATATACTGTACATAGAAATACCAAGAAATAAAAGATGACCTTCTGTACTCTTGCCTCATAGTCATATTTTGATCTCAAATACAAATTATCTGAGTATATAATGCAATCTTACTATACCGGTAATTCACCAAATGTCCGTCCGTCTGTCTGTCTGTTCTACCGTAAAAACTGCTGAACCGATCGCAAAGATATTTTGGGTCGATAATCCTGGGATCCCCAGGAGTAAAATTGGCTATTTAGTTTTCCCAATTTCAGCTTTAGTCTCCAGCATTCTCAGGTTTGGACTCCCGCATAACATTCGCGTTCACATAACGTTCATTGTTCTCATTGTGACGATGTTGCTTTCCCCTGTGCTGCACAAACGGCTGCACCGATCGAACTCGGACAACAACAATCTTACATACTTGCAATCCCACGAACATTGAACCTTGAACCTTGAACGAATCTTTGAACTTACAATCCCACGAGATATGCGGAAAGGACGACCCAAAACCAATATAAACATCATTAAAAGAAAATAATGACCTTGGCCAAAGTTCAAACGACATTTAATCTCAACATGAGAGAATTCCACAAATGCTATTTGGGCAGTGAATATGCTAACAGATCGCTGTCTCCATCGATCTGGCCAAGGCCGTAACAGCTATCGGCTCAAAATCCTTTAAACTGTTGATTTGGAAGTTTTTACAATGAAGGAAACATTAACAATGTTGTTAAAAGTTTATTTTGTGATTAATTTGAGTTATGTTGTTTGGAATGAAAAAAGAGATATCGAGTTCAAGTAAACGACGACATGCCGTGATGGTTTCTACTTTATGAACGTGAACTTCGCGGATCGCCATATGCAGATTCGCCACGGACCCACGATCGATGTTTCTATACGTGAACGTACCCGTTTGTTTGCGAACGGGTACGTTTTTCATGGAAGTCCTTCACGAACTTGCTGTCCATGTCTGACGTGCGACTGAAGGTGCTACAGGAATGTGGAATTTATTGGTTTCATGCTTTAGCATTCGCCGTTTCTGCATTGCCTGTTTGGTTCTGGCCTCCCACCCGTGCGTAGCATGGGTATCTCTCTAGTAATAACAAATTTGACTTAATTGTTCCACTATTTATGGAGGGTACTGGAGGTGTGTATATATATATATATATATATATATATATATATATATATATATATATATATATATATATATATATATATATATATATGTGTGTGTGTGTGTGTGTGTGTGTACGCTGGTTCAGCACGTCACTGCGTCCTTGGACGACTCCTCAGCACCATCCCAACACATACCACTGTGTGTGCTACGGATTGAGGCCGGAGTGCAAATCCTGCCACAAACCTCCTTGAGAGAGGACCCAGTACCCTGGTACTCATTTTGCCGACCTCAGAAGGATGACAGGCTGAGGCAACCCCACCTGGTATTACTTCAGCAGCTGAACAGGATTCGAACTCTGGACCTTAGGATCCCAAGCCCACGACCCTAAACATTACGCCAACACAAGGGATATAAGGGTACTTACTGTATGCAAGAAAGTTTGTTATATAATGTGAATGCTACTTTATATATTTAATTCATCCATTTATTTAGACGATATAAATAAATGTATCTGTTTATTTTTTCACTGCTGTGTTGTTAAAAATGAATACAGTAAACCAAGTTTGAGAGAACCCAGAGAAGCAAAGTTGTAATATTCAGTGATCAAAGTGCTCTGAAAGTAACTAAAATGAGAATGTTTTTGGAAATTTTCTCCGTTTTCTTGAAAAGACAAAGAAAAAAAAATGTACTTACTGAATTTATACAAAATGACGAAAAAAAACTAAACCTTAGTCGGTGAAGCGTAAACCTCCACTAGGCTGAAGAGTTTACGTTTTGTATCCAAATGGGAGGCCGGATCTATCATCCAGGTCTTCACCAAAATCGAATCCATTCGTTCTTGTCGCACACCCAACCTGTCCACCAAGTTTCGTTCGAATCTGTCCAAAACTTTTTGAGATATCCTGCTCATAGACAGACAAACAGACAGTGACGAAAACACAACCTCCGTCCATCTTCGGTGATGCAGGTAAAAAAACGAAGTTGAAAAAATTTGTTGTCGGAAAAAAAATAAAAACAATGTTGCGGTGAATGAATAAAATCTACAGATGGACTGGAATTGTTTGGGATATTCCACTTTTGTGTGAAGTAGTGAGTTGATGTTTTCTTTTAAGGAAGATGAGATATTGTACTAATTACTGCGACTGTGTTCTCTCTCTGCTTGCAGTGTTAGAATGCGGAAGGAAAGGTTCGGTCGGGTTTGTGAGTCGAGTGTAGACAGCTTAGCATGACAGGCGCAAGTCTCGGAGGCGTTTGCCAAACAGGTGGTCAGCAGCTTTCTTTCAGAGGGGAACGTTGGCCTGATGATCTACCAACAACAGTTACATTTACCGCTGCGACCTTCATTTCTATTCACTCTTCCACGCACCTCGATCTTGTAATACAAAAAAAAAAAAAAAACTTTTTAAAAATCAAGAACCAAGGTAAGCGCGTCACTTTTGGGTGACCATAAAATATTAAACCATGGAGAAAAGATTATTCGCAATAGCATTGCTGCTAGACTCGTCTGGCCAATGAGAACCCAGGGAACAGCTGGCAGCTGCTGCTACCACACACCGGAAGAACCTGGAAAAGTGTAGGTTTTGGTGGGGCAGAGGGCAATGTGGGGGCAGTCACACACAGGTGTTGAAGCAGGGGAGGAGGGAAACGTTTGGCACCCTCTTGGAGACTGTCGAGTGTAGAGCATTCTCCACGATTTATAAACAAATTGTCGCGTGACCACAGTTCGCATGTGGTGGCTTTGTGGTAAAATTTTTATATTGAGCTGTGTCAGTTTGAGTTGACCTTTTTATTTTGAAGTCATGGGTCATGGGACTGCATGGGAATCAGTTGTCATATTCCACAAATGTCTTCTTAAAATTACAGCCCAATTTACTGTGTAAGATTATAGCTCTACTCATGGAGAGGTTCTCCCATTGCCTTTTCAGGATTTATTGATGTCAGACTTGAGTGAATGCATTGCTGGTCATGCCAGGAATTTTCAACAATCCCCTGGCATCTTAAACTCGTATTTATGGATCCATCAAGGCTCTGACTTAGTCTGGTTTAGAATAGTTCTGGCAAAATCCAAGTAAGCTTCTGGGAGCAGGTCCTTCATTTCATGGGAAACTTGGTAATGATTGGGAGAAATTACCGATCCGTTGGTAATTGGTAAAATCGGCCTCAGTTTACATATGTGGGCAGATTCCCATTTGCATAGCTCGTTTTGGAATTTTTGAAACAAATAACAGGTAAACGAAAAAACATGTTTTTGGGCTACACCCTTTTTTTTTCTTAAAAAAAATTTAAACCTTTTTTTTCAACATTAATTTTTTTTAATTATATTTTGAAAGATGAAAATGTACCACAAAAGAGGACATTGGGCCAAATTTCAGCTCCCTAGGACGTATGGAACCTTGAAAACGAATGGCTCAAAGATTTGAAACAGGACAAACAAAGTTCAGATGAAGTTAAATAGAAGTGTGTAAAAATAAAATTGTGCATGCTACGTGGATATTGATCATACTATGATATGATCTAACATATTGTTGCGGATCTCGAGCCCGTCGACGTACTGAGGGGGGATTAAGCCCTTCTCCCCCTCGAGCTTCGAGTCCACGAGGCCGCTACCCACTCTACACTCGTGGGGGCGGATTGCTGAGCAATTCCAGCCGCCAAACCCGCAGCGAGCGCGTGGAAAGGTTTCCGGTCAAATACCCAAGTACCTTCGATACACGTGCCGCCGCGAGGACGGGGGCTGGACCTCACACGAGTCACGCTGGTCTGATACGCCCGAGCGGTTTGCGTGTCACGTAACTCGTGCCGTTAATTACTAGGAACCCGATCGAGCGGTTTTATCTCGTGCAATGCGAGGCCAATGATGAAAAGACATAAACGGCCAAGTTGGAAACAACACAGGTTTATTAACAAATGTACAACGGTGAGAGGAAAGAGACACAGGAGAGAAACTTAATCGTTCTTACTTACGTTCCCCAGACAAGGGCCCGCGGACTCACTCGGGGAAAGGGAGGAAGAAGAGGACGCGGTCAAAGCGCGGCCGCTTAGTGCAGTTCGCCCCGGACGGCTCGTTGGGCGTTTCCCCTTGAGGATGTTCGCGACAGGGACGTCGGCTTCAGTCGTGCACATACGGGAATCTGCACAGCGTGTCCCGAAGTCAGCGAGGCAAAAGTGCACGTGCAGGGAGTCTAGGCAAAGAGATCGCCGGAGTATAGGGCCACGAGAGAGATCGTCCTGCGAGAGCGTTTCCCAACAGAGTGAGGGCAAAAGAGAGAGAGAGAGAGAGAGAGCAGAGCCAGGGAGAACGGGGCAGCAAAGAGCGGGGGCAGAACGCAGAGAACTGGGCAGGGTGCTGAGAGCTTCTCGGGGGTCCGGGGCAGGTCTTGTATCCCCCCGGAGCCCCACTAGAATGTTCCACAGGCCTCCACTGGCCGCCGGGGGTCACGTGTCGTGATAGCCCCCCATCAATTACTCCTCTTAGTTCTTATTAGCCGCTTGCTGCTGGCCACTCCCCTTTAGCTCCCATTGGCCGCCGTTGTTGGCCACTCCCCTTTAGCTCCATTGGCTGTTTGCTGCTTGCCAGCCACTCCGGCTCCTCCCTCGGGCCTCCTCGACTTGTCCTAGGCCCAGCACTTGGCATTCCAGGCCCAATGAGGCCTACCCTTACTTACCTGCCTAAACGCATACTAACACTGGGAAGGAGACTACTTCACATTTAATAAGAAATAACTGGCTAAAGCGAGGCTACATGTTGTGGTGCAACTAACTAAAAGGGTGGTTGCCTTTATTCTCAAAACCACAACACGACCCCCCTCTCTGACCAGACTCGTCCCGAGTCGACCTTAGTCGGAACGACCGATAGAGTCTGGCACTCAATTTTACTTTTACTTTTAATGTGACACATAGGTGTAATCCCCTTAACATTTATTCTAACCCATGTGTGCGACATTGTTTTACACTAGATATGTCCCTCCTAATGCATTCGAGCAGCTACTCTATCAGACTCACACCCACAACTATCCGTGTATTTTCGGAATTTTCAAACTAAACAGATAGCCGGTGGGCACATTCTTATATGTACAAGCACAGAACTTAACCTTTATTGTCCCCCGTCGCACAGCGGAGCGAAATGGGAACTATGGTTTTCCCCTCCGTCTGTGTGTCCGTCCGTCCGTCCGTCCGTCCGTGCGTGCGTGTGTGCGTGCGGGCGTGCGTGCATAAGCGAAGGACCGCATTCGAATTTGGTGTGTGGGTGCAACCCACGTCAAAATCCAAGATGGCCGCCGCCATGTATGTCTGATGCCATGTATGTCTGAAACTTGTGAGCGAAATATCTCGAAAAATAAGCGAAATACCAACTTCTAATCTGGTGTGTAGATGTATCTAGGCAGAAGGAAGAACGCTATTGAAAATTGGGTCGCCACGTCAAAATCCAAGATGGCCGCCGCCATGTATGTCTGAACCTTGTGAGATGAATATCTTGAAAAATAAGCGAAGTACCAACTTCTAATTTGGTGTGTGGGTGTATCTCGGCATAAGGAAGAACACTATTGAAAATTGTGTCGCCACGTCAAAATCCAAGATGGCCGCCGCCATGTATGTCTGAACATTGTGAGATGAATATCTTGAAAAATAAGCGAAGTACCAACTTCTAATTTGGTGTGTGGGTGTATCTCGGCATAAGGAAGAACGCTGTTTAAAATTGCGTCGCCACGTCAAAATCCAAGATGGCCGCCGCCATATATGTCTGAACCTTGTGAGATGAATATCTTGAAAAATAAGCGAAGTACCAACTTCTAATTTGGTGTGTGGGTGTATCTCGGCATAAGGAAGAAGGCTATTGAAAATTGGGGCGCCACGTCAAAATCCAAGATGGCGCCACCATATATATGTCTGAACCTTGTGAGCGAAATATCTTGAAAAATAAGCGAAGTACCAACTTCTAATCTGGTGTGTGGGTGTATCTAGGCACAAGCAAGAAGGCTGTTTAAAATTGGGTCGCCACGTCAAATTCCAAGATGGCCGCCGCAATGTATGTCTGAACCTTGTAAGGTGAATATCTTGAAACATAAGCAAAGTACCAACTTCTAATTTGGTGTGTGGGTGTATCTCGGCATAAGGAAGACCACTATTGTACATTGGGTCGCCACGTCAAACTCCAAGATGGCCGCCACCATATATATGTCTGAACCTTGTGAGTGAAATATCTTGGAAAATAAGCGAAGTACCAACTTCTAATCTTGTGTTTGGGTGTATCTAGGCACAAGGAAGAACGCTATTGAAAATTGTGTCGCCACGTCAAAATCCAAGATGGCCTCCGCCATGTATGTCTGAACCTTGTGAGCGGAATATCTTGAAAAATAAGCGAAGTACCAACTTATAATCTGGTGTGTGCGTGTATCTAGGCATAAGGAAGAACGGTATTGAAAATTGGGTCGCCACGTCAAAATCCAAGATGGCCACCTCCATGTACGTCTGAACCTTGTGAGCGAAATATCATATCATAGCATGTTTTCTGCATCTTCCACTTTGTCAACTCACATCACTTCACCGACGGGGGACCTAGGCGTAACGCTTGTTTACAATACTACGACCCAGGACCTGCACTTTGAGGAAAATAATTGGAGGAAAGAAATCGAAGCACTTGCTGCTTGCATCTTGCATCTTCTTGTCTTGTGTGTGCGGGCTAACAAAACCCGCTGGCCCTGACCGACATACAGGCCATGTGAAACATCAGGGCCATCTAAGTCTTCACATCTTCACACTTGGCACACAATTGCACACACTTTTGTTTTTATTTACCAGCCGGGCCACTCGTCACGTGGTCCAACTGCGTGGCGTCAGTGCCACTCAACAGGTGGTCCGGAGGTGCAAGGTGAATTGCAGCAAGATGCTGCACAGCAGAGGTGTGGGCCACAAGGCTTGTGGTCCATAGGTGCAGCAAAATGGATTGGCAGCAAGGTGCTGCACAGGTCGGCCTCCAAATGGTCCTGGTGCGGGGAGGGAAGACAGGGCGCAACAAGCAACTGGAAAAGCACACAGTGGCAAACGAGAAACAAGGTGACCAGGCACCTCCATACCTGGTGCGGTGTGAGGGACGTGGCAGAGTGAGCGGAGCAAGCTCGTCCATAGCCGTCTGTACCCACTACCGTTGGCTACACTACCCTAGCCCCCCTTGTATTTACAATTTGTCTCTATGTCTTGTCTCCCATATTCCCCTGTAATGCCAAACTCGTCCCCAAATCCCTCCCAGGTTCTCCCAGGAAGGATGGAATGGAACAAATCAATGTCTCACTCACGTCATGATGCGTCTCACTTCTCAAACAGCTTACAGAGCCTTGGTGTGAAGCTTGTCCTCCTCGGTGAATGGCTGTGGATGGTGCGAAGGTATCTCACATCCTAACTACACTAATAGCATTACACATCTAAACTACCCGGGGGTTGTACCCTGCCAATCGGCCTCTTTAAACTATGTGGTTCTAAGAACCCGAATTCCCATTGCCCACACTGTGGTGCCCTCTAAATTTGGGTCTCACCCCAACAAAGTTTCTACTCGTGCCCTCGCACAATTTCGGGGCTGGGTCGTGTGGCTCCACCAGCAGGTCTACCTACCTGCGCACCTCCATCACTGAAGCCGCCTCCCGAGCTTGCCTGCTCCTCACACTACACTAACCGGGGAAGGCCCTCCCTGGCACTTACCCCCTCGATGCCCACCTCGGCATTGGGCAACCCGGGTCCTTCCCTTGGATCCTCGGGCCCCACTCACACACTAACCTAACTGGCTCCCAGAGCATATCTGTGGCCTTACCTGGCCGACAAGCTACCAGTGACGGAGTGCCTCAATAACCAGACTCACCAAAGAAGCCGCATGCCCAGCCATTCCACCGTCTTCTGCACCTCACAAAATACTACCTTCCACTACCCTCACCACAGGTGTCAATATCCATGCAATTTACCTATGCCCTCTACCTAGCTTTAAACTACCCGCCCCCCCGGGCTTTCGTGAATGGGTTCCACTCCCCCCCATTCAATCCTTCGCACCATGCATTCCACACCATGCATTCCACACCATGCATTCCACACAATTTATTCTCACACCACTACTTTTACACACCATTACACAATTCCTCAAACACACAGCATCATCGACCTAACTAATTTCCCCTACAACTCGTGCTTCCCTCGTCGTCCCTTTACACTATGCACACCCTTTTTTAACAAACACCTAAACTCTCTACGTCCCCTCTACAGTTCAGGTGTCACTACTTAACTCTCAGTCCCTATGGTCTTCTAAATCCCTATCATTATCCTAGCCTCCCTAGGCTAGCTTCGGTGCCCCATGGAGGCAACCATTGCCGGCCCCTCCATGGGCCTAACACTGACATCCCCCTAAACTAATGCTCATGCCCCTCCCCCCCCCCCCCCATGGGAGGAATGGTTACACTACCATTCCCCCACGTGGGGTACACTACTCTCAGTCCTCTAAACTATGAGCCCCCATCTATGGAGGTACGTTGTTATGGCTCGGCCTCGAAGGGCCGAGCGATCCATGCGGGTGGTTGGTCGCCTGTGTGGGTTATCCGGCCGGCATTGACGATCCGAGGGGGGAGGAATCGATGGGCCCAGGTGCCGGCCTCCATCCCTGCGTGGGGCCCTTCGGTCCCACGCACGATGACCCAACCGGCCACGGTCAGAGCACCTCACCCAATAAGGTGCGTGGCTCCGAAACTCAAAACCTCCCCTCGAACCCGGCCGACCGCCCTTGCCACCATACGGTGCCAACCATACCGTGTGGGTGCCGGAGGCACGAATCGTGCACGTCGGTCCTTGTGAGACCGACGCAGCACCGATTCCCTCCGGTCCCCGTGGCACACAACTCACCGGGGGCTCGCGTACGCTACTCGTCCCGCTAAGCGCTTCTCCGGTCTGCGTCGATGCCTGGGCCACTTCCTCACAACTCACGACCCACTCCACACTTGCACACCCAGGCACACATGTGCCCCTCACACACCCCGTTATCGCACACTCCTGTGCACACTCTCTTTCCACACACTCGGTCATCGCACACGCTGGTGAACACTCTTCTTTTACATACTCCAGTGTGCACTCTTGCTCACACTCTGGTGCGCACTCTCTCTCACTGCACTCTGGTACACACTCTCTCTCACACTCCGTACCACTACTACTCGCACACCGCACAATGGGTCCTTCTTGAACACCCGGGTCTCACCCGATCCCCAAGCTCGCCGAGCATCCGTTCGCATCAAACACATTCCCGCCATTATTACTCACCTCAGGGCTCTCCTTTCCCTGCTTCTCCGCCAGCACCTGCAAACTTTCCATTGGGTTAGCAAGCACGGCATCATGGTGCGAACACGAACTTTGCACATGTTCCATTGTTCCATTACCTCCTCCCGTGATTCACTCCCTGTCTCTTCAACCCCAATTATTACTTCGTCGACCTCCTTTATTTCCCGGTGCGCCTCCGAAATCTCCCCTTCTATGCGTTCCCCGCACCGCTTCACCTTGTCGCGTACCACTGCTGCCTCTTCGCTCGGCTCATGCCCAATGTCCTCCCTCATTTTTAAAATAATGGTGTCCATTTGATCAAGCAATCGATCCATGTTGCCCCTGGATTCTTCCCTCTGGGTATCCATTTTTTCATTCATTTTATTCATGTCTTCACCCGACTTGATCATATATGCCCTCATTTGTGCCATAAATAGGCCCATGTCCCTTGGCACCGCAGGCTCGACTTCCGCTGCCACGTGCGAGGCGCCGCCATTTTCCTCACCTACTGCCGCACCCTCATCAGCTTCCACTACTAGCAACTCTTCCTGTTGGTCCTGGGCCATTAGTTCTTCTTCATTTCTTACTCCCACCTGCACTCGGACGCCTTGGCCAGCCATTGCACGAACTCAAGCAAATTTGGTTTTAAAACTAAATTTTGTACGCTCGTAATTTCGAGTACGTGAAGTGCACTCCAGGCCCAAATATCCCACTCCCGGACACCAATTTGTTGTGGACCTCGAGCCCGTCGACGTACTGAGGGCCGCTTAGTGCAGTTCACCCCGGACGGCTCGTTGGGCGTTTCCCCTCGAGGATGTTCGCAGCAGGGACGTCGGCTTCAGTCGTGCACGTACGGGAATCCGCACAGCGTGTCCCGAAGTCAGCGAGGCAAAAGCGCACGTGCAGGGAGTCCAGGCAAAGAGATCGCCGGAGTATAGGGCCACGAGAGAGATCGTCCTGTGAGAGCGTTTCCCAAGAGAGGGAGGGCAAAAGAGAGCAGAGCCAGGGAGAACGGGGCAGCAGAGAGCGGGGGAAGAACGCAGAGAGCTGAGCAGGGCGCTGAGAGCTTCGAGCATCTCGGGGGTCTGGGGCGGGTCTTGTATGCCCCACTAAAATGTTCCACAGGCCTACACTGGCTGCCGGGGGTCACGTGTCGTGATAGCCCCCCATCAGTTACTCCTCTTAGTTCTTATTGGCCGCTTGCTGCTGGCCACTCCCCTTTAGCTCCCATTGGCCGCCGTTGTTGGCCACTCCCCTTTAGCTCCATTGGCTGTTTGCTGCTTGCCAGCCACTCCCTCCGGCTCCTCCCTCGGGCCTCCTCGTCTTGTCCTAGGCCCAGCACATGGCATTCCAGGCCCAATGAGGCCTACCCTTACTTACCTGCCTCAACGCATACTAACACCGGGAAGGAGACTACTTCACATTTAATAAGAAATAACTGGGTAAAGCGAGGCTACATGTTGTGGTGTAACTAACTAAAAGGGGGGTTGCCTTTATTCTCAAAACCACAACAATATATTATATGATATGATCATAAGATATATTGGTCATAACATACTATCATGATACTATGATATATTGTGCATACTATGATATGGATATTGATCGCAACATTCTGAGTATGGAGTGGGAACTCAGACTTTCTCAACACAGATGTGCTTTTTTTTTTGTATACAAGATCGAGGCTCGTGAAAGAGCTAACATTAATCACACAAAAGTGAAACCGACACACAAAACACAAAATAAGGGGAGCGGTAGACAATATGGGGAGAGAGGGGGAAGGACGGACACAAACACAACATTTGAGAGCAAGGACATCGAGAGAACTGTGGGAGGGAGAGGGCTTGGGGGAGGTGGGAGAGGTATAAAACATATGGACACTGCAAGGACTTCCAGGAAAGAAGTTGGAATTTCAAAAAGGTGTATCTGGGGTAAATGATCGGGAGTAGCACAGATCAAGGTTTTGGATGGGGGAAGATAAGAGATGGTGGTGAACAGCTGTTTTAAAGACCTGGAGGGAGGAGTGGGATTGAAGGGAGTGGGGGAGTTTGTTCCAGAGGCGGGGGAAAAGAGGAATGAAAGAGTGAAGGTGAGCAGAAAGTCTTGATTTTGGCAGTTTAACCATAAGAGGTTTGCTGGCAGATCTTGTGCGACCTGTAGGAATATTTGGGGGACAGAGCACAGAGAGAGCTGGGGGAGCAAGCTGGGGGAGCTGGAAGTATATCAGGATTGGGGGGAGGTATATATATATATATACATATGTACAGTATATACAGCATATTATTAGATCAATAAGAGATATGCCAAGAAATGGACGTCTCAGGATAATGACTCCAGCTCAGCACCGATACATGTTCATCCCCGCTATTTTCGTTCCTCTTTCTCCCACCTGTGGAATCAACGTCCACATGCTCTTCAATGTCATTCTTCCTTTGAGGTCTTCAAGACAAAATCAGCACCATCTCAGATCACCCAACCCAAAACAATGATCTTTTCTACCCTCGTTAACCACACCCAAATCCCTCCTCCTTCTAATTTTCCAGTTTTCCTTCCTGAGAATTGCGCCATATCCATTTGTCCACCCTGTGTTTCTTCCGCTCGCCTTCATTTTTCCCCACATCCCCATATTTCACCTAGTCTTCCTGCATTTTGTGAGTTTTCCCCCTTTTTACTATTTATTTTGTTATATTACGTCCTGACCCGTTGTATGTTCTAGTTCCTCCACGAGCCTCGACTTTGTATAAAAACTGACTGTCCCGTCCAATTACGCACGAAGCTGCATTGAAGGACAAAACCAAGACCAAAATCATTTGTGGGAAAGGGACAAATCTGGTGGTTTTTAGTTATTTGTTTGTTGAATGAATATATAATAAAAATTGTTTAAATCTTCATTCCGACTGATTCCACAACTCATTTCTTTCTGTCCCGTCCAATCTGCATCCTCGCTCTGCAACAACCAGCCTCGGAATTGCAGCAGAGGCCTTCTGCAACTCCATGAGTTTGACTCAATCTGTAAATTTCCCAATCTGGATTTCGACTTCCTGTACGTCTTCCCTCCTGAACCTAGTAATGACTAACTTTCCATCCGATCTCTTTCATTTAACGACTTTTCTAAGCACTTGTCATGGTCCAGATCCAGATCTAGCTATTGTCAAGGAGCAACCTCAACAACATGGAATATGGCTTTACAAACAGGCAAATTGGCGAGGACTTCAATTTGCCCTCCCAACAAAGCATTGGTCCACCAACTTCACAGCAACTGGTATTGATTTATGCCCGGGAATATATTCCCCAAAAAAACCATTTTCTCTCATGCACTGGTTTATCCCATCCCGTCTTCGATTTTCCAGATTTTCCAAGTCCTATTTTTTTTTAACAATAGACAAATCTGAGGCACACCATCTTTTTTGAGACGAAACATGTTTCTTTGTCGTTGCATGATCTTCACCAAAAAATCTCTGCGGTATGTGTCCATAATCAGCGTACACCTAGTATATAAGAGGGATGGAAGTGAACTCAACTACAATGGCACTCGGTAGAGAGCATACCTCCACCAGGCTGGACAATTTATGTTTTGTATCCCACTGATAGGCCGGATCTGAATGTGGACCGGCACCAAAATCTAATCGGCTTGTTCCACCTAACATAATCCACCGAACCAACTCATCCACAAAGTTTTGTCATAATCCGTCCACAATTTTTTTAAATTTCTTACTATATATCGTTTTTGGCCCCATCACTCAATGATGAAGAATCACTTGAAAAAAACATGAAATTCTTGTATCTGAAACCGGATCGTCACGAAAACGTAATCAATTATTCCTTGTCACACACATATTCTAACCTGTCCACCAACCTCTTCCGAATCCATCCATAACTTGAGATATCCAGTTCACAGACAGACAGACAAACAGACAGACAAACATACAGACAGACAGACAGACAGGGGTGAAAACATGAACCTCCAACCATCTCAGTAGGTGGAGATATAATTGGCATACTCCTCGTCTGCAGCTAGAGGACAGAGGCAGACTCCATAATGGGGCATAATCCTTTTGTATAGAAGGATGGAAAAAGACTCCATAATCAGGATACTCTTTTTTTATAAGAGGAAGAAGGTAGACTCCATAATCAGCATACCCTTTTTGTATAAGAGGAAGAAGGCAGACTCTATAATCAGTATACCCTTTTTGTATAAGAGGAAGAATTCAGATTCCGTAATCAGGATACTCTTTTTGTATAAGAGGAAGAAGGCAGACTCCGTAATCAGGATACTCTTTTTGTAGAAGAGGAAGAATTCAGATTCCGTAATCAGGATACTCTTTTTGTATAAGAGGAAGAAGGCAGACTCCATAATCAGGATACTCTTTTTGTATAAGAGGAAGAATTCAGATTCCATAATCAGGATACTCTTTTTGTATAAGAGGAAGAAAGCAGACTCCATAATCAGGATACTCATTTTGTATAAGAGGAAGAGGGCAGACTCCGTAATCAGGATACTCTTTTTGTATAAGAGGAAGAATTCAGATTCCGTAATCAGGATACTCTTTTTGTATAAGAGGAAGAATTCAGATTCCGTAATCAGGATACTCTTTTTGTATAAGAGGAAGAAGGCAGACTCCATAATCAGGATACTCTTTTTGTATAAGAGGAAGAATTCAGATTCCGTAATCAGGATACTCTTTTTGTATAAGAGGAAGAAAGCAGACTCCATAATCAGGATACTCATTTTGTATAAGAGGAAGAATTCAGATTCCGTAATCAGGATACTCTTTTTGTATAAGAGGAAGAAGGCAGACTCCATAATCAGTATACTCTTTTTGTATAAGAGGAAGAGGGCAGACTCCGTAATCAGGATACTCTTTTTGTATAAGAGGAAGAAAGCAGACTCCATAATCAGGATACTCATTTTGTATAAGAGGAAGAAGGCAGACTCTGTAATCAGGATACTCTTTTTGTATAAGAGGAAGAAGGCAGACTCTGTAATCAGCATACTCATTTTGTATAAGAGGAAGAAGGCAGACTCTGCAATCAGGATACTCTTTTGTATAAGAGGAAGAAGGCAGACTCTGTAATCAGCATACTCATTTTGTATAAGAGGAAGAAGGCAGACTCTGTAATCAGTATACTCATTTTGTATAAGAGGAAGAAGGCAGACTCTGTAATCAGGATACTCTTTTTGTATAAGAGGAAGAAGGCAGACTCCATAATCAGGATACTCTTTTTGTATAAGAGGAAGAAAGCAGACTCTGTAATCAGTATACTCATTTTGTATAAGAGGAAGAAGGCAGACTCCATAATCAGGATACTCATTTTGTATAAGAGGAAGAAGGCAGACTCTGTAATCAGGATACTCTTTTTGTATAAGAGGAAGAAAGCAGACTCCATAATCAGGATACTCTTTTGTATAAGAGGAAGAAGGCAGACTCTGTAATCAGTATACTCATTTTGTATAAGAGGAAGAAGGCAGACTCTGTAATCAGGATACTCTTTTTGTATAAGAGGAAGAAGGCAGACTCTGTAATCAGTATACTCATTTTGTATAAGAGGAAGAAGGCAGACTCTGTAATCAGGATACTCTTTTTGTATAAGAGGAAGAAAGCAGACTCCATAATCAGGATACTCATTTTGTATAAGAGGAAGAAGGCAGACTCTGTAATCAGGATACTCTTTTTGTATAAGAGGAAGAAAGCAGACTCCATAATCAGTATACTCATTTTGTATAAGAGGAAGAAGGCAGACTCTGTAATCAGCATCTTCTTTTTGTATAAGAGGAAGAAGGCAGACTCCATAATCAGGATACTCTTTTTGTATAAGAGGAAGAAGGCAGACTCCATAATCAGTATACTCTTTTTGTATAAGAGGAAGAAGGCAGACTCCATAATCAGCATCTTCTTTTTGTATAAGAGGAAGAGGGCAGGCTCCATATTCAGGATACTCTTTTTGTATAAGAGGAAGAAGGCAGACTCTATAATCAGTATACTCTTTTTGTATAAGAGGAAGAAGGCAGACTCCATAATCAGCATCTTCTTTTTGTATAAGAGGAAGAAGGCAGACTCCATAATCAGTATACTCTTTTTGTATAAGAGGAAGAAGGCAGACTCCATAATCAGTATACTCTTTTTGTATAAGAGGAAGAAGGCAGACTCCATAATCAGCATCTTCTTTTTGTATAAGAGGAAGAAGGCAGACTCCATAATCAGTATACTCTTTTTGTATAAGAGGAAGAGGGCAGACTGCATAATCAGCATCTTCTTTTTGTATAAGAGGAAGAGGGCAGACTCCATAATCAGTATACTCTTTTTGTATAAGAGGAAGAGGGCAGACTCCATAATCAGCATCTTCTTTTTGTATAAGAGGAAGAAGGCAGACTCCATAATCAGTATACTCTTTTTGTATAAGAGGAAGAGGGCAGACTCCATAATCAGCATCTTCTTTTTGTATAAGAGGAAGAGGGCAGACTCCATAATCAGTATACTCTTTTTGTATAAGAGGAAGAGGGCAGACTCCATAATCAGTATACTCTTTTTGTATAAGAGGAAGGGGGCAGACTCCATAATCAGTATACTCTTTTTGTATAAGAGGAAGAGGGCAGACTCCATAATCAGCATCTTCTTTTTGTATAAGAGGAAGAAGGCAGACTCCATAATCAGCATCTTCTTTTTGTATGAGAGGAAGAAGGCAGACTCCATCATCAGCATCTTCTTTTTGTATAAGAGGAAGAAGGCAGACTCCATAATCAGTATACTCTTTTTGTATAAGAGGAAGAAGGCAGACTCCATAATCAGTATACTCTTTTTGTATAAGAGGAAGAAGGCAGACTCCATAATCAGGATACTCATTTTGTATAAGAGGAAGAAGGCAGACTCCATAATCAGGATACTCTTTTTGTATAAGAGGAAGAAGGCAGACTCCATAATCAGGATACTCATTTTGTATAAGAGGAAGAAGGCAGACTCCATAATCAGTATACTCTTTTTGTATAAGAGGAAGAAAGCAGACTCCATAATCAGGATACTCATTTTGTATAAGAGGAAGAAGGCAGACTCCATAATCAGCATCTTCTTTTTGTATAAGAGGAAGAAGGCAGACTCCATCATCAGTATACTCTTTTTGTATAAGAGGAAGAGGGCAGACTCCATAATCAGCATCTTCTTTTTGTATAAGAGGAAGAAGGCAGACTCCATAATCAGCATCTTCTTTTTGTATGAGAGGAAGAAGGCAGACTCCATAATCAGCATCTTCTTTTTGTATGAGAGGAAGAAGGCAGACTCCATCATCAGCATCTTCTTTTTGTATAAGAGGAAGAAGGCAGACTCCATCATCAGCATCTTCTTTTTGTATAAGAGGAAGAAGGCAGACTCTATAATCAGCATCTTCTTTTTGTATGAGAGGAAGAAGGCAGACTCCATCATCAGCATCTTCTTTTTGTATAAGAGGAAGAAGGCAGACTCCATCATCAGCATCTTCTTTTTGTATAAGAGGAAGAAGGCAGACTCTATAATCAGCATCTTCTTTTTGTATGAGAGGAAGAAGGCAGACTCCATCATCAGCATCTTCTTTTTGTATAAGAGGAAGAAGGCAGACTCCATCATCAGCATCTTCTTTTTGTATGAGAGGAAGAAGGCAGACTCCATCATCAGCATCTTCTTTTTGTATAAGAGGAAGAAGGCAGACTCTATAATCAGTATACTCTTTTTGTATAAGAGGAAGAGGGCAGACTCCATAATCAGCATCTTCTTTTTGTATGAGAGGAAGAAGGCAGACTCCATAATCAGCATCTTCTTTTTGTATAAGAGGAAGAAGGCAGACTGCTGATGTCAGAGCAGTTGGACATCATCAAGCGAAGGACTTGAATTTCATCATTTTCTTCCCAAAGTTCTTCGAATGTAAACTTCGTTCACATTGTCCTTCAATGTAGACCAACACTCGCCTTCACAAACTCCAGTAGTCCTGATATTCCATGTGGGCTTGCTTATTTTTTCTTGTTTACCAATATGTTTACTATGGTTTGCACCATACTGCGGCACACCACTAATCTAACTACATGGTATTCATAATAATACTTACCCCGTGCAGTCTTGAGAAGGACTTGGTGTCAGACAACTCTTCTGTTTTTCACGGGGTTTTTTTTATTTGATGCAATATGTCTGCCAGCCCCGGTGACCGATGACATCATTTTTATCAAACCATTTTCCCCAAGGGTAGTTTTAGGTATTAGGTTGTAGACAGCCAACTGCCCAGGGTGGTACTACCGTTCTGACTTAGGAGCGTTAAAGTGGTGCCCCGAACCGTCTTACACTCTCCGTGTCAGGATTGCTGGTCTTACTTTCTGTCTCACTCAAACTGGAGCTACCGGGCTAGCTTCAACCTCTCTTCCTCGCAAATATACGTCATACACTTTCCTTCTCTTTTATGTAAGGCCTGGCCTCAATGAGGGCTACAGTCGTGGCCAAAAATATTGGCACCCTTGCACTTTTTTCAAATAACTCACAATTTTCTCGAAAAAATAAGTTGAAATTGACAAAAGTATTTGGTCTCCACAATTCCTTATTTCACTGTTAATATTACAGAACCTTTGTTTTTGATTCAGAACTTAATATATCCTTTTAAATCAGAAAATAAAAAGAAATGGCACTGACAAAATTATTGACACCCAAGACTTAATATTTGGTAGCACAAATTTGGACAAAATAACTGCAGTTAAGCGCTTCCTATAGCCAAGAATGAGCTTCCTACACCTCTCTACTGGCAGTTTAGCCCAATCTTCTTGTGCAATCTGCTCCAGTTCTTCCAGATTTGAAATGTGAATGCTTCCAACTGCTGTTTTCAGATCTCCCCACAGGTGTTCAATGGGATTTAGATCTGGACTCATTGCTGGCCACTTCAGAACAGTCCAGCGTTTTGTCTTGAACCATTCCTGGGTGCTTTTTGAAATGTGTTTGGGGTCATTGTCCTGCCGCAAGACCCATGATCTTCGACGGAAGGGGCGCCCTACATCTGGCAAATAAAATACATTTACTTCTTCATGCAGCTGCATGAATCAAATTGGCGCCCCTTTATATGAACTTTTCTACAGCATCACTTGGTTCCTCCTCAGAACACAAGGGTAGTTCAGCATGCACACGATATTTTTTGAATGTCCCTTATTTTGTATTATTTGGCATTTTGTACAAGTTATGGAATGTTCCTTCTATTCTATACTTTGCCACATACCCTTATATAAAGGGGCCGTTTCTATGCCCCCGACATTTTACCCAAGAATGATGTTTCTGTTTGTCTCTCCAAGCTCACACTACTACCTGTTCCCTCTCAACCACAAACTCTCTCAGCTGGTTTTCTCTGTAACTTTGCTCTTACTGTTTTATTTCTGACATTTTATCTTTACTTCCACTCCTAGTTCGACATTAATCCTCTCCTCTCTGAAACTGCAAGCATCCCAATGCGTTTGCTGCATGTTAACCATTAACCTTCATTTCTAGCCACGTGTCAACACACTAACAAATCCAAAAGTGTGCTGTGTGCATGGATTGTGACATGTCTGCTTCTGTGGAAGAATAAATACAAGTGCGTAAGGTTTCCATTTCCAATTATATTTTACATCTATGTGCGTATAATAAAAATATGATACGTACGTCGATGTAGGTCCCACATCAAACGATCGCATGACGGTTTTGCCAGGGTTGTGCATATTGTGTGATTGGTAAAGGCACAACTAGCAAGCCTGAAGGTATATTCTCAAGTACCATATGTATTACACAATGAGACTATGTATACAAGTTTGGCTCAAGTTTAACTGTGTGTGTGTGTGTGTGTGTTTGTATTTGTATGTGTGTGCGTTTGTGCTTTGTGTGTGTGTGTGTGTGTGTGTGTGTGTGTGTGTGTGTGTATGTATGTATGTATTATGCGTGTGTTTATGCTTGTGTGTGTGTTTGTGTTTGTATGTGTGTGCGTTTGTGTGTGTGTTTGTATGTGTGTGTGTGTTTGTGTGTGTGTTTGTATGTGTGTGTGTGTTTGTGTTTGTTTGTATGTTTGGGTGTTTGTGTGTCTGTGTGTTTGTGTGTGTGTGTTTGTGTTTGTATGTGTGTGCGTTTGTGTGTGTGTGTTTGTGTTTGTATGTGTGTGTGTGTTTGTTTGTATGTTTGGGTGTTTGTGTGTGTGTGTGTGTGTTTATGTGTGTTTGTGTGTGTGTGTTTGTGTTTGTATGTGTGTGCGTTTGTGTGTGTGTGTTTGTGTTTGTATGTGTGTGTGTGTTTGTTTGTATGTTTGGGTGTTTGTGTGTGTGTGTGTGTGTTTATGTGTGTGTGTATGTGTGTGTGTGTGTGTGTGTGTGTGTGTGTGTGTGTGTGTGTGTGTGTGTGTGTGTGTGTGTGTGTGTGTGTGTGTGTGTCCATTTCTCGGACATGAATGAACCGATTTTCTTCAAACTTGGCACAAAGACAATACATGAGCTTACATATGTAGAAGATATTTTTTTGCCATCTGACCAAAGATGGCCGACTGACAGCCTTTAACTCAGTACAGCAAAATTACTAAAACCACGGTGGGAGCTGTGACATTTTATGTCTTTTTCTTATTGTTCATCATGGTGAATGTTGATTGCATTCCAATTATTATGGTCATTCCTGGTTGAGTGTTTTTTTCTGTGGCTTGCTGAATTATTCATTACGCCTTATTTTATTTTAGAGGCATGGGTTTTGCTATCCTCCAATCCAGGATGTTACCTTAATTTATTTTTTGCAAACAACGTACCCATATCGGGCTGACAATAGTCCAGAGGTAGCATACTCCACCACATTGACCTGTCTGGTCTAGTTTGATTTCGACCTCACAATTAACTGTTGTCCTTGTGCCTCGAGGCAGGGCATTCATTTTGTCAGAGTTCAGCATTTATAAGAGGGGGCTTCCAGCCGGTGCCCTACCTGCGAGAATCACCTTGTTGGAGATAAATATCCCACTGAACCTTTCAAAAAAGAGTAGGCCATTGTGTCCTATACCCAAGCCGAATTGCAAAGTCGTGCCTCTTAAGTCTCTGGCCAGACTCCCATAGCTGGTCTTGATGATGTCAGAAGGCAGACCAACTGGATATCAAGGGCTACAGAAGGCACCCATTTGCACATTATGAATAGCATGATGCCCCAATTCATTGTCAGATGAGCACATATTGCCTTTTGTGCTCATCTGAAACTTTATTTAATAAAACAACAACATGTTGACTCACATAATGTAAGGTTCCTGTGATGTGGACCTCAGGGTTCCTACCCTAAGTATTGCTGAGAGGACGATGACAAACCACCCAGTGTACATCCCTTGTCGAGAGACATGCTTTGGCACCACCAACTCTCCTTTTAGGGGATAGAATGGTTCATCGGTTGGATTCATCAAGATATCTACCATCCTTCAACGTTTCTAGTGAGATGTTGCATCATCTGCTCATAAATGGTACAGCGATTATGCCAATTAACACCGTTTTGTGTATTTTACTGTGATAACATCCTCCCCAGAGTAATTGAATGCCCAACATCCACATATCATGACAAGTAGAAGAAAAAGAAAGAAGAACCTCCTTCGGAGGCCATTTTTCCCCGCAGAGCAGAGGGTTGGCCTTTTTTCAGGCACCTTGGTCCCCTTTTTGAAGCAATGTCTTATGGCCGGATGCCCTTCCTGCCGCCAACCCTGTTAGTCGCCTCTTGCGACACACAGGGAATTACCAGTGAACTGGTACTTAATTTGCCGACCTCGGAAGGATGAACAGGCTGAGTCAACCCCCCTGGCGTTAATTCAGCGATCGACCCGGATTTCCAACCCAGGATCCGAGGAATCCCAAGCCGGCACCCTAACCGCTAAGCCAACAATCATCCCAATATCCAATATCATGACAAGTAAATTAACCAATTTTGTTGATGAGCAAAAGTAGTTTTTCAAAGGTCAAAGAAAGAAGCTGATGATCAATCAAACACCTACCAATTCAGGGACGGATCCAGGAATTTCAAGACGGGGGGGGGGGGGGGTGCATGAAAGTATAGCGCTGGGGGGGGGGGATAAAGGGGGGATCTGGGGGTTATCCCCCAGGAAATTAAAAAAAATTGATGGTCAGAAACGGCATTTCGTGCGTTCTTGGAAGTTTCTGCAGTTCCTTGTGTTCTTCCCTGGTCCAACAGTTCAGCAGATTCGCACCGTCTGCACCCTCACCCTGGATCGAAGGGGGGGGGGGAGTGCGCACCCCCTGCACCCCCCCTGGATCCGCCCCTGCAATTACTACCCCCCAATCTGATCTACAGCTCGCCAAACTTCCAAAACTGGCATAAATATCGGGCTTTCCTAAAATCTCAGGTTTAGGTTAAACCAAGCATGCAGCACATCCCCAAATGCTCATCCATGGCAATTTGAAGGCATTAAAGCGAGCAGCTTTGTATGTGGTCTCAACGTAGGTGCTGCTGGTTGCGCAGAGAGCGAGCGAAAGACTCCGCGCCCCAAAGCACGGCAGCTGTGAGCTAAAGCAGGCCGTGCACGAAGAGGAAACCGGGAAGCTCTCTCTCCCGGCGTGCCGTTCCCTGGCCTCTGCTCCAACACTGCCCACGCGCTGACATGACGCAGCCCTCGCTCTCCCCGTTTATTTTTCTTCCAAAGTAATATTTTTTTGTGGCCAGTCTGGCAGGGTTATTGGAGCTGGCGGGCGAGATGGTTGCAATTTACCCTTCCGCGGCACTTGCAACCAGCCATCTACTGCCCGATCCGCCCTCCCAAAAGAACTATTCGCCAAGCTTATTGTAAAAAAAAGAAAAAAAGAATAAGAATAAGAAACAAATGTATACCAGACGTTACTGCTGCAACCGTTTTTGCAATGTTTTCGTCTTGTTCTTCACGTTTCCATGCAGACACGCCAAACAGTATTAGTCAATAGTGTGAAGCCCTTTACCCTGAGTTTTCTCTGTCTTTCCCCGCGTTATTCGTCTTATTCACAATAATCTTTGCACTGAGGCCTTCATGTTTTCCGCAAGCATGCCCTGTCATGTGACCAGATCCTCAGCTCTGATTGGTGAACGTTTGCGAGGGACATACAGACATACATACATACGTACACCGGACGGACAGACAAACGCTGTTCCAGACGGCATTGCCCTATGGGCTATGCCATAAAAATATGCTTTAGCCCAATATTTTAAATCTTACTTCACTTTGCTACTTAAACTGAAGCCTTAGAAGCAACGAGAGGGTGCCCCAGGGGGACTAAATTGACTTTAAGTAGTTCATGTATAAGTGATTAATTGGAATTTATATTCTAAAGTTCCTTTCCACAAGCTTGTCATAATGTCATATGCTTCCAAGGAAGAATAAAGAAATCGAACTTAAGTTTTGTAACTCTGAAATCGGAAACTCTGCATAAGTTTGTGCTGCTCAGTCCATCGCCCAAACGCTCATTTTGGCTTTTTTTTCATTGAAAACAAGTCTTAACCATTCAAAAACTGAAGAAGGGGATCTCGCGAGATCTTTGTCGGCGAGGTCACGTCTTTTCGAAGCTGTCCATGCGCTCACGCTTTCGAAGCTAAGTAATTTTTTCACAATTGTGTTTTTGTCGAGACTGTATCCATCTTTCGGTGTGTGTACCTACAGCGTGTCTTTAGGAAAATTTTCGGTGTTAATTTTTCGTACATGTATACACAAGTCGGTTAAATCGTGTCACGTATTCTGAGGCCTAGTACTAGTACTAGTAGGCTTAGGCTACCGTCTCCGACGTTGTGGTTTTGTTTTCTCTCAGCGGTTCGTCGAATGCGCTGCAATTACTTTCGTTCTCTGTTTCGTCCCAGTCGTTCCTTTCCTTTCCTTTCCTTTCCTTTCCATTCCTTTCCTTTCCTAAAGTTCCTTTCCACAAGCTTGTCATATGCTTCCAAGGAAGAATAAAGAAATCGAACTTAAGTTTTGTAACTCTGAAATTGGAAACTCTGCATAAGTTTGTGCTGCTCAGTCCATCGCCCAAACGCTCATTTTGGCTTTTTTTTCATTGAAAACAAGTCTCAACCATTCAAAAACTGAAGAAGGTCATTCTCATGCAGAAGATAATAATGTGTAAATCCACTGCTGAGGTTTTTCTTCATATTGCTGTTTCTCACAAAACTTGCTCATCTAGCACATCCATGAATCTCCTTTCTCACTTAATTATTATAGTTATTATTAGACAATTAAAGCTTTTTGTCCACTTCATATTCACCAATCGTAGAGTCACCTTCTTGCCTTTGTTTTAACCTATAATCACGTCCCTACCTTTTGTGTTGGAATATAATCAGCTCCCTACCTTTTGTGTAAGAATATAATCACCTCCCTACCTTTTGTGTTAGAATATAATCACCTCCCTACCTTTGTGTTACAATATAATCACCTCCCTACCTTTTGTGTAACAACATAATCACCTCCGTACCGTTGTGTTATAATATAATCACCTCCTTACCTTTGTGTTACAATATAATCACCTCCGTACCTTTGTTTTAACGTATAATCACCTCCCTACCTTTTGAGTTACAATATAATCACCTCCCTACCTTTGTGTTACAATATAATCACATCCCTACCTTTTGTGTTACAATATAATCACATCCCTACCTTTGTGTTACAATATAATCACCTCCCTACCTTTGTGTTACAATAAAATCACATCCCTACCTTTTGTGTTACAATATAATCACATCCCTACCTTTTGTGTTACAATATAATCACATCCCTACCTTTGTGTTACAATATAATCACCTCCCTACCTTTTGTGTAACAATATAATCACATCCCTACCTTTGTGTTACAATATAATCACATCCCTACCTTTGTGTTACAATATAATCACCTCCCTACCTTTGTGTTACAATATAATCACCTCCTTACCTTTGTGTTACAATATAATCTCCTCCATACCTTTGTGTTATTGAAGCGCGGTGTTACGCGCGCTGCTTGTAAGCAAGGAGGAAGCGGACAACGCGGTAAGTTGTAAGAGTCTTTATTATAAGAGCTCCACTGTAACACTGGAGCGTTCCGGGCTGCGTGCCCAGTGTATATCCCGCGGCCACGCCTACCCCTCGGGCGTGGCCGCCACCCACTTGGTGCGCGGAATGATGCCCTCGCGCCAGTGAGCTTTCGTGTCCGCCACACGCGCCCCCCAAGAATTCCCGCGCACCTAGAGGGCCAGTTTGCGGGGCAAACGGATGACCCGGCCGAAGCGCCCTCTGGCGACTGGCGGCGTCCGGGGTGCAGGGATGCCAGCTGCGATGCCTCCGGCTGCACCCGGCATGGGTGCAGGCTCGGGGGGCGGCGTGACGGCGGGGCCGGGCGGTGCCGGGGGTGCGCCCGCCGGGGGGCGGCCCCGATGCGGAGACCGAGCCACCGGCGGTGGGTGGTCCACGTCGAGGTGGGTCAACTTGAGGCGGTCTATGGAGACACGGTCAGGAGTGCCGCCGATGTCCAAGGTGAAATGTTTCACCCCGGTCTCCAGCACGCGGAAAGGCCTGTCGTACGGGGGCCGCAGTGGTGTCCGGTGGGCGTCGTGCCGGACGAAGACGTACTCCGCGGTGTGAAGCTCCGGGGCGACGTGCGTAGGTGGGTGCCCGTGGTGCGCCGTGCGCACCGGGGCGAACCTCTGGGCGGTCTCCTGCAGCGCGGAGCGCTCCTACGCCGCGGACCATGGTGCCATTGAGTCGGGGAGGAACTCGCCCGGCACCCGCAGTGGTTGCCCAAAGACCAACTCCACCGCGGATGCGCGCAGGTCGTCCTTGGGCGCCGTCTGGAGGCCCAGCAGCACCCAGGGGAGCCTGTCGACCCAGCCGCCGTCGCGGAGGGTCGCCCGGAGCGCGGCCTTCAACGAGCGGTGGAACCGCTCGAACAGGCCGTTGGCCTGGGGGTGGTGGGCCGTGGTGCGGTGCAGCTGGACCCCGAGCCCCCACGCGACCACCCCCCAGAGCTCCGAGGTGAACTGGGGGCTGCGGTCGGACGAGATGTCCGAGGGGGTGCCGAACCGGGCGACCCAGGTGGCGATGAACGCCTGCGCGACGTCCGCCGCCGTCGTTGACGCCAAAGGCACGGCCTCCGGCCACCGGGTGGTGCGGTCGGTCCATCATGGTCAGGACGTGGGTGAAACCCCGCGAGGGGGGCAGAGGTCCCACCAGGTCCACGTGAACGTGGTCAAACCGACGTTCCGGCACCGCAAACGGGGCCAATGGGGCCTGGGTGTGTCGGTGCACCTTCGCGCGCTGGCACGCGAGGCACATCCTGGCCCAGCCGCGGACGGCCTTCCGGAGGCCATGCCAGACAAACTTGTCAGCGATCAACCTCTGGGAGGCCCTCGTGCCCGGGTGGGACAGGCCGTGGATGGCGTCGAAAATCTGGCGCTGCCAGCCCGCGGGCACGATGGGGCGAGGCCGCACGAGGGAGACGTCGCACCAGAGGGCCGTGCCTGCGCCGTTGAACGGCACCTCGGTGACACGGAGGCCCGTAATGGCGGTCCGCAAGGCCTGGACGTCGGGGTCGGCGGCCTGGTCTGCTGCCATCCAGGCATAGTCGATGCTGAGGTGGACTGCGTGGGCAACGGTCCGGGAAAGGCAATCCGCCACCAGGTTGTCCTTCCCCGCGACGTGCTGGATGTCCGTCGTGTATTCGGACACGGCTGAGAGGTGACGCTGCTGCCGGGCCGACCACGGCTCGGCGACCTTGCCCATCACGAACACCAGTGGCTTGTGGTCGGCGCAGGCCGTGAACGCACGGCCCTCGAGCAGATGGCGGAAGTGCCTGACCGCCAGGTGGAGCCCGAGCAACTCGCGGTCGAAGGTACTGTACCGGCGTTCGGGCGGGCGAAGTTGCCGGCTGCAGAACGCCAGCGGTTGCCAAGCTCCACGCACCCATTGCTCGTGCACCGCACCCACCGCGTAGTCCGAGGCGTCAGTGGTGAGGGCGATCGGTGCATCGGGTGCCGGGTGCGCGAGCATGGTAGCGTTAGCCAAGGCGAGCCTCGCGCCCACGAACGCCGCGTCCATCTGCTCGGTCCAGGTAACGTCACCTTTGCCCGGCTTCCCCCGGAGGGCCTCGTGCAAGGGGCGCAGGAGCTGGGCGATGCGGGGCAGGAACCGATGGTAAAAGTTTACCATGCCCAAGAACTCCTGGAGCCCCCTGATCGTGCAGGGGCGCGGAACCCCTTCACCGCCTCCACCTTGGCCGGTAGGGGGACGGCCCCGTGCCTGGTGACGCGGTGCCCCAAAAAGTCGATTTCAGCGACACCGAACCGGCACTTGGCGGGGTTCACGATCAGGCCGTGCTGGCCCAGGCGTTCGAAGCGTGCGGAGGTGGTCACCAATGAAGCGCGGTGTTACGCGCGCTGCTTGTAAGCAAGGAGGAAGTGGACAACGCGGTAAGTTGTAAGAGTCTTTATTATAAGAGCTCCACTGTAACACTGGAGCGTTCCGGGCTGCGCGCCCGGTGTATATTCCGCGGCCACGCCTACCCCTCGGGCGTGGCCGCCGCCCACTTGGTGCGCGGAATGATGCCCTCGCGCCAGTGAGCTTTCGTGTCCGCCACATTATAATATAATCACCTCCCTACCTTTTGTGTTTCAATATAATCACATCCCTACCTTTGTGTTACATTATAATCACCTCCGTACCTTTGTGTTACAATATAATCACCTCCTTACCTTTGTGTTATAACATAATCACATCCGTACCTTTGTGTTATAATATAATCACGTCCGTACCTTTGTGTTATAATATAATCACCTCCCTACCTTTGTGTTACAATATAATCACCTCCGTACCTTTGTGTTATAATATAATCACCTCCCTACCTTTTGTGTTACAATATAATCACCTCCCTACGTTTGTGTTACAATATAATCACCTACCTACCTTTGTGTTATAATACAATCACCTCCTTACCTTTGTGTTACAATATAATCACGTCCATACCTTTGTGTTAAAATATAATCACCTCCTTACCTTTGTGTTACAATATAATCACCTCCCTACCTTTGTGTTACAATATAATCACCTCCCTACCTTTGTGTTACAATATAATCACCTCCTTACCTTTGTGTTAAAATATAATCACCTCCTTACCATTGTGTTATAATATAATCACCTCCATACCTTTGTGTTACATTTTAATCACCTCCATACCTTTGTGTTACAATATAATCACCTCCCTAATTTTGTATTACAATATAATCACCTCCCTACCTTTGTATTACAATATAATCACCTACCTACCTTTGTATTGCAATATGATAACTTTGTTTTACTGTAGAATCCCTTCCCTCCCTTTGCGTTACCAAATAATTCACTCCCTACCTTTGCATAACCAAATAATCCCCTCCCTGCCTTTGCATTACCAAATAATCCCCTCCTTGCCTTTACATTACGAAATAATCCCCTCCCTGCCTTTGCATTACCAAATAATCCCCTCCCAGCCTTTGCATTACCAAATAATCCCCTCTCTGCCTTTGCATTACCAAATAATCCCCTCCCTGACTTTGCATTACCAAATAATCCCCTCCCTGCCTTTGCGCTACCAAATAATCGCCTCCCTGCCTTTACGTTACCAAATAATCATCTCCCTGCCTTTACATTACCAAATAACCACCTCCCTGCCTTTACATTACCAAATAATCCCCTCCCTGCTTTTGCGTTATCAAATAATTCCCTCCCTACCTTTGCATTACCAAATAATCCCCTCCCTGCCTTTGCGTTACCAAATAACCCCCTCCCTGCCTTTACATTACCAAATAATCCCCCCCCCCTACCTTTGCATAACCAAATAATTCCCTCCCTACCTTTGCATTACCAAATAATCCCCTCCCTGCCTTTGCATTACCAAATAATCCCCTCCCTGCCTTTGCGTTACCAAATAATCCCCTCCCTGCCTTTGCGTTACCAAATAATCCCCTCCCTACCTTTGCGTTACCAAATAATCCCCTCCCTGCCTTTGCATTACCAAATAATCCCCTCCCTACCTTTGCGTTACCAAATAATCCCCTCCCTGCCTTTGCATTACCAAATAATCCCCTCCCTGCCTTTGCGTAACCAAATAATCCCCTCCCTGCCTTTGCATGACCAAATAATCCCCTCCCTACCTTTGCGTTACCAAATAATTCCCTCGCTACCTTTGCATTACCAAATAATCCCCTCCCTGCCTTTGCATTACCAAATAATCCCCTCCCTGCCTTTGCGTTACCAAATAATCCCCTCCCTACCTTTGCGTTACCAAATAATCTCCTCCCTGCCTTTGTGTTATCGTATAATTACCTCTCGACCTTTGTACCAATGGAAAATCTCCTCTCGACCTTTGTATCAATGGAAAATCTCCTCTCAACCTTTGTTCCAATGCAAAATGTCCTCTCAACCTTTGTACCAATGGAAAATCTCCTCCCAACATTTGTACCAATGGAAAATCTCCTCTCAACCTTTGTACCAATGGAAAATCTCCTCTCAACCTTTGTTCCAATGCAAAATCTCCTCCCAACATTTGTACCAATGGAAAATCTCCTCTCAACCTTTGTACCAATGGAAAATCTCCTCTCAACCTTTGTACCAATGGAAAATCTCCTCCCAACCTTTGTACCAATGGAAAATCTCCTCCAGACCTTTGTATAAATGGAAAATCTCCTCTCAACCTTTGTACCAATGGAAAATCTCCTCCCAACATTTGTACCAATGGAAAATCTCCTCTCAACCTTTGTACCAATGGAAAATTTCCTCTCAACCTTTGTACCAATGGAAAATCTCCTCTCGACGTTTGTATCAATGGAAAATCTCCTCTCAACCTTTGTACCAATGGAAAATCTCCTCTCAACCTTTGTTCCAATGGAAAATCTCCTCTCAACCTTTGTACCAATGGAAAATCTCCTCTCAACCTTTGTACCAATGGAAAATCTCCTCCCAACCTTTGTACCAATGGAAAATCTCCTCACGACCTTTGTATAAATGGAAAATCTCCTCTCAACCTTTGTACCAATGGAAAATCTTCTCTCAACCTTTGTACCAATGGAAAATCTCCTCTCAACCTTTGTACCAATGGAAAATCTCCTCGCAACCTTTGTACCAATGGAAAATCTCCTCTCAACCTTTGTATCAATGGAAAATCTCCTCCCGACTTTTGTACCAATGGAAAATCTCCTCTCAACCTTTGTACCAATGGAAAATCTCCTCTCAACCTTTGTACCAGTGGAAAATCTCCTCTCAACCTTTGCACCAATGGAAAATCTCCTCCAAATTTTTGTATCAATGGAAAATCTCCTCTCAACCTTTGTACCAATGGAAAATCTCCTCCCGACCTTTGTACCAATGGAAAATCTCCTATCAACCTTTGTACCAATGGAAAATCTCCGCCAGACCTTTGTACCAATGGAAAATCTCCTCTCAACCTTTGTACCAATGGAAAATCTCCTCTCAACCTTTGTACCAATGGAAAATCTCCTCTCAACCTTTGTACCAATGGAAAATCTCCTCCCGACATTTGTACCAATGGAAAAATCTCCTTCGAAACTTTGTACCAATGGAAAATCTCCTCCCGAACTTTGTACTAATGAAAAATCTCCTCACGACCTTTGTACCAATGGAAAATCTCCTCTCAACCTTTGTACCAATGGAAAATCTCCTCTCAACCTTTGTACCAATGGAAAATCTCCTCTCAACCTTTGTACCAATGGAAAATCTCCTCCCGACCTTTGTACCAATGGAAAATCTCCTCTCAACCTTTGTACCAATGGAAAATCTCCTCTCAACCTTTGTACCAATGGAAAATCTCCTCCCAATTTTTGTATCAATGGAAAATCTCCTCTCAACCTTTGTACCAATGGAAAATCTCCTCTCAACCTTTGTACCAATGGAAAATCTCCTCTCAACCTTTGTACCAATGGAAAATCTCCTCCCAATTTTTGTATCATTGGAAAATCTCCTCTCAACCGTTGTACCAATGGAAAATCTCCTCCCGACCTTTGTACCAATGGAAAATCTCCTCTCAACCTTTGTACCAATGGAAAATCTCCTCTCAACCTTTGTACCAATGGAAAATCTCCTCCCAATTTTTGTATCATTGGAAAATCTCCTCTCAACCGTTGTACCAATGGAAAATCTCCTCCCGACCTTTGTACCAATGGAAAATCTCCTCTCAACCTTTGTACCAATGGAAAATCTCCTCTCAACCTTGGTACCAATGGAAAATCTCCTCTCAACCTTTGTACCAATGGAAAATCTCCTCCCGACCTTTGTACTAATGAAAAATCTCCTCACGACCTTTGTACCAATGGAAAATCTCCTCTCAACCTTTGTACCAATGGAAAATCTCCTCTCAACCTTTGTACCAATGGAAAATCTCCTCTCAACCTTTGTACCAATGGAAAATCTCCTCCCGACCTTTGTACCAATGGAAAATCTCCTTCCAGCTTTGTACCAATGGAAAATCTCCTCCGGACCTTTGTACGAATGAAAAATCTCCTCCCGACCTTTGTGCCAATGGAAAATCTCCTACTGACCTTTGTACCAATGGAAAATCTCCTCTCAACCTTTGTACAAATGGAAAATCTCCTCTCTACCTTTGTACTAATGGAAAATCTCCTCTCAACCTTTGTACCAATGGAAAATCTCCTCTCAACCTTTGTACCAATGGAAAATCTCCTCCCGACCTTTGTACCGATGGAAAATCTCCTCTCAATTTTGTACCAATGGAAAATCTCCTCTCAACCTTTGTACCAATGGAAAATCTCCTCTCAACCTTTGTTCCAATGGAAAATCTCCTCCCAATTTTTGTATCCATGGAAAATCTCCTCTCAACCTTTGTACCAATGGAAAATCTCCTCTCAACCTTTGGACCAATGGAAAATCTCCTCCCGACCTTTGTACAAATGGAAAATCTCCTCTCAACCTTTGTGCCAATGGAAAATCTCCTCTCAACCTTTGTACCAATGGAAAATCTCCTCGCAACCTTTGTACCAATGGAAAATCTCCTCCTGACATTTGTACCAATGGAAAAATCTCCTTCCAGCTTTGTACCAATGGAAAATCTCCTCCCGACCTTTGTACTAATGAAAAATCTCCTCCCGACCTTTGTACCAATGGAAAATCTCCTCCCAACCTTTGTACCAATGGAAAATCTCCTCTCAACCTTTGTTCCAATGGAAAATCTCCTCTCAACCTTTGTACCAATGGAAAATCTCCTCTCAACCTTTGTACCAATGGAAAATCTCCTCCCGACCTTTGTACCAATGGAAAATCTACTCTCAACCTTTGTACCAATGGAAAATCTCCTCTCAACCTTTGTACCAATGGAAAATCTCCTCTCAACCTTTGTTCCAATGGACAATCTCCTCCCAATTTATGTATCCATGGAAAATCTCCTGTCAACCTTTGTAACAATGGAAAATCTCCTCTCAACCTTTGTACCAATGGAAAATCTCCTCCCAATTTTTGTATCAATGGAAAATCTCCTCTCAACCTTTGTACCAATGGAAAATCTCCTCCCGACTTTTGTACCAATGGAAAATCTCCTCTCAACCTTTGTACGAATGGAAAATCTCCTCCTGACGTTTGTACAAATGGAAAATCTCCTCTCAACCTTTGTACCAATGGAAAATCTCCTCTCAACGTTTGTACCAATGGAAAATCTCCTCTCAACCTTTGTACAAATGGAAAATCTCCTCCTGACATTTGTACCAATGGAAAAATCTCCTTCCAGCTTTGTACCAATGGAAAATCTCCTTCCGATCTTTGTACGAATGAAAAATCTCCTCCCGACCTTTGTACCATTGGAAAATCTCCTCCTGACCTTTGTACCAATGAAAAATCTCCTCTCAACCTTTGTACAAATGGATAAATCTCCTCTCAACCTTTGTACCAATGGAAAATCTCCTCTCAACCTTTGTACAAATGGAAAATCTCCTCTCAACCTTTGTACCAATGGAAAATCTCCTCTCAACCTTTGTACCAATGGAAAATCTCCTCTCAACCTTTGTACCAATGGAAAATCTCCTCCCGACCTTTGTACCAATGGAAAATCTCCTCTCAACCTCTATACCAATGGAAAATCTCCTCTCAACCTTTGTTCCAATGGAAAATCTCCTCCCAATTTTTGTATCAATGGAAAATCTCCTCTCAACCTTTGTACCAATGGAAAAATCTCCTCTCAACCTTTGTACCAATGGAAAATCTCCTCTCAACCTTTATACCAATGGAAAATCTCCTCTCAACCTTTGTACCAATGGAAAATCTCCTCTCAACCTTTGTACCAATGTAAAATCTCCTCTCAACCTTTGTTCCAATGGAAAATCTCCTCTCAACCTTTGTACCAATGGAAAATCTCCTCCCAATTTTTGTATCAATGGAAAATCTCCTCTCAACCTTTGTACCAATGGAAAAATCTCCTCTCAACCTTTGTACCAATGGAAAATCTCCTCTCAACCTTTGTTCCAATGGAAAATCTCCTCTCAACCTTTGTTCCAATGGAAAATCTCCTCCCAATTTTTGTATCAATGGAAAATCTCCTCTCAACCTTTGTACCAATGGAAAAATCTCCTCTCAACCTTTGTACCAATGGAAAATCTCCTCCCAATTTTTGTATCAATGGAAAATCTCCTCTCAACCTTTGTACCAATGGAAAATCTCCTCTTAACCTTTGTACCAATGGGAAATCTCCTCTCAACCTTTGTACCGATGGAAAATCTCCTCCCAATTTTTGAATCAATGGAAAATCTCCTCTCAACCTTTGTACCAATGGAAAATCTCCTCTCAACCTTTGTACCAATGGAAAATCTCCTCCCGACCTTTGTACCAATGGAAAATCTCCTCGCAACCTTTGTACCAATGGAAAATCTCCTCCTGACATTTGTACCAATGGAAAAATCTCCTTCCAGCTTTGTACCAATGGAAAATCTCCTCCCTACCTTTGTACTAATGAAAAATCTCCTCCCGACCTTTGTACCAATTTAAAATATCCTCCCAACCTTTGTACCAATTGAAAATCTCCTCTCAATCTTTGTTCCAATGGAAAATCTCCTCTCAACCTTTGTACCAATGGAAAATCTCCTCTCAACCTTTGTACCAATGGAAAATCTCCTCCCGACCTTTGTACCAATGGAAAATCTCCTCTCAACCTTTGCACCAATGGAAAATCTCCTCCCGACCTTTGTACCAATGGAAAATCTCCTCCCGACCTTTGTACCAATGGAAAATCTCCTCCCGGCCTTTGTACCAATGGAAAATCGCCTCCCGACCTTTGTACCAATGGAAAATCTCCTCCCGACCTATGTACCAATGGAAAATCTCCTCCTGGCCTTTGTACCAATGAAAAATCTCCTCCTGACATTTGTACCAATGGAAAAATCTCCTTCCAGCTTTGTACCAATGGAAAATCTCCTCCCGACCTTTGTACTAATGAAAAATCTCCTCCCGACCTTTGTACCAATGAAAAATCTCCTCCCGACCTTTGTACCAATGGAAAATCTCCTCCCAACCTTTGTACCAATGGAAAATCTCCTCTCAACCTTTGTTCCAATGGAAAATCTCCTCTCAACCTTTGTACCAATGGAAAAATCTCCTCCCAAACTTTGTACAAATGGAAAATCTCCTCCAGACCTTTGTACCAATGAAAAATCTCCTCCCGACCTTTGTACAATTGAAAAAATCTCCTCCTGGCCTTTGTACCAATGAAAAATCTCCTCTCGACTTTTGTACCAATGGGAAAATCTCCTCCCGACCTTTGTTGTCTATTACACCATCAGGCCTCAAGTGAAACAACAAAACAAGAAAGACGTCATGCAGAGCGTGATACTTGCAAAATCCACCCCTCCCCAAAATAAAAAGTTGATTTTTCAGATGAAAATTGATGATTTTAGAAGTTTGACCTTTGACCTTTTGACCTAAAAAAATAGTTTGTTTCCCAATTCAGTGAGGCACTCTGCAGTTGCTGTTTAATTTTCAAGCCATTCAGATAAAAATTGATGAATTTTGAAGTTTGACCTTGAGTTAACCTTTGACCTTTTGACCTTTTGACCTCAAAATAGTTCGTTTCCCAGCTTATTGACTCAATATGCAAATGATGCTCAATTTTCAAGCAATCGGATGAAAAATCACAATTTTAATAATTCGACCTCAAGATGAGCTTTGACCTCAAAATTGACAGGTTTCATCCCTGTGACAAACTCTACCATCTGGTGAAGTTTCGTGAAGATTGTTTTGAAATTGTGACCTGTAGGCAATTGACAAACAAACAGACAGAATAACGCACAAGACCAACCAATAGACAGTCATGTGAAAAAGTAAGTACACCCCATGTAAAGTTTTGACTTTTTCAACATATTTCAACATACAGCTATTTGATCTTCATTTCAACAATATTGACAGATAAAGGTGATATAATATAACAAATATCATGAAACATTTACATTTTTGTAGTCCATTTTATAATTTGAATAAACATAAATGCAAATTTCACTTGTGGAAAAAGTAAGTACACCCTTGGGTCTAATAGGTGGTATTGCCCCCTTTGGCAGAAACAACCTCAAGTAGGCGTTTCTTATAACTGTCTACCAGTCTCTGACATTGACTGGGAGAAATTTTTACCTACTCCTCCATGCAGAATTCTTTCAGCTGTGCGATGTTTGAGGGGTTTCTTGCATGCACAGCTCGTTTCAAATCCCCCCACAACATCTCGATGGGATTTAGATCCGGGCTTTGAGTTGGCCATTCCAGAACCCTCCATTTCTTTCTTTTCAGCCATTCCTTGGTGGATTTACTGGTATGTTTAGGGTCATTGTCATGTTGCAAGGTCCACCTTCGGTTGAGCTTCAACTCTCCGACAGATGGCCTCACATTATCCTCAAGCACTCTCTGGTACAATGAAGAATTCATAGTGGATTCTATGATGGTGAGCTGCCCAGGCCCTGATGCAGCAAAGCTGCCCCAAACCATAATATTTCCACCACCATGCTTTACAGTTGGTATCAGGTTCTTGTGGGCATCTCGCGAGATCTCGGAGACGGTAGGAGGGATTTTCGAAGCTCCACACGGTCTCCACGTTTTTCGAAGTTAAGTCTGTTCACAATTGTATTTTGTCGAAACTGTATTTATCTTTCGGTGTGTGAAGTTATTGTGTGCAACTTTGGTTGTTTCTCGGTGTTTATCTTTCATAAATTGATCGTCTGTTTGCCGTGTCGCGAGCAAGGCCTTTGCCGCGTCGCGAACGATTTGAAATCGAAGTTAAGTGATTGTTCCCATTTCGTTAAAACTGTATTTATTTATGGTGTTGTACGTATATTGTGTCCCGACGAAGATTTTTCGGTGCAAATCTTTCATACCTGTATTGAAAATCGTGTTAATTCGTGTCGTGTCTTGAGGCCTTGTACAGTGTGCACTGTACAACCTTGAGGCTTTGTTTTTCTCTCAGCGGTCCGTCGTTTGTGATCTAATAACTTTCGTTCTCTGTATTCCCAGTCTTTTCACCCATAGCCTACTTCCTTGTGTAAATCTCAACTCAAAAAAAAAAAAAAAAAAAAAAAAAATTCCTTCTCTGTTCTCATTCGTTTATTCATTCTTATTCGTTCGTTCGTTCTTCGACAACGTGCTTCTCCCCCATTTCCCCAGATAGTTTTCACTCATTAACCTTCAATGTTTACACTTTCCCCTCAAGTTATGTATTCCGTCATATTTTATAACACCTTTTTCTTCTTCTTCTTTAAAAGGCTGCTTTCGACTTGCTCACCAAATCAATTCATCCCCAAAAAAATATCCATCTCCTATAGTGCCTTTTTTCTACATTCCCTAAACTCTCCTGCACTCCATCCTCCATCCAGCGTCCTTAAACGTATTTTTAACTCGAAGGTCACAAGAAACTCATTTTGCAATAAATGTTCGTTTCCCATAAATCGTACACTTTCAAAAATCCAATCTCACCCCTCCCCTCCAAATCTTCCCCATAACCCCTCCCCTCCAAATCTTCCCCATCACCCCTCCCCTCCAAATCTTCCCCATCACCCATCCCTTTCAAATCTCCCCCCTTGCCCCCTCCCTCCTAAACTACCCCCTCACCCCTCCCCGCCAAGACGCTCCCTCGCCCCTCCCCTCCTCGACTCCTGCCTCACCCCTCCCCTCCAAATCTCCCCCATATCCCATCCCTTTCAAATCCCTCCCCTTGTCCCTTCCCTCCCAAACTCCCCCCTCACCCCTCCCCTTCAAATCTCCCCACCCTCATTGCTTCTCAATTTCCCCCCTCTCACTCCCCCTCCTCAAAGCGTCCTCCCCGCTTCTTCCCTCTTCAAACTCTCACCTCCATCTCCCCCAACCTTCTGCCTCGCTCTTCCCCCTCCTCAAATAACACCTCATTGTGGCTCACCCAATCACCATCAAACCTTTTGTCCGCCCCATCCTTCCCGTTCTCCGAGCTATTCTGAAATCTCTGACACACCTTCAACAGCTCTCCCTACCTCTTCCACCTCTTCCACATCTTACCCTACCCCTCCTCCCCCCTGTTCTGTATCTGATGCTCCCCCTTCCTCTTCATTAACGGTATGGACCTCAAACATCCGGGGCCTTCGTTCAAACTTAACTGATCTCTCCATACAGGTTGCTTCTGTCAAACCAGACGTGATCTGCTTAACAGAAACTTTCCTCCTTTATGATGTCTCTGATTCCATAGTATCTCTCCCGGGCTACTCCCTCCTCCGGTATGATAGACCTGAGCCTCGTCCTGGAGGCGGGGTTGCTATCTTTATCAAAAACTCTCTTCCTCACTCGCCCTGCACTGCACTCTCTCCACCTCACCCCCAGGAATACCTCTGGCTACGGCTTCCCCTTCGCTCCCACCTCTTGTTCATATGTGTGTTGTACCGTCCACCAAACAGTGATGACTCCATCTACATCTCGCTGTCTGATGATATGGACCAACTTCTATCTACTCATCCCAACTCTCTCTTCCTCATATGTGGTGATTTCAACTGTCATCATGCCAGTTGGCTGGGTGTGGGTACCTCTCTCACCAGCCATGGCTCCTCAGCAAAGGACTTCTGCGACTCACTGGGACTGACACAATCTGTCAATTTCCCGACCCGGATCTCAGTCAACGGAACATCTTCTCTTCTGGACTTGGTTATGACTAACTTCCCTGAAAATGTCTGCTGCTCTTCTTCTGCTCCGATCGGATCATCTGATCATGTCCTTGTTAAAGTGGACATCTCTCTGACCATCCTCAGGGAGCCTGCTCAGCGTCGACGAGTCTGGCATTTCACTCAGGCCAACTGGCACGGTCTTCAAGCAGCCATCAATCATCTGGACTGGTCTCCCATCTCTACCACCTCTGACATCAACTCATCCTGGGAATTCTTCCAAAGTAAATTGCTCTCTCTCATGCACAGATTTATCCCATCTCGTCTTCAGTTGTCATACCCTTCCTCCCGTCCATGGTACACGGAATCTTGTGGTGAGGCTGTTGCCCAGAAACAACTTGCCTTCGTCTTCTGGAAAGCAAATCCAACGGAAGGAAATCTCATTTCCTTTTACAAAGCCCGAAACAAGTGTGTGTCCACCCTCAGGAGAGCCAGGAAACAATATCTCTCCGTTCTCAAGACCGAACTCTCTTATCTGTCTCCCTCTTCCAAATCCTGGTGGCGTCTGGTCAAATCCGTTTCTGGTGTTTGTTCCCCCTCCATCCCCTCCCTTACCTCAAACGGCTACACAGCTGACTCCGCACGTGAAAAAGCTGAATGCCTCAACTCTGTGTTTGCCTCTAAATCTTGTGTCCCAAACCCATCCCTCTCTGTACCCACCATACCCAGTCGTACCCTGCTGCTCCTGGACTCCGTGTCCTTTCCTCCTGACAAGGTGGAAAAGTTTCTGTCAACCCTCGACTCTGATTCTGCAACTGGACCCGACGGCATCAGCCCACGGGTCCTAAAATCCTGCTCTGCTGCTCTATCTCACCCTCTCTCTGTTCTCTTCACCCTCTCTTTTGCTCAAGGTCAACTGCCATCTGCTTGGAAATCAGCCAACATCACCGCTTTGCACAAAAAAAGGTGCAAAAACAGATCCTAGCAACTACAGACCAATCAGCCTTCTCCCAATTATCAGCAAAGTCATGGAATCCATCATTGCTTCGGATATGAAATCTTTCCTCTTCTCCAATGGCTTGATCTCTGATCATCAATTTGGTTTCAGACCAGGTCACTCAACTCTGGACATGCTGCTTCTGCTGTCTCAACAATGGATGGAGGTCCTCAATGCCAAACAGGAAATTAGAGCTGTCTCCCTCGACATATCACGTGCCTTCGACACGGTCTGGCACCCCGCTCTGCTCACCAAACTCTCCTCCTTTGGTATCCATGGAAATCTCCACGCATGGCTGGCGGACTTCCTCTCTAGTCGTCGTCAACGTGTGGCCCTGAATGGGTTTCTCTCATCTCCTCTTCCTGTTCAGGCTGGAGTTCCCCAAGGCAGTGTTCTGGGCCCCGTGCTTTTTCTGGTCTTCATCAATGATCTCTCTGACTCTCTCGAAAATCCTCTCTATCTCTTTGCTGATGACGCCACTCTCTGCCGCTCCATTCCTCTTCCCTCAGATCGGCAGTCTGCTGCCTCCTCACTCTCTGAAGACCTGGACAAAATCACAGACTGGTCAAACAAGTGGAACATGTCTTTCAATCCTGACAAATCTCACACTCTTACTATGTCTCTCCGAAAAGATCGACTGGACAACCCTCCCATCTACTTTCTCAACAATCCTCTCCAAGAAGTTCTGTCGCTCAAGATTTTGGGTCTCACTATCTGCCATGATCTTTCTTGGGAAAACCACATTTCCAAGCTGGCCTCCAAAGCCAGTCGCCGACTGGGCATCCTCCGTCGTGCGAAGTCCTTCCTCGGCACACCTGAGCTCCTCACCACATACAAGGCTTTCATCCGCAGCTCAATGGAATACTGTTCTCCCCTATGGGCCGGTGCTCCTGCCTCACACCTAGCTCGGCTTCACGCTGTTGAAACCAAAGCTTTCAGAATTATTGGAATCTCCCGCGATGAAGCTATCTCTGAGGGCCTTTCACTCACTCACCGCAGGCAGGTAGGTGGTCTTTCTGTCTTCTACCGACTCCTCTCCGGCCTTGCACCCCCAGCTCTCTCTGTGCTCTGTCCCCCAAATATTCCTACAGGTCGCACAAGATCTGCCAGCAACCCTCTGATGGTTAAACTGCCGAAATCTCGGCTCTCTGCTCACCTTCACTCTTTCATTCCTCTTTTCTCCCGCCTCTGGAACAAACTCCCTCACTCCCTTCAATCCCACTCCTCCCTCCAGGTCTTTAAAACAGCTGTTCACCACCATCTCTTATCTTCCCCCATCCAAAACCTTGATCTTTTCTACCCCCGCTAATTCACCCCAGATCCACCTTGTTTGAAATTCCAACTTCTTTCCTGGAAGTCCTGGCAGTGTCCATATGTTTTATACCTCTCCCACCGCCCCCTTCCCATGCCCCCCCCCCCCCAAAGCCCTCGCCCTCTCTCAGATCTCTCGATGTCTCCATGTCTCTCGGTCCCTGCTCTCAAATGTTGTGGTTGTGTCCTTCCCCTCTCTCCCCATCTTGTCTACCGCTCCCGATGTTATATGTTTTATGTGTCGGTTTGTCTTTCTGTGTGATTAATGTTCGCTCTTTCACGAGCCTCGATCTTGTATACAAAAAAAAAAAAAAAAAAAAAAAAAAATGTTGTCTTTGGTTTTCGCCAAACATGTCTTCTGGTACTGCGGCCAAATAGCTCTTCCTTTGACTCATCTGTCCAGAGCACATTGTTCCAGAAGTGCTGGTCTTTGCCTCGGTGTTCATTGGCAAACTTTAGTCTTGCCCTGATGTTCTTTCTGGACAGCAAAATGTTCCTCCTGGCACACCTCCCATGTAGATCAAATTTGTGCAGCCTCTTTCTAATGGTAGACTCGTGCACTTTGACATCAACAGTGGCAAGAGCTACCTGTGGGTCCCTTGATGACATTCTGGGGTTCTTAGAGACTTTTTTCAGCATCTTGCGGTCTGCTCTCGGGCTGAACTTGCTGGGGCGGACTGGCCTGAACAAGTTGGCAGTTGTTTGGAATCTTCACCACTTGTTGATGATCTTCCGGACAGTCGAATGATTGATTTCAAATTGTTTGGAGATCTTTTTAAATCCCTTCCCAGACTCGTAGGCATCTATAACCTTCTTTCTGAAGGCCTGAGAGAGCTCTTTTGATCTAGGCATGGTGACGCCGCACACTTCAACAACAAAGAGCAAACCAAACTAAATGTCTGAGGTTTAAATAAAACAGGTTCCTCCAAGATCTTCTCTGACGATGTTCTAATCATTTGCACCTGAGCTGGTGCACCTGATTCTAATTTTAGGTATCTGAAGTAGTGATAAATGTAGGGGTGTACTTACTTTTTCCACATGCGAAATTTGCATTTATGTTTATTTAAATTATACAATGGAGTACAAAATGTAAATGTTTCATGATATTTGTTATATTATATCACCTTTATCTATCAATATTGTTGAAATGAAGATCAAATAGCTGTGTTGAAATATGTTGAAAAAGTCAAAACTTTACATGGGGTGGGTGTACTTACTTTTTCACGTGACTGTACTTGAAAAATCTTCTATGTCTCCCTATAATGTATTTTTCCAAACTATTTAATTATTCCAGCTCTTCTATACAAGCTCCAATTTTTCTCTGCACATGTTCGCTTTTCCTTTCACATGAAACACAAGTAAATATATGTAAGTGGTACTTGTTTTGTAATCCACTTAGTCTAATATTACCTGGCTTTGTTCTCTCACTACATGAAGATCTTCAATGTGCTTTTATTATATAATGAGGATTAGAATAAGAAAAATGTCTTCCTGATTCACATTTACATACACATTCGTTTTAGTTATCCTGGCCATGCTTCACTGCTTCAGTCTCTGGTATGGACCATTAGTCCATAGTGGGTGTTGGCATTCCAGATTTCCAACTCATTGAATGGATTTTGTAGCTAGCCAGGGCAGGAATTTGGCCAGAATACTGGAGCAATCGCCCGCCCTATGTGAAGGACATTGGAAACTTTACCGTCCATCAGCTAAGACTGGTAAAAGGATTCCCAGCTTAACCTCGATCCGAAGGATGGAACACCCATCTGGGTAATTCCCTATATGCGAAGTACCAGGATGACAAAAATGTAGTTGCTAATTTCATTTTTAAAAAAACTGGAAAGAGCAATCAAAGATTGCAGACCCTCGCCAGGACGTGTATTTAGTGTTTTTAAAGAATTTTGTGTTAAAACAAATATGGCGGCCGAACCATGTGACCGATGACGTCATCATTATTATTTTTTCTCCACCTATTATCCATAGATGACACTCGATAAATTTCATCTTGATCGGATGAAGTTTTGTACTTGTCGAATTATGACGTCACAATGGTGGAACCTATGGCATCATTATGAACATAATTTGTTCCCCATGGAGAGTTCTTTACAATGAGCCATGTCTCAATTTTTTTTCTATTCAGCGCTTTTGGAGATATAGTGGTGCAAAGTTTTTCGGTTTTTCGAAGATGGGGTGTATACCACGTGACATATGACGTCATAATTATCATTAAACAATTCTGCAGGCACATAGGGTGAAAAATTGCTGTCAATCGGACAAAAGGTTGCAGAGAAGAAAATTTCTTCTTGATCGATCAAGTTTTGTACTTGTCAAATTTCGACGTCATAATGGAGGCTCCTATGACATCATCATTAACCTGTTTTATTCCCCGTGGAGAGTTCTTTACAATGAGCCATGTCCCATTTTTTTTAAAGCAGCGCTTTCGGAGATATAGTGGTGAAAAGTTTTCGGTTTTTCCAATATGGCGCCCATACAACGTCACCTATGACGTCATAAATATCATTAAAATATTCTACAGGTGGAGTTACACCTGTGGTGAAAATTTCCTGTCAATCGGACCAATAGTTGCAGAGAAAATCATATTTATTCTGTGTGGACAAACAAACAAACAGACAGACGACAAACAAACAAACAAACAAACAGACAAACAGACAAACAAACAGACAAACAAACAGACAAACGAACAAACAGACTAACAAACAAACTGACAAACAAACAAACAGGCAAACAAACAAACAAACAGACAGACAAACAAACAAACAGACAGACAAACAAACAAACAGGCAAACAAACAAACAGACAAACAAACAAACAGACAAACAAACAAACAGACAAACAAACAAACAGACAAACAAACAAACAGACAAACAAAGAAACAGACAAACAAACAAACAAACAGACAGACAGACCAACAAACAAACAGACAAACAAACAAATGGACTCAAATGCAATACCCTCTCCTCTGGCGAGGGTAATATATAATCATTCTGTGTTGGTGGCACAAGAATATTAAAAGCATAAGAAAAAGGTAGTTTTGAGATATCCGCCATGAAGGATCACAAGGTGCTCCACGGACCACGATAGTCGTTTTGAGACTCCAACCCAGGTTTGAGAGCCCAAAAGCAAGTGTGTCGCATTTCTGCCTCATTCTGTACAAAATCAGAATCATCTCACCCTTCAAATCACTTTGGGCATATTAACACAATTTGCTTGTTGATTTACCCAAAAACGATGTCCACAACTGAAAACACTCAAAACCAGTGTACAATTGAACGAAACACGTAAGGTTTCCTGGGCCTAAAATTGCTCGCTGTCTCTCTAAGTTCCAGCCCAGCGGGTGGTGTTGAGAAGCACATTTAACAATGTCTAAGGAAATGATTAATCTTGACGTCATGAGCCCCTGAATGTCTCCTGCCAGCCACCCCTACCAGACTGTACCTCCTCGTCAGCCCCCTCCCCTCTCCTGACTCGTACTCGGGTTAAAGCACCCGCTTCGTCTTGGCAAGGATGTCGGTGTTGAGGACCGCCATGTTGGCAGTGAGAGATGGTGGCCGAATTGCTTTCACATTTCAAATTGAAGTTGGAGTACGGGTTAACGGAAACTGTTTGACACCTGACTGCAAAACCTTTATCAAGTTGAAGCTTTTTATTTATTTATTTATTTTAAAAACTATTTCATGCAACTAATGCCGCCTTCTTAAATCTCAGATTGTATGTCACCTGGAAGTTAGGGTTAGGGTTAGGGTTAGGGTTAGGGTTAGGGTTAGGGTTAGGGTTAGGGTTAGGGTTGTGGCAGTCACATGATTTGTCCTCTGGCTTTAATGGTCATTATTTTGCCAGTAATGTGGATGCGTGCATGATCATGCTTGCGCACATCTGAGTTTGATTTTGTGAGTCTGGAAGGTAAACTAAGCCACTCAAAATTATTATTAGGTGCATTTACAAAACCTCCCCCTAACCCAGCCAATTCCTTTCAAAAATCTGGAATGGGTTGGATGGACAAAATGAGATTTTCAAATGCATGAGAAAAAAAACCCAGCATTGGGAATTTCTTTGAGAAGCAACTCAAGGTGTGCAAGTTGAACACTCGAGGTGTGCAAGTTGAACACTCAAGGTGTGCAAGTTGAACACTCAAGATGTGGATGTCGAACACTCCAGCTCCTGTGAAAAACATTCTGAGTTTATCTTGTTCGTATTCCTGGATTACGATTTTAATTTCTACCTCTTCCAAAATCATATGGTCAGAAGGAAAGAGAAATGTCTATGTCGTTTATAATAAGGTCACGTGATCTGATTATCCTTACAAATGCTCTCTCTTGTAGGTCCACATATATTTAGTTTAGTGGTTAATAAACCTGCGGTTTGTGGTTGCAACAGTAACTGGAGAAACATTTTTCTTTTCGACATTACAAAAGCCAATTGTCTGCATAATATATGCTGGGAGGGTTCTTAACCTATTACCTTTAATTGTCCCACCTGTCTTCAATCACAATCATAACCGATGTTGTGAGGGAATGTGCACGTGTTTATAAGGCTTGTGAATAATTGCTAAACATTTTGAAAATTGTATTTTTATAATTTCTTGTTGATTTTAACTTCACACTCTAGTTACGAAGAACACCAAAATGTGTGTTCTGCTGGAACAATTCCAGCAGATCAAAAAATGATCTGCTGGAATTGTTTCATCTGTCGCTCTCAATCAAGTACCTAAGATTAATTGACCACCTTGTCCGATGATTATGATTTGAATCAAGAAACCATGACGCCACAAACTAAAAGCATGTTGGTGCTGTTGAAAAACCAACATGTGAATTTGTATTTGCATGTTTGGTGATTCTATCTGAGCGCAGGGCTTATGAGACTGGGATGTTCACAGACATTATGCATGACACGTGTACTCCAGTCGCATTGATCACCAACCTAGTGAGCTCAAATATATGTTGATTTGTAATTTTTACACGAATATTCTTATCATTTTACAATAATATTCTTATAATTTTTACACTAATATTCTTATAATTTTTACACTAATCTTTTCATAATTTTTACACTAATATTCTTAGAATTTTTACACTAAGATTCTTAGAATTTTTACACTAATATTCTTTGAATTTTTACACTAATATTCTTATAACTTTTACACTATTTTTAAAATAATTTTTTAGACTAATATTCTTATATTTTTTACACTAATATTCTTATCATTTTACAATAATATTCTTAAAATATTTACACTAATATTCTTATAATTTTTACACTAATATTCTTATAATTTTTACACTAATATTCTTCGAATTTTTACACTAATATTCTTATCATTTTTACACTCATAATTCTTATCATTTAACGCTAATATTCTTATCATTTTTACACTAATATTTTTTATAATTTTCACACTAATATTCTTATCATTTTAAAAACTAATATTATTTGAATTTTTGCACTAATATTCTTATAATTGTTACACAGATATTCTTAGCATTTTACAATAATATTCTTATAATTTTTACACTAATATTCTTATAATTGTTACACAGATATTCTTAGCATTTTACAATAATATTCTTATAATTTTTACACGAATATTCTTATAATTTTCACACTAATATTTTTATCATTTTAAAAACTAATATTATTTGAATTTTTACACTAATATTCTTATAATTGTTACACAGATATTCTTAGCATTTTACAATAATATTCTTATAATTTTTACACGAATATTCTTATAATTTTTACACTAATATTCTTGTAATTTTTACACTAATATTCTTGTAATTTTTATACTAATATTCTTATAATACTCACACTTATATTCTTAGAATTTTTACACTAATATTTTAAAAAATAATTTTTACACTAATATTCTTGTAATTTTTACACAAATATATATTTTAAAAATCATTTTTACACTAATATTCTAATAATTTTTACACTAATATTCTTATAATTCTCACACTTATATTCTTAGAATTTTTACACTAATATTCTTAGAATTTTTACACTAATATTTTAAATAATTTTTGCACTAATATTGTTATAATTTTTACACTAACATTCTTGTAATTTTTACACATATTCTTATCATTTTTACACTAATATTCTTATAATTTTTACACTAATATATATATTTTTTATCATTTTACACTAATATTCTTATAATTTTTACACCAATATTCTTGTAATTTTTACACTAATATTTTTGTAATTTTTATACTAATATTCTTATAATACTCACACTTGTATTCTTAGAATTTTTACACTAATATTTTAAAAAATAATTTTTACACTAATATTCTTGTAATTTTTACACAAATATATATTTTAAAAATCATTTTTACACTAATATTCTTGTAATTTTTACACTAATATTCTTGTAATTTTTATACTAATATTCTTATAATTCTCACACTTATATTCTTAGAATTTTTACACTAATATTCTTAGAATTTTTACACTAATATTTTTTTATAATTTTTACACTAATATTGTTATAATTTTTACACTAACATTCTTGTAATTTTTACACATATTCTTATCATTTTTACACTAATATTCTTATAATTTTTACACTAATATATATTTTTTATCATTTTACACTAATATTCTTATAATTTTTACACCAATATTCTTGTAATTTTTACACTAATATTTTTATAGTTTTCACACTAATATTCTTATCATTTTTACACTAATATTATTTGAATTTTTACACTAATATTTTAATAATTTTTACACTAATATTGTTATAATTTTTACACTAACATTCTTGTAATTTTTACACTAATATTCTTATAATTTTTACACCAATATTCTTGTAATTTTTACACTAATATTCTTGTAATTTTTATACTAATATTTTTATAATTCTCACACCAATATTCTTAGATTTTTTACACTAATATTCTTTGAATTTTTACACTAATATGCTTATAATTTTTATGCAAATATTCTTGTAATTCATGTAAAAGTATGTAGAGTGACATGTGCTCATGCCTTTCCCTGCATGTGATTGATTAATCGACAATTTCCTTCATGAGTTTTATGTATCTCTTGATAAAAGAAAGTCCCCACTCCTCACTACCCACTCCTCATCACTCACACACACACACACACACACACACACACACACACACACACACACACACACACACACACACACACACACACACACACACACACACACCATTTTTTTACATTCTGGCAACGGAGGTGGATATTTTAAAAGCTGGTACGTCCCCGCTCCATCTCATGAAACCCGTGTTGAGATAGCAGCCAACTTGCACGCACATAAACACGCATGTATATTCAGGTGCATACACACACACATACACACACATAGGTACACATGGAGGTAGATATTTGATACCTGAGAGTGCTCTGTTTCACCTTCTGAAACACGCATATGGAGATAACAACCAACGACACACATTTCTGCTGCAGTCATTAGATTATTAGCCCCCATTGTATTTCGTCCAAACACGGGGGCTTATGGATTGGTTCTCGTCCGTCTGTCTGTCCGTGCATTCGTGCATCCGCAACCATTTCATGGACATGCGTGGACCAAGTTTGTTCAAATGAAGGTATACATATGCAGAGGATTTTGTTTTGTAACCTGACCAAAGATGGCTGACTGGCGGCCTTTAACTCCATACAGTAAAATTACTAAAACCACGGGGGCTCTGACATTTTATATCTTTTTCTGCTTGTTTGTCTGAACTCTACCAGATAGTTATCATTTTGATTGTATACCTTATCGATTGATGCACTTGGGGTAAAGGGCATGGTGAGCAACCTTGGAATGAAAAGCACCAACATATCATGACAGATAATGTATAACCACAGTTAACATATCACTGAAGGTAGGTAACATATCACCGCAGGTAACGATGCTTCCATAATTACTCAAACAAATTTGAGGTATTTAATTCATGCGTCTTCATCGCAAGAAAGTGTCATACTTTTGACCGTAAATTTTGATTGAGGTGTAGATTTGATTTGATGAGGTGTAAAATCTCAGCCGCAATTTTGAGGCTTCATAATTGACAAAACCACTCCGTAAATCTGAAATGGAAAAGTATTATCCTGTTAGGAGTACAAAGGTGACTTATTGGACAATTTTTCACTGGTCAAGAACCAGAGGGCTGCAGGAGGTCAACTCCATCCATCACATCAAAGACAAGGGTAATTGCAAGAAGGGCAGGGAGGAGGATATCGGGGTACAAAGACAGATCGTGGCAAAGGAACAAAATTCACCAAAAGGGAATTAATCTTTTCTTACCTTCAGGCAAGCAATCCCATATCCGGTGTATCAGTATGCCATGGAAAAAATATTGTGAAGCCACATTGGTATAAAACATCGGTAGCAGATTAGTGAACCAATAAGTGTGCACTCCTTTAAAACCATAGCAGGAGGCCTACCTTAAATTTGAACATCTAGCATGTCTTGCATGTCTGTTTTCCATCACCTGAATGCAAATCAAACTTTCTGGCATTTGCTTTGTTGGTGTTTGAAGTATATATATTTTCAATCTTTTTAATGGAAACCATCTCATAATTATAGGAATTGTAAAAATAGCTTTCAATCACCGTTCATAGCTCACCCTACAAACAGCCGAGCTTGTGGTGGCTGCAGGAGTGAGGGTGACTGCCTCCTCTCCTGAAGGTGAAAGCCTCCACATCTGAAGGTAAAGGCCTCCACACCTGATATCCACTAGGCCTCTACACCTGAATATTTAATGTCAACCATCTCATAATTATAGGAATTGAAAAATACCTTTCAATCACTGTCCATAGCTCACACCACAAACAGTTGAGCTTGCGGTGGCTTCAGGAGTGAGGGTGACTGCCTCCTCTCGTGAAGGTGAAGGCCTCCACATCTGAAGGTAAAGGCCTCCACACCTGATAGCCACTAGGCCTCTACACCTGAATATTTAATGGCAACCATCTCATAATTATAGGAATTGAAAAATACCTTTCAATCACTGTCCATAGCTCACACCACAAACAGTTGAGCTTGCGGTGGCTGCGGGAGTGAGGGTGACTGCCTCCTCTCCTGAAGGTGAAAGCCTCCACATCTGAAGGTAAAGGCCTCCACACCTGATATCCACTAGGCCTCTACACCTGAATATTTAATGTCAACCATCTCATAATTATAGGAATTGAAAAATACCTTTCAATCACTGTCCATAGCTCACACCACAAACAGTTGAGCTTGCGGTGGCTTCAGGAGTGAGGGTGACTGCCTCCTCTCGTGAAGGTGAAGGCCTCCACATCTGAAGGTAAAGGCCTCCACACCTGATAGCCACTAGGCCTCTACACCTGAATATTTAATGGCAACCATCTCATAATTATAGGAATTGAAAAATACCTTTCAATCACTGTCCATAGCTCACACCACAAACAGTTGAGCTTGCGGTGGCTGCGGGAGTGAGGGTGACTGCCTCCTCTCCTGAAGGTGAAGGCCTCCACGCCTGAAGGTCAAGGCCTCCACACCTGCTGGTAACCTGAAAGTTTACGCTCATTCAACAGCCTAATTAATACACCTGTGTCCAAGTAGACTGTCGACTACATTGTAATTGATTGTTGATGTCAGTATAGCGCACTGAACAATTAATGTCAAGAATTTACATAGTGCAGTTGAAAGTGTTAAAAACATAAAAAAGATATTTTTGAACAGGAAGTTAAGATGCGGACTTAAAATGGCAGATATTTCGGATGTGTCTCAATGTTCAAGGGCTCGTAGAGTATTTGAACTGTTGGATTTGCGAGGTGAAGTGCATGGTCCAAGTAAGAAACAAGGCCCAAGGTGGCCCAACCTCATCCATGGCCTTACTCTGTGCCGGTGTCCGTCTGATGTTCGTTTCTGCGTTAGCATATCTGGTCGTCCGCCAGGCCCTGTGCTGCCTGCCTCACAGACCGAGATCCAATACCTTTTTGTGCTGAGTTTCATGTGTTTCTAAGCACGCAGTATTTATTATTGCAAGCCCTCTCGGCTGTACCACGTTTACCTGGGGAGAAGGCAGTGCATTATGCGCACCCGCGGTATGTTTCTGTTTGGCCACGGCACCGACGATTTCCCCGGGGGAGAGGACCCGACAATCGCGAGTCGGAGTCTGGGCAGCATGGTTTCTCCATGTCGGGCATGTGCAATGGGGTCAGACCCTGCACCCTGCAACGATCCAAAGCAGATAAAGGTCTACCTGTGCTGTTTAGACGCCGAGCGGTCGGTTCGGCCCTAGTTGTGTCTGGTGGTTTCCATACCAGTCAACATCAATTTCTCTCAGCGACCGACAAGTATACCTTCGCCAAAAAACGGGCTGTACGTACGATGTTGTGCAAGAGAAGGAATTCGATAGCAAAATCTTTCATGAATTGCTCCAACTTTTGTCCTGGACTTTTAAAGGTTAAAAAAAGTCCAATAATCCAAAAGTTCTATGATTGCAGTGGTTGCCACAGTGCCAACTTTTGTCCTGGACATTTAAAGGTTAAAAAAAAGGTCCAATATCCAAATGTTCCATGATTTCAGTGGTGGCCCCATTGCCAATAGCCATCTTTCACTCACACGTTTTATTCCCATTGGGAATTTTCTTTTTCCCCTTTGTCTTTGCTGTTTTTGTTGAGAGCGAAGGCACGGGCATAATTTGAACGAGCGAAGTTATTCTTTTGTCGTATCAAGGAGGCAAGTGACCGAAATGGGGGTGGAAATGGGGGAGGTGGGGGGCACGCAGAGTGTATTGTTTCACCATGCCCTGAAGCCGCAGAGAAAAGGAGCAGAAATAATCATAAATCATACCGTTACCCCGGCCGAGCTGTTGCGTCGAGTCTGACAGTTTGCGGGAGAGTTCAAAAGAATGTAAAGCTATATTCCAAATAAACAAAGACTACTTGTGCCACTACGTTATGAATTCAGGGCAACCTCCCTGTTTTCTGGTGATGGCGCCAAGTAAAACAGGCTCAGAGCCCTCTGGGTGGCCCTGACGTTTCGCTCCAAGTCCCTCGGGCTCGGCTGGCAAAACGAAAGTCGCATATAGAAGACCGTGAGCTTTCGGGAAAGCCCAGACACTGCCTCGAAAGACTCGGTGGGAGACCGGCTGGGAAGCACAGTGTGGGTAAGCGATGTTTGTGCAGCATCCCTGATCGGCTGCACACAGCATTAGGCCTAGTTTGGCAGGCCCGAGGTAAATACACGATCATGTTCACTGCACTCTGTACACCCACGTGTTGCAGAAGTGCTTCAATGTTAGGTCGACTTTGATAGACCATTGCTTTTGCCATCTAAAAGTGGTTCCAAAAGATGATGTTGTGCTCAATTACCTGAACTGGAGGCCTACTTGCCTTCCCATGGAACCTATATACACCCAATACCCTTCTTTATGCCATGTTTTTTGTTGTTTTGGTCAAACTTGTATATTACTTTCCTCTCTGCTTTCACCTTTAAAAAATATTTCTATTTTTCCACATGTTCTGCTTTATTGTGATTTTTACTATTTATATTTTTTTCTACACTGGTGAATCGATTTTTTTTATATACAAGTTGAAGGTGACCAAGCGGATCATAGAGGGGATGGCAAGAGTTTTCATCAGATATCAGTTTATACAGCAGCAATGTTTGTAAAGAGATCAACACGACAGAATCCCAATGAGGATAAAAATGAGCAAGCACTACACATGAGAGATGTGCAAACCTGACCCCTAACAAACCCTAACCATAACACTAACCCAAACAAGACAGAACCCCAACAAAGATCAAAATGAGCAAGTACGACTCAAAAGGAGAGATGTGCAAACCCTAACCCCAATAAACCCTAACCCTAATAACCCTAACCCAAACACGACAGAACCCCAACAAAGATCAAAATGAGCAAGTACGACTCAAAAGGAGAGATGTGCAAACCCTAACCCCAATAAACCCTAACCCTAATAATCCTAACCCAAACACGACAGAACCCCAACAAAGATCAAAATGAGCAAGTACGACTCAAAAGGAGAGATGTGCAAACCCTAATCCCAATAAACCCTAACCCTTACCCGAATAAACCCTAACCCTAACCCTTATAAACCCAAACCCTAACCCTAATAAACCATAACCCTAACTGTACCCCTAATAAACCCCAACCCAAATAAACCCAAACCCTAACCATAATAAACCCTAACCTGAACCCTAATAAACCATAACCCTAACCATAATCCGAATAAACCCTAACCCTAACACCATTGAAGATCAAAATGACCAAGTACTACTCATTAGGAGAGATCTGCAAACCCTAACCCTAATAAACCATAACCCTAACCATAACCCGAATAAACCCTATCCCTAACACCATTGGAGATCAAAATGACCAAGTACTACTCATTAGGAGAGATCTGCAAACCCTAACCCCAAATAAACCTTAACACTAACCCTATCCCAAATAAACCCTATCCCTAACACCATTGAAGATCAAAATGACCAAGTACTACTCATTAGGAGAGATCTGCAAACCCTAACCCTAATAAACCATAACCCTAACCATAACCCGAATAAACCCTATCCCTAACACCATTGAAGATCAAAATGACCAAGTACTACTCATTAGGAGAGATCTGCAAACCCTAACCCCAAATAAACCTTAACACTAACCCTATCCCAAATAAACCTCAACCCTCACACTATCAATAATAAACCCTAACCACAACCCTAACCCCATTGAAGATTAAAATGACCAAGTACGACTCATTAGGAGAGATGTGCAACCCCCAACACTAATAAACCCTAACCCTAATAAACCCTAACCCTAACCATAACGTTAAGCCTAACCCTAACCATAACGTTAAGCCTAACCCTAACCATAACCCTAAGCCTAACCCGAACAGCATCATCTCTAGGTATGTTTCTCTAACTAAATGTCCTTGTATTTAAAATCACAACATTGTGACAAAGCTAAATACTTTCGTCCGAAGACCAAAGTACATGGTCTTCCAAAGCTTGTCAAAACAATAAACAACATGTGAGGTCAGAGAAGCAATTTGCTTCAGGAATCATGAGCACAGCAAAAACCATCTGGGTTCAACCGAAGCTTGTCCCGGAGAGCTTGGTATGTCATGTCAAAACTAGGTAACAGGTATCATTAATCAAGGTGCCAAAACAGATACCTCACTTGAATAACCCAAAACGAAGAGCGACGTAATGTGCAACATCCAACTGCACTGACCATTGACTGGGAAAAATGAATCCGATGTAATAAAGCCACAACCAAAATGAATTTGCACAACTGAGAGATAAATGATCACAAACAACGACCCCAAAGTCAGTTTCCTGACCAAAGTCAGTCGCTGCCGAATCAGTTTCTTGCCAAGAGTTATACTTACTTGGTGGTTTACCATTGTCTTCCCAGAAGTAGTTAGGGCAGGAATTTGGAATATATTCAGGGTGCCAGCGATAGCTCGCCTACTCTTGGTGAAGGACACCGTGGGATGGGATCTTTAACGTTCACCAACTAATGATGGCAGACGGGACTCCTGGTTAGCATGCATCCGAGGCAAGTGCCACACATTGATGAATCACCCTGCCTGTGAAACACCGCGGTGATATTTTATAGCTGGGACAGAGATTTATGCATGTATATATAATATATATAGATATGCCATCCTGCCAGCATATACCATATACATAACATATATGTAACAAAACGGCTCTTCAGACCCCGAATAAGACATGACACTGACATCATACACATATGTAAACCACCGCATCACTTACAAACTAGGAAGGTTTCTGTAGGACTACGTTGGTATTTTCACACTGAGAATAAGTGGTCACATGCAAATGAATGCAGAGCTGCCAACTGGTTTCACCTATATTTGAGCTCATCAGGATAGCATAATGCAAAATCGTTCACTTTTAACCACCGAGCTAAGTTTAAGTAAAAATTGAGCCCCCTAACATGATGAGGCAGAAAGGCACAGATTGAATCCCTTAACCACCATTGCCGCACGACCTGTTAGCAACAAGCGTACCACACGAACGCATTGTCTCTTCCCTGAAATCATGCATTTTAATTTTTTTCGAATTATTATCACTGAGATTTCAACATCACTGTAATGCAAATAATCAAGTTGTTTAAACTTTATTTATACAAGATGATTTATAATACCGGATACCACCAGGTGGCGCTATACGATACACATTTACATGGAGAGAATTGGGATCTTTCCCCCACACTGAACCCCGTCCCCTGGATATGCTACCCCGGCAGAAATAATACATGTGGTACCTCAGGCAACATGCAAAATTTGGTTCAGTAGTTTTGTTTTTGAAGTACATATCAACAAACAAATAAATAAAACAAATAAAAACACACACACACATATATATATTATATATATATATATATATATATATATATATATATATATATATATATATATATATATATATATACACATGTGCAAATTCAGATGGTTCTTTATAGGTCGGATTTTAAACAAGGTATGTACTTTGCTATCCACTGGAGAATTATTTGCATAAATAATCTAAAATGGCACTCGGTGGAGCGCATACCTCCACCAAGTACGTTTTGTATCCCACTGATATCTGGATTTGGATTTGGACCTGAACCAAAATCTAATCTGCTTGTTCTTGTCACCTAACCAACTCATCCAACAAGTTTTATCATAACTCGTCAAAAACTTTTTGAGATATCTTACTATATATAATTATTTGGCCCTATCACTCAATGGTGAAGAATCACTTTAAAATTCTCGTATCTGGATTCGGTTTTAGATCTTCACAAAGAATTGAATTAATGCTTCCTTGTCACACACCCAAACTGTCCACCAAGTTTCGTCTGAATTCATCTATAACTTTTTGAGATATCAAGCAATATCGTTTTTAGCCCCATCTCTCAATAGTGAAGAATCACTCAAAAAATTCACAAAACTCTCGTATCTGGATCCGAATTTGAATCTTCACCAAAATCGATTCAATTCTTCCTTGTCACACACCCAACCTGTCCACCAAGTTTCGTCCAAATCCGTCGACAATTTCTTGAGATATCCTGTTCACAAACATACAAACAACATTACCTCCGCCCACCCTGTGTGGCGGAGGTAACAATAATTATTTATACTGGACCAAAAAGGCAACTTAAGGTGTATCCGAAGGACCATTTTCCATTGTGTATTGCTATTCGCGTGGGTTCCTGAACGTGTCGCTCCGCGTGCGGAACTGTGAACGAGACGGTGTAAATGCAACTTCCGAGTGATGAGCGATGCGTGGCACACACTTGCTGGGGGATTGAGCGGGATTAGAGAAAAGGAGGGAAAATTCCTGCAGCTGTTGGGCCGATCACGGGGGTGTCAGCCGATTAGGAGTTTAAAAATAGAAAAGCAAAACAGGCCACGCTCCTTCTCCGGGTGTGCCTGCCACTCGTCAGAGCGCAGAGCCTCCCAGCTGTTTGCATGGGTCAGAGCATGCGTCTTCTGCTGGCTCCCGCAGGCCGACTCTGAGGTTCTGAGGGCGAAGAGCTGGATCCAGATTGGGAACATTTATACGCCGTGAACACAGAGTTACTCATGCTGGGAGCCAAACTGGGCTGGATCTTTTTTTTTTTTTTTTTTTTTTTTTACATGCAGTCAAGGCTATATTACGAAATTGTAAAATAACACACTGTAACAATAATAGTGCAATATCCCCTTATACATGGGTCACAGATACCCACTGTGCGTGTTATTTCGACTGGCTAATGGTTTTGGGATTAAGGATACCCAATATAATCATCATCAGTCTGTGTCCTTTGTGACCAATTTTGGGTGGCAATGAAAGTATGCCCAAGGCTTGGAACGAGCATTAAATGGCAATATTCTGGGATTACATATCCAGCAAATATTATCTTAAGTCTTTCATTGGGTCATTTACTCAGAAACAACATCCTGAAGCTTTTTTGCCATTTAGTCGACTTCAACCAATATTCCACACTTAATGACTGGAATTGTAAATAAGAGGGGACTAAGACGAGGTTTATCGCTCGTAGGATCATATATTTCAAAAACATTATGTATAAGTTCATAGGTCATCATGTACTTCAAATTTGACGTGGAATGATAGACCCGACATGACCAAACCAAATGACCAAATATTCACTCCTGAACTGATGTGACAGAGAAACTCTTCGATCATTCAAAACGAATTGTTAAGGTGTAAAATATATATTTACTTACTAATTATGTACTTATCATACTCAAATCCAGAAATGTGTGTGTGTTTTGTGTGTGTCTGTGTGTGTTTGTGTGTATGTGTTGGTATGTGTTTTTTGTCTGTTTGTGTGTGTGCGTGCGTGTTGGTGTGCATTTTTTGTCTGTTTGTATGTGTTTTCCTGTGCGTGCATGTTGGTGTGCGTTTTTTGTCTGTTTGTATGTTTTCCTGTGTGTGCATGTTGGTGTGTGTTTTTGTCTGTGTGTGTGTGTGTGTCTGTGTTTTTTGTGTGCATGTTGGTGTGTGATTTTGTCTGTGTGTGTGTGTGTGTGTGTGTGTGTGTGTCTGTGTTTGTGTGTTGGTGTATGTTTTTTGTCTGTTTGTGTGTGTTTGCCTGCATGTGCGTGTTGGTGTGTGCTTTTGTCTCTGTGTGTGTGTGTCCGTTGGTGTGTGTTTTTGTCTGTGTGTGTGTGTCTGTGTTTGTGTGTGCGTGTTGGTGTGTGTTTTTTGTATGTTTGTGTGTGCGTGTTGGTGTGTGTTTGTGTGTGTCGCTGGTTGTCCTTTCCATATGCGAGGTTCAGAAGGTGGAATGGAGTCCTCCCAGGTCTTGAAGTATCCACTTTCATGCGTGTGTGTGTCTGTATATGTGTATGCGTGTTTGTGTGAGTGTGTTTGTTTGTGAGTGTGTATGTCATTGGTTGTTATCTTCAAATGCGGGTTTCAGAAGGTGGAACGGAGCCCTAGCGGGTCTCGATGTACATACACCTTTGTGGGTGTGGGTGTGCGTGTGTGTGTGTGTGTGTGTGCGCGTGTGTGTGTGTGTGTGTATGTGCGTGTTTGTGTGTGTGTATGGCATATATCCATTCCTGAACCACTGGATCTGCGTTGAAAAAATTGTGGTTGTACTCAGAGTGTATAGGGGAAAGTTTAAGGTGGTAAAATAAGTTCATAGCCTTGAGAGCTCAGGGTTGAGGGTGGACACCAATTCTCTCCACGCAAATACATCGTATGTATGGCACAGCACTGCTCCTGATGGGAGCGGATGTTACAGGTCACAGTAAAATATGCCAATTTTGGGGAATGGGGGAATGAACCCATCCATCATTTTGGGTTATTTGCTAGTACAGTGTACTGACAAAAAAATCGGCACCTCTTGGAATATTTTCATTATCTCATTCGTATAACGTTTTGAACTTTCCTCATACAAGTAATAATAATAATAATAATAAAACCACCTTTAGATACAAGTTACAAGCAAAGTTACAAGTAACCCTGGTTCATGCTTTTGCTCATGTGTTGAATATCAAGAGCTGAATGAGAGTGGAAAGTGAGATGATAAAGAGAGTACACAGGAAATAATTATGAAATTTCTGGTCATCAAAACAACTTGTCTTGTTTAAAGTTACAGGCCATTGTCCATAGTATAGTATAGTTATGTGATGATACATTGGTTGATCCTCAGTATAGCGATGATTTTTCTTTAAGTATTTCTAAGTATCTTTAGTAACTAAACTAAAGTTTAGACTCGTTTAAACTCTCCGGCCTTGCTCCTCCAGCTCTCTCTGGGCTCTGTCCCCCAAATATTCCTACAGGTCGCACAAGATCTACCTGCAACCCTATTATGGTTAAACTGCCAAAATCTAGGCTCTCTGCTCACCTTCACTCTTTCATTCCTCTTTTCTCCCACCTCTGGAATAAACTCCCCCACTCCCTTCAATCCCACTCCTCCCTCCAGGTCTTTAAAACAGCTGTTCACCACCATCTCTTATCTTCCCCCATCGAAAACCTTGATCTTTTCTACCCCCGCTAATTTCACCCCAAATCCTCTTTTTTGAAATACCAACTTCTTTCCTGGAAGTCCTTGGTGTCCTTGTGTTTTATACTTCTCCCACCCCCCCCCCCCTTCCCACGCCGCCTCCCCCCAAGCCCTCTCCCTCCCACACATTCCCGATGTCCCTCACAAATGTTGTGTTTATGTGCTTCCCCTTCTCTCCCCATCTTGTCTACCGCTCCCCTTTTTATATACTTTGGTTGTTTGTCTGTTTGATTTGTTTGTGTGATAAATGTTAGCTCTTTCACGAGCTTCGATTATGTATACAAAAAAAAGAAAAAAAAGAAGTACATCCGTATTTGACTGATACAAATGAAGTAGGATACATGTGAAAGTTTATATAATTATCCGCTTGATGTAAGACAGACCACAAATATAAACAAAAAAGAGCAACCAGAGATTGCAGACTCTCGCTAGGACGTGCTTGTGTGGTGTATTTTGTGTGGTGTTTATTCGCTGCTGTGTTTGTGTGGTTTATTGACGACGTAGATTTATGTTCAATCCAATATGACTGCCGAATCACGTGAGCCATGACGTCATTGATTTATTTCCCTATACAATTTTTGTGTAATTATGCCCAATACATTTCAAACTGATCGGATGAAGCGTTCTGCTTGTGTGTGTATGACGTCATAATGAAGCACTGATGACATCATCATGAATATATGTTGTTCCCGATGGGGATTACTTGACAATGAGTCATGTTTAAAGTTTTTTTTTCCCATGGAGTGATTTCGGAGATATAGAGGTGCAAAGTTTTTTGGTTTTTCCAAGATGGCGCCGGTACCACTTGATATATGACGTCATAATTATCATTAAAAACTAGAATACAAGACCCGTAGCTTCGCTGACGGAAATACTAATCTTTGCTGCGATGTCTATTCCATGGGGGAAGAAAAAAAAAGGATTCCTGGGAGATCCTGCTCTCCGTGCAGGGATAACCAACAATACTGCAAATGTCACGTGTTGGCATTTGCCGTTTTGACACGTGTGTCCATGTACCCACAAAAAACAAAAACAAAACATTTACTCAAAAGCATACTAAAGTTCTGTGCGGACAAACAGACAGACAGACAGACAGTCAAACAAACGGACCCAAATGCAATACCCTCTCCTTTGGTGAGGGTAACTAGAACAAGCAATCAAAGATTGGATACCCTCACCCGGACTTGTTTTGTGTGGTTTTAAAGTACGTATTTTATAGACGTACTCGCATTTGAATTGCACCATACATACTTTATAGATATACTCACATTCTAATTGTACCGTACATACTTTTTAGACATATTCACATTCTAATTGTCCCATACATACTTTATAGATATACTCACATTCTAATTGTACCGTACATACTTTTTAGACATATTCACATTCTAATTGTACCGTACATACTTTATAGTCGTACTCACATTATAATTGTAGCGTACATACTTTTTAGACATATTCACATTCTAATTGTCCCGTACATACTTTATAGATATACTCACATTCTAATTGTACCGTACATACTTTATAGTCGTACTCACATTTTAATTGTACCATACATACTTTGTAGACATATTCACATTCTAATTGTACCATACATACTTTATAGACGTACTCACATTCTAATTGTACAGTACATACTTTATACACGTACTCACATTCTAATTGTCCCGTACATACTTTATAGACATACTCACATTCTAATTGTACCATACACACTTTATAGACATACTCACATTCTAATTGTACACACTTTATAGAGGTACTCAGTTGAAAAAATAAAATGTCTAAAAATTGTAGTCTATGTTGGTAAATGACGTGTGGTAAACATACATACAAAACATACAAACAAACAAACAGACAAATGGACCAAAATGCAATAACCTCTGCCCTGGTGAGGGTAACAATTCAAACAATGAGAGATTTTAATTGTTATATTCTATTGTTGTCTTTGACTATTGTAGCTCATTTGTAGAACATTTTGAATGGCCCACATGTATAGGATGTAGGAAGAGCAATACTCTTGACAGGTAAGCCAATGGAAAATAAATGTCAAAAGCACCAGTTGGAAACTTCTGCACAACGTTATTTCGCAGTTTTTTTATTGAGTTGTTGAGTGAAATTGAGGTTTTGGACTGAAGGAATGAACTTGACAGTAGATGAATCAGTGCTCAATAAATATGTATTGCCATGTGAAATCTGACTGTCATCCCAGATAAACAATACTTGTGTTTGCACAAAATGCTTCTTTGTTGCTGAAGGTTCTCCAGGTTGCAGAACCTTAATCAATACTATCCTGCTTTTCTGTGTCGTTGGAAGGCGATGTTGTTTGTGATAGAGAAGTTATATAGGTTATCAACATCACGTGGTCTGTCCTTCCTGTCTGAACCGGTGGACGCCAGGTAAGGTGAGTAGGCTCCTGAGAGTGTCATTAATATAAGGTCGCCATAGCATGTGGCACAAAATAGCTGTTAGCATCTCTTCTTCTTCCTCGCTCTGGCAAATGGGCAGGCCCAAGGGCATGACCTCATCGCCAGTGCTTTTTTTTTTTGTATACCAGATCGAGGCTCGTGTAAGAGCTAACATTGATCACAAAAAGACAAACTGACACATAAAACATATGATAAAGGGAGCGGGAGACAAGATGGGGAGCAGGAACATCGGGAGATCTGTGGGAGGGAGAGGGCTTGGGGGATGGGGGCATGGGAAGGGGAAGGGGGGGATGGGAGAGGTAAAAAAAACACATGGACACTGCTAGGACTTCCAGGAAAAAAGTCGGTATTTCAAAAAAGTGGATCTGGAGTGAATTAAGAATTAACGGGGGTAGAAAAGATCAAGGTTTTGGATGGGAGAATATAAGAAATGGTGGTGAACAACTGTTTTAAAGACCTGGAGGGAGGTGTGGGATTGCAGAAAGTGAGGAAGTTTGTTCCAGAATGGGAGAAAAAAGGAATGAAGGAGTGAAGGTGAGCAGAGAGTCTTGATTTTGGCAGTTTCACCAAAAGAGGTTTGCTGGCAGATCTTGTGCGCCCTATCGGAATATTTGGGGGACAGAGCCCATAGAGAGCTGGGGGAGCTAGGCCGGAGAGAGAGAGCCAGAGAGAGTCGGTAGAAGACAGAAAGACCACATACCTGCCTGCAGTGAGTGAGTGAAAGGCTCTCGGAGTTAGCTTCATCTCGGGAGATTCCAATGATTCTGAAAGCTTTGGTTTCAACAGCGTGAAGACGAGCTAGGTGTGAGGCAGGAGCACCAGCCCATAGGGGAGAGCAGTATTCCATTGAGTTGTGGATGAAAGCCTTGTATGTGGTGAGGAGCTCAGCTGTGCCAAGGAAGGACTTCGCACGACGGAGAATGCGATGACGGAGGAGGGTGCTGTCAATATTGTCCCTTGCGCGGGCCCTCCTGTAGTACCATCCCACTGCGGCAACAACGTCGCGTACTATTTGCCAGACTTGCTGGCAAAGGCGAATGCTGCTATTCGCCAGGGCAGGGCGTCGTCTGATTGGGCCGGTGGTGGGAATACGCTGTCTCAGTGGTTGCGCCACATCACATTAGAGGCAAGAGGAGAGAGAGAGAGAGAGAGAGAGAGAGAGAGAGAGAGAGAGAGAGAGAGAGAGAGAATTGAATTTGCAACACCATTTATTTCACAAAAAACCACACCAGGTCAAGTTACATTTTTACAGGAGAGAAAAAAATAGAAAAAAACAACAGTTCTTAATGTTAAAAAGAAAAGTACAAATTCGATTCATTCACAACACATAAGGCTTCATTAATACACCATTTGCATTCAAAGAGTTTGACATTTTCATTCGCCACATAATAATCAAACTCTAACCTTATTCTTGCAGACACCAGCCCTTTAAACATAGGAACAACATCAAACCCATGCCCATTATCAATTTTAATTTTCCTCGATTTATATATTGAATATTTTGCTACAGCAGCTAAGAAGTTTAGGAGGACACCAGAGTCCTTGCAGGAGGGTCTGAAAGATACACCAAAAATAAAAGAATGTGAAGTAAAAGGAAAAGACAACTGATCAAAAAGGTGTGTGAGAATCAAGAAAAGAGGTATTAGTCTTTCGCATTTCACATAGGCATGAAAGAGATCCTCCTTCTGTACACAGAAGGGGCATGCTACTGGCACTGAGCTGTCAAGGTGATGAACAAAGGTGTTCGTAGGGAGAGCCCAATGTGCTAGTCTCCACTGGATATCTGCGAGGAACCCGTAAATAGGTAGTTTGTACATATTAGGCCACAGTGGCATGGCAGGAGACCCTGGCCCTAACCTTTCGGACCACAAGGCCACTCGCGCCACTCCGGAGAAGGGTGATGCTTGGTTTTCTCGAAGGAGCTTGTGAATACCCGCCTTTGTTACCAAGTGAAAATGAGATACAAGTTCACCATTCGACTGGAGAGCTGGGAGCACCTTAATTTCAGGGAAAGACAGCCGAACATCCTCGACATTGTTTATACCTTCCCAGCCACTATTTAACTCCTTAAACTTCCTCTTGACGATGCGTATAATTTGGCTGACAATACGCACGGATCTTAAACCAAGAATGGCCGCCACCCTGCCAGCAGACATCCATTTTGTCCCAGATGTATCCCTCAGGTCACAAACTTTGCCAATTCCTCCTTCAGTAAATTTCCTAATCAAAGTCGGACTATGAGGAATGCATGGAAAAAACCCGTTATAGAAAATAGGCTCTTGGATAAACATCCGGCAATTATAAGCCTCAAGGCAACGATGAACCCCAAAACCTTTCCAAACTCTCAGCAAACCCTGATAAAAAGTTGGGATTGAAACTAAGCTGACACGGTCAAGGTTCACCAGGAACAAGTGCCTATCATAACACAGGCCTCCCGCTTGTTGCAACAAGAAAAACGCAAATGAGCGCCAGGGCAGCTCTTCAGCATACAACAGACGTTGCACAGACTGTAGGCGAAAAGCCATAAGCCGGGTGGACACCTCCACAATTCCATGTCCACCCTCCTTCCGAGGATGGTACAGTATTTGCGGCCGAAGCCAGTGGTATCCATTCCAAAAGAAATTAACCAAGACCCGCTGGATGGCTGGTATCAACTCCTTGGGTGGCTGCAAGGCAATTAGTTTATGCCATAATCTTGCTGCTATCAAGTTATTTATAACAAGAGAGCGGCCTTTATAAGAAAGAGATCGCAGCAGTCCTTCCCATCGTTTCAACCGGTGTGTAATTTGTTCAATCATTCCTTCCCAGTTCTTCGTTTCTACTTCCTGGTTGCCAAGATAGACACCAAGATATTTGACTCCATCTGTTTTCCACTCTAGATTATGTGGGAGTGACGGTGGCAGTGTTAAAGAAAGGTTATCTGAACCGCACCATAAGGCTACACTCTTGCCCCAATTTACTTCGGCGGAAGAGGCCGCAGAGTAGTCTTTAAAGCAACGCTGCACTGCAGCAACACTACTTGGGCCCTTAATCAGAACACATACATCATCAGCATAAGCTGTGACCACAAATCTTGAACCAAAAACGGCTCCCACATCCTGAGTTATTCGCTGCCTGATGGATGCTAAGAGTGGTTCAAGGGCAATTATATACAGAAGTCCAGAAAGGGGACACCCTTGACGGATACCCCGACGGAAAGGAAAAGGGGGACATAAACTGTTGTTTACTTTCATCATGCAGAAGGTGTTAGTGTATAACAGCTTGACATAGGAAATGAAAGTTTCGCCAAAACCCATCCGCTCCAGAACAGAAAACAAATATGTATGATCAACACGATCAAAAGCCTTTGTTTGGTCAAGAAACAACAACCCAAAACTGGCACGCAAGTACTTATTACAAGAAATAATATCCCTTATCAGAAAAATATTGTCATAAATTGACCTTCCTGGTACACAGTAGGTCTGGTCAGGGTGCACAATAGAGCTGATCACAGTTCCCAAACGGTTTGCTAAGGCCTTCGACAAAAGCTTGTAATCCGCACACAGCAATGAGACAGGCCGCCAGTTCTCGACTAGTTGAGTGTCCCCAGCCTTTGGCAACAGGCAAATGACTGCTCTTCTGCAGGACAGGGGAAGCTCTCCAACATGAAGGCATTCATCAAATACCTCAAGCAGGTCAGGTCCCACAAGTTTCCAAAAAGTCTTATAGAACTCTCCGGGCAAACCATCAATCCCAGAGGCTTTACCATCCTTCAAGCTCCGCATAGCAGTTTCAAGTTCAGCAGCCGAAACTGACATGTTCAATGTGCGTTGCTGGTCTTCCTCAAGTCTTGGAAGCCCAGTAGTCAGCTCCTGCAAGGTCTCATTACTTATGCTCTGGGGGGAGTACAAGTTTGTATAAAAACCCTTCAAAACAGACTTAATCTCCTGTTGGGAGGTCACTATTGACCCATTAGCAGCACGTAGCCCATGAATCTGTTGTGATTTTTTAACAGAGTTCTCCAAACCAAACAAGGCCTTATTTGGCATATCCAACGTTAAATAACTCATTCTCATGCGTACCAGGGTGCCCATTGCTCGCTGCCGTACCAGTTCAGTCAACATTGCCTTTTTAGTCCATAGCAGCCGGTCACCTGTAGTGTCTTTCCCAGCCGTATTAATGTTTTCCTCCAGGGCTGCAATTTCAGCCTTTAATGAATCAATCGAGAGATTTTTCAATTTAGTGGCATAAAGACTATATTGTTGACAGAACGATTTGACCTGACCCTTTGCGAGGTCCCACCACAGTCGAAGGTTAGCATGTTCAAATTTGGAGGACCGAATTCTTTCCCACACGGCTCGAAAAGCCTCTTTGAATCTCATATCATTCAGCAGGTGGGTATTAAGTGACCAATACGCACTACCCCCTGAGGTCAGAGGCAAATTAAAACCCATTGAAACCAGGTAATGGTCTGTGAAACCAGTTGGGAGTATCTGGGTTGTGGCCATCACATTTAGCATTGGCTTATTCACGTAGAATCTGTCTAGCCTTGCCATTGATATCCTCCCATCATGGCATCTGCACCACGTATAGCACCGTGAAGTTGGGTGTTGCAACCTCCAAACATCTTTCAAATGCTGATTTTTGATGATGTTCTCCAAAATCCTCATAGAAGCTGGATGGGGTTCATGACCGGTCCTGTCTACGGAAGGATTGATAGTGCAATTGAAATCACCAGCAACACAGATGAAAGCGGTTGTATCCAGTCCTTTTACAAAGTCATGCAGAGTGGAAAAGAACACTCTTCTTTCCATGGGCTCACTCGGTGCATATACGTTCACAATGATGATCCTTTGCGTGTTGCAATAGAAATCCACCGCTATCAGATGTCCCTTATAAATTTCCTTAAAGACAATCTTCCGAGCAGGGATTCTATCACTCAAGGCGATGGCAACACCAGCTTTGGGTGTGGTAAACCCACTCAGCCACCACTGCCCTCGATAAAGTTTTCCCCATTCAGCAACCAGGGTGTTCGTAGCATGAGTCTCCTGTATCAGGATGATGTCGGCTTTCACCCTCTCCATCGCCTGAATTGTCTGAATTTTTCGTAAGGGGGTACAACCCCCATTGATATTCAGGGATGCGATACATATCTTTCGCAAAGCCATTTACAAAGGTAACTCACCCTCCGCCTGCAATTCCTTATTCGCCTTTGTGACCGCTTTCCGAAGACGCTGAAATTGGGCCTCCGAGATTTCCATTGGGTCATTTCTTTGCAGGAGGGGTCTTGCAGCCCTGATGAAAGTTTTCACATCGGGAAAATGGTCTTTGATCACAACGTAGCGTTGCCTAAACGTCTCGTTTAGGAAACTGATGACGTTTTCCTTTGTTGCTTCCATCTGTTCTTCTCCCTGATGATCATTCACAGACACAAGGCTTTGAGCTTCCTCATCCAGCTCCCTAACCACATCAACGTTGAAACTCCTTTGTTGTGTGTCAGGAGCAGGCACACCTTCTGTGTCATCACCACTGCAGTCTTCTTGTTGCATCACAAGGGGCACATCTGTGCCACCACTGCTGCCTATTATAGGTCTGCTTGGACCATCATCCTTGGTCGTTTCAACCGGATGTGAGCAACAACCGTTGTCACTCAGGCCCTGGGACTGCTCGTTGTCACAAGGGACAATGGTGCCATCATCACAACCAATACTGCTGCATTGATTTTCTTCAACAAGAGCAAGGGGTGAAGTCCTACTCTCCTCTGTTTCGTCACCACCCTGCCCAGCTTGCCGAGAATCATCAGGATAGTCTGAGATACTGTTTGTTTGTACGAGTATCACTTTGCTACCTTTGTCTTCCACCTCGGCGCTCAAAAAGGTACGTTTTAGGTTCCTCTTAGCCTCGGTGCCTTTCATCAATACCTCCTCAAAGACCATATTCTCTTGAGGTTGCAGCCTCTTGTCCACATCGACTGGGTGCACCCCTGCTGCACTAACCTCAGCAACACCGCCACCACTTTCCACACCTTGGTCTTCTGGTGTGGACGTCTGTACTCCACCAGGCTCATGAACGGGGGGCACTGCATCAGTCAGGGGGGGCCGACCCAGCTGCTGTAGCGTACGTCTTCTTGGCGTCTGGGCAATACTGCTTAGTGTGTCCGTGTGCTCCACATCCGTAGCAGATCAAGGTCTCGGTAGCCATGAAGATTCTATATTCATGTTCGCCGACTTTAAAGGTGTGGGAGGTGCTCAACTGCTTCGCTGCGTCTTTTAGAACAACAAAACAAAAACGTCGAAACGATTGTACGTGCTTCAACCTGCCGTTTCTCGTACGTAGAGGAACCCTAATGATTCGAGAGACGACAGTACCAAACTCACCTAGCTTGTGCAGGATTTCCTCGTTACCTAGAAAAGGCGGAACATTGCTCAGAATGACTTTAACTGCCGGCGTGTCCATCGACGACACAGGAACAAACAGATCGTTTCCCAAGGTCAAAACCATTCTGCACAACAATATCGGCCAGACTTATTTGCGAAACAAAAACCACAATTTTGTGATTCATACGAGACGCGGCACGAATGTTACTCACGTCGATCAAATCCCCAATCGCGAGCAAAATGTCATCCATTTCAACTCCCTCCGGCGGGACAAGGCACAGCCCGTGCTTACGCGATAAACCCTCATCGGTAACACGATCGGCAGGCCTTTGGCTACTCCTATTAGCCATATCGTCAAAGGAGAAACGAAGTGAAAGCAAATAGATTTGTATAATCCCAAAAAAAAAGAATAGAAAAAAATATATATATTAAGTAACTAAAAAACGAAAGCACGGTTTAAACCACGTTAGGAAAAAACGTGGTTCAAACAAACCCTTACTGTGCTGGCTCTCCCTCTCTCTGTCTCGAAGGAGGAGAAAAAAACGAGGGACAGGTGGTAACGAAGCAGGAAGGGAGGAAAAAGGTCAACATACACGACAAGAGTACAAAAGGAAAAAAAACAAAGGAAAGGGAAAGGTAAAAAGGTTGGTGGGGAGAGGATGAAAAACAACACGAGCCAGGAGCTACAACACACAAGCACGAGCACGCGCCATCTTGCCACGCCCAACACACGAACGGCCAGCAGGGGGCGAGAGAGAGAGAGAGAGAGAGAGAGAGAGAGAGAGAGAGAGAGAGAGAGAGAGAGAGAGAGAGAGACTTTTTTAGACTTTTTTAGACTTTTTATTACAAAAATATAAAAATACAAGCCAGTCGGTGAAGATACTATTCAATACAGGCACAATAATCAAAAATACAGAAAAGAAAAAGAGATAATGACAGGAAATCAAAACAGTCCAATGAACTAGAAAAGAAAAACAACAACAGAAAAACCGACCACACACTGATTCAATCCCAACAAACCTACAAATATATCAATAATTCATTCTCCTGCACCATGCAGATCCCATCAAAACACCAGATGTTCATAAACTCATCAATACATTTCTTTCTTCCAGAATCACAAAATTCAAGTTTGAGTCTTGCAGATATCAAGGCATTAAAAAAGAACAAGACATCACATTGCCCAATCGGCTTTCCTTTCAGTTTTTCCTTCCTCGATAAATAAATTGCCATTTTTGCCGTGGCCACTAAAAACAAAAACAACATATGTACATGTTCTTTCATATCATTGAAACCAAAAATAAATGATCGCAGAGAAAAAGTGATCTTCATTTTTCCAGCCATGTAGTTCAGCCATTGAAATAAAGGCACAAGCCTTGCACAATCAACGTATGCATGGAACACATCCTCTGTGTAAACACAGAACGGGCAACACGTATATATGGACGCGAAATGACTCACTAATTTATTAGATGGAATGATCCAGTGTATCATTCGCCACTGGAGATCACCTGTCCTTTTGCTTACCAGCTTACTGTATACTGATTCCCATGCAGGCTCAGATGGGAGTCCTTCCGGCATTAGCCCTTTCCACCTGGCCACTCCATTTAACGGTGAGTTCCCAAGCAGAACTGCAGTGCATAACCGATACAGGTCTTTACTACTGCATTTCTGAAAAATGTTTTGTCCCTCACTAATTGGGGGCAAGTCTCCGTGACTAGGCTGTACCAATAAACCAGGAAAACGCCAGTCATTGGATGTCACCAAAACTTCCTGGGTCCATCTTAGTCCAAGTTGGAAGCTTTTCTTTACTATTCCCTTTAGTATTCTTCCGATTATTCTGTTTGACCATATTCCAGTCATATCGGCTATCTCTTGCACCGACTTCCACCCCCAACCAGAATCATGGCGGAGGTCCAACACTTTGATTATGCCCGCTGTAATAAAGTGTTGATAAAAGTCTCGGCTTCTTGGAATTGCAGGAAACAGTAGGTTGTAAAAAAGGGGTTCTTCCACAAACATGCTTGTCGCATAGGTTTCTTGCTGGCGACTAGTCGAAAGGCTTTGCCAGGCATTCAGAAGGCTCTGATAGAATGATGGTAGATGAGATGTGTCGACATGTTGGAGTTGGACTAAGAAAAGTTCAAGGCCATATCCGAGCCCGCTTGCTTTTCGCAGCACGTGATAGGCCAGAAGTCGGCTTGGCAGTCGTTCCTTGTACAGCAACTGCTGTATGGTACACAGCCGAAAAGCCATGATACGACTTTTTATGTCGATCAGTCCCTGGCCACCTTCAGACAAGGGGCTACATATGACATTTGGTAGTAACCAATGGTGACCACTCCAAAAAAAATCCACGAGTAGCCTCTGCACTGCCTTTAGTAGTGCCTCTGGCGGCTGAAGGCAGATAAACCTATGCCACAGGGAAGAAGCCACCAAATTATTCACCACTAGAACCCTGCCTTTGTAGGAAAGGTGGGGCAGAGCTCGTTTCCACAGTCCCAGTCTTTTTTTGACATGCTCAACAATCCCGTCCCAATTTTTGAGGACGTAATGTGGAGATCCCAGGAAAACCCCAAGGTATTTGACTCCGTCTTCCACCCATTTTAACTTTGTTGGTAGATGCACAGGTGGTACCAGCACTCTTCCAGGTGGAATCTTCTTGAGACAGGGAATCCATAAGGCCTTACTCTTGTCCCAGTTACACTTCAAAGAAGAAGCGAGGCAAAAAAGATTTAAACATTCAACAAGTGCTGGGATATCACTCTCCTTCTTAACAACCACACAGACATCATCTGCATAAGCCGATACAACTACTGAAGGACTCCCAGGGGATACAGTCACTCCTGAAATATTTTTCCTAAATAAAATTAGGAGTGATTCCATTACCAAGGAAAATAATAACCCAGAAACCGGGCATCCTTGTCTCACCCCTCTTTGAACCTGTACCGGAGAGCTGAGTTCGTTATTTATTTTAAATAAACTAAATATATTGTTGTACAACAAAGTCACGTAGGCCCTAAAATTGACACCAAAGCCACATGCTTCTAGCACCCGATACAAAAAAACATGATCCACACTGTCAAAAGCCCTTTCCAAATCCAGGAATATTATCCCAAAATCTTTTTCCAAGCAATCACATTCCATTAAGTCTCTAATCAAAAAAATATTATCATAAATAGATCTGTTTGGGATGCAGTAACTCTGATCATGGTGGACTAGATCACCGATTACCGTCTTCATCCGACTGGCCAACACTTTTGACAATATTTTATAGTCCGTACATAATAACGAGACCGGCCGCCAATTCTTTATCTGTCGTAGATCCCCAGTCTTTGGAATCAGCGACACCACTGCTCTTCTGAAGCTTAGTGGGAGTTCTCCAAGCACCAAGGATGATTCCAGGACATTCAATAATTCAGGGCCCAAAAGGTCCCAAAAAGCCAAGAAAAATTCTGCCGGTAGGCCGTCAATCCCAGGAGCTTTCCCCGAGTCCATTTCACTTAGGGCCTGCGTTAGCTCAGGCAAAGTAATTGTTGAATCCAGGCCCAGGCACTGAGGCTCAGTTAGGGATGAAAGGTGAGAAGTTAAAAATTCCATGGTTTGCTCACAAACATTTTGTTTTGCATAGACTTTTGAAAAAAACTCTCTAATGCACAACCTTACATCTCCAGGGTTGGCAACCATGTTTCCCCTAAAGTCTTGTACAGAGAAAAGGGTTTTGGGTGACTTATTGACAAAATCCATTTGGAAAAAAGATTTACTCGGGGTGTCTGATACCTTTAAATTGTTTATTCTTAATCTAATTAACAGGCCTGCTGCTTTCTCCTGAATCAGCTCTCTCAGTTGAGCCTTCTTTTCAACCAATAACCTGTGGTCTCTTCTGATATTATCTTTAGCCAGTTTACACTCTAACCGTATAATATCAGCTTCTAAACAAGCCATTGTTATATTTTTTATGTCAGTTCCATTTGAAACAAACTGCTGACAAAACACTCTAATCTGAGCTTTTGTATTATCCCACCATAATGCTAAAGAAGAGAAAGAGGGCTTTCTTGAAAGTTGGATGACCCAAAAAGCACGGAAGGCGTCTTTAAACAAAGCATCTTCGAGAAGACTGGTATTGAATTTCCAGTATGCACTTTTGCGTAAGGGTTGAGGGAAAAAGAGGCCCATGGTAACTAAATGATGATCAGAAAACAAAGATGGAAAATGATTTGGAGAGATAACCGCATTCCTGAACTGTGAGTTTATGTACCAACGGTCAAGTCTAGCGAAGGTCATTCTCCCATTGGCACATCGTCCCCAAGTATACTCAGATTTGTTGGGGTAATGCAGTCTCCATGCATCTAGCACACCCACTGCCGAAAAATAATTTAACAAATCAGTACTACCTTCGGGATGAGGTTCTGCTGTATTTCGGTCTATACTGGGTTTAAAGGTGCAATTAAAGTCACCCCCCATGCAAATACAATTATTGAGATCTATCGACTGCATGTGTCGAATTAAAGATGAAAAGAAAGCTCTTCGTTCCACACTCTCACTTGGTGCATAAACGTTGAATAGTGTAAACCGAAAATTATTAATGACCAGTTCCAATGAAATAAACCGGCCTTTAATCACCTCCTGGAAGAGGCATGACTCAGGTACCAGGCCTGGTCTGAGTAAAAAGGCTACACCAGCAGAAGAAGAAGACATGTTACTAAAAAAGCATTGTCCTTTAAAGAGGCGACACCAGTCGTACTCCCCATTTTGAATTATATGGGTTTCCTGGAGTAAGAGCACATCAATTTTCTTGCGCTCAAATAAACTTTTCACCTGAACCTGGCGGTTTTGGCTTGCACCTCCGCCATTCATATTTAAGGTTCCAAAGGTGATTTTTTTCATGGATTATCAAAAGGCGTGAGCGGTTGCTGGGAAATCTCGCTCCCTGCTTTTGTAACAGCCTTTCTAAGCCGATGAAACAGCGACCTTGTTAAATGAAATTCATCCGGCCTCCTAATTATGTCCTTTGCAGCCTGGATGAATGAAATTAAATCAGGAAAATGATCTTTTACAATCACATTTCGGTGTCGGTAGGTGTCATTCAGAAAAGAAATAACGAGTTGAGGGGCTATGGATGACTGATCAGATGAAGATTGAGACAACTCAGTCATCTCAACTTCATCCTCTGAATCTGACAAATCAGAAACAGCTCCACCCGGGTCACATATATCAGTCTGCACAGTCACCATTTTGATTCCAGCCAAGTCCGAAGATTTGCTGGAATGTTCTATGGTAGAGTCATCCTCACTCTGGTACCCGGGACATTCAGCAGGAGCTGAAATCTCGGCTTCACCCTCCTGCAGGGAGATGTTCACTGGCTCAGTTGACGAACCAGTGTCATGATTTAGATCTTGCAGGGGTAAAGAGGAGCTTGGGGCTGAGACATTCCCAATCCGCTCGGTCTCAGCAGGTAGTGAAGGTGGCGGCTCACTAATGGGCTCACCATCATCTTTAGTCTCACCATCTACTTTTTCTCCCAGGTTTTCGGTGCTGCCCGATAATGTTTCAGAATTAATTAATTCATGTTCCTTCTCCCTGGTGTCAACACAGCTTGTGGACACCTGAGAAAGACGTTCCAGGGCGTCTGCACCCACACTGTCTTTATCCAACACTACCTTTTTCAAAGTAATGTTGGAGTTACAAGCACCAGGTGCTCTTCGTTTCTTTGTCACCACAATGGGATTTTCTTCCATCTCCTCACTGCACGTAGCATCTGCCACCACAGGTGGGTTATCTGGGGTTATTTCATTATTTACCGAATCAGCGGTGTTGTCGTTTACACTAAGACGAACAGGAGTATTATCCCTACTCCTCGAGTGCGAGGGAGCGTCGCTAGGAACCGTTCGGGTATTTCGGTTTACGTTGTTTCGCACGTTAGAGACCGGGGTGTTATTTCTTTTACAATCAGCGTCACTATGACCAGATGACCTGCTTCACCACACCTTACACACGATACCTTCGGACAAAACCTTTTCACATGGCCAAAAGCTCCGCACTGAAAACATGTTAATGAGGCCGATGACGCATACATCTGATACTCATGGTTGTTCACCTTTACCTTGAACGTGATGTTTAACCCCGTGTCATCGCCTCGATCCGGAAGCACCATATACACCTGCCGTCTGAAGCTCATCACGTGTTTAACACGTTCATCCTGAGACCGGAGCGGAATCATTGTGATTTTTGACACAGCTGTTCCGTATCGGGACAAAACGGACATCAGCTGGTTGCAGGTTATAAATGGGGGTACGTTAGATATGACGACCCTCATCGACGGAGTGTCCATAGGCGACGCCAAGACAAAGAGACCTGTCTCTGTGGTTAAACCCGCACTTACAACATCGTGAACGAATTTTTCATCGGACACAAATACAACAACTTTTTGATTCATTCTCGACGCTGCTCGTACATTTTCACAACCGATTATTTTCCCCACCGACAAAACAATGTCCTCAGTGGAAGTTCCTTCGGGTGGAACACACACAAATGCATGCTTCCTTGTTAAGTTGTCGAACGCCTCTAACCGAGAGCGTGCATTCGCCATCCCAGCGAATTAACACCCCCCCCACTTGTCCGAACCGGACAAGTAGGTACCAAAACGAAATAAATCAAACTAGAATAAATAATAAACGTGCAGTATAAGCACAAAAAGGCTTACAAAGCGTCGTCGAAGCCGGTAGGCCGCACCCAAAATGGGTCCGCTCTCAAACCTCTCTCTCTTGAAGACAAAGGTATAGGAAGGATGAAAAACAAAATGCCAAAGTACACAGGATGGAAAGGAGAGGGAGGGGGGGGGGGGCAGGGGAGGGCAGGAGAGGAGGAAAACTCACAAAGAACTCGCTACACCACAGAGCAGTTGCTCACAGCCGCCATGACGCCACGCCCAACACACGAACGGCCAGCAGGGGGCGCGAGAGAGAGAGAGAGAGAGAGAGAGAGAGAGAGAGAGAGAGAGAGAGAGAGAGAGAGAGAGAGAGAGAGAGAGAGAGAGAGACTTTTGACTTTTGTATCTTTTTATTATAAAAATAGAAAAAGAAAACCCCCAAATAGGGGTCACATTGTCATTTCAAGCAGAGAAACAAACAAAAAAATATTAATACAGTAAAATACAGTAAAAATTATGCACAAAACATTTCACAAAACAGTAAACGTTTCTCCAGGATTTTACAAATGACTTCTTTCACGCACCATTTGGTCTCAAACTGTGGCAGCCTTCCTGTTATGGAGAAAAAGGCAAAGTCTAACTTTACACGGCTCGTCACAAGATTTTTAAACAAGAATAAGGCATTTTCCTCATTAGCTCCGGGATCATCAACTTTTCTTTTTCTTGATTTATACACTGCCATTTTTGCCTGTGCAAGCAGGAAATTACCTAACACATCATTCATATTCTTGTGTGAGATGTCTAAGCCATAAATGAAAACACAAGTGTTGAAAACCAAGCCAATCCTGCCAAAACAATTCTTAAGAAAGATAAATAAAGGAGCCAACCGTTGACATTCAACATAAATATGAAAGAGGTTTTCAGGTCTTTTACAAAAGGGACATTCATCTGCTAGGAGACTTGAGAAGCGGTGCAGCAAGTGGTTAGAGGGGAGGATCCAGTGTGCAAGTCTCCATTGGAGGTCACCATGTCGTGGCGGCACAGGAGGATGATAGAATCCTTTCCAATTAGGAAAATATGGGGGGGAACAAGGTAAGAGGTCTCTCCATCGAACCCTCCGCTGTGTCATTTGCCCTTGCAAAAGGAAACTTACGCAACCCAAATAGAGGTCTTTTTGTTTCGGAACCCCATTGAATCCTATGCTAAAGGGGGTACACGGAGGAGAGTTGGCAAGAGAAAACTTGCAAATAAGTTCAGGAAAGGTAGCAGGAGAGGCACCTTGTTCGTTGTCTGCTTGGACTTGCTCCCAGTTAGGTGCAAGCTGTACATAGGTATGAAGCACACAGCGTAGCATACGTGCCACAACTCTGGAGGATCGCACGCCAACCAGGCTTGCCAATGCATCAGCTCCGATCCAACTGCCACTTGGGCTTAAAAGATCGGCGACCGATTTTATGTTCTTCGCGACAAAGCGTTGAACGAGGCACCTATCAGCAGGCATATCATGGAAAATTGAATTGTAAAACAAAGGTTCCATCAAGAACATTTGCTTTGTGTATGAATGCGTAGCTCTTGTTGTTGTTAGAGTTCGCCATGCGTTTAGTACACTTTGATAAAACCTGGAGAGGGGAGACATATCAAGATGCGAGAGATCCATCAAGAATATAGCGTGGTCATAGCCTAGTCTCCCCGCCTGCTGCAAAAGGCGACGAGCGACGCCGACCCAAGGTGGAGAGGGGTGCATGTACAGCATGCGTAGAGCAACCGAGAGTCGAAAGGCCATTAACCGGCTCTTTATGTCAACCAGGCCTTGGCCTCCATCGGTCAGTGGCAAGCTGAGGACCTCGGGTCGCAACCAGTGCTTTCCATCCCAGAAGAAAGACACAAAGCACTTCTGGAGCTGTTGAAGCAACACTACCGGAGGGTGCAGCACAAAGAACCTGTGCCATAGGGTAGAGGCCACCAAACTGTTGATCACCAAGACCCTTCCACGATAAGACAGTTGTGTTATCAGATTTCTCCATTTTTGCAGTTTCCCTTCAACAAGATCCAACAGACCAGCCCAATTCTTTGCTACTGTGGCGTCATTACCCAAGAACACTCCAAGGTATTTCACGCCATCAGTGGCCCATGCAAGAGGAGCAGGAAGTTTGGGTGCCGAGTGACATGACGGACCAAGCCAAATGGCGCTCGTTTTCTCCCAATTCACTTTGGCTGAAGAAGCCTTTTCAAACACGGATAGACAATAACGGACAACGTTAATGTCATTGAGGTTCCGCACAAAAACACACACATCATCAGCATATGCCAGCACCTTAATGGGCCGTTCAAGATGAGAAAACCCAACCCCGGTTAGTCTAGCACGCAAATAACCCAGTAAGGGTTCGATGGAGAGAGCATAGAGCAAGCCAGAGAGGGGGCAACCTTGTCGAATTCCCCTGTTGACAGGCAAGGGTGTAACAAGTCCATTGTTTATCTTAAGCACACTAGAGATATTGTTATACAGTATCTTAATGTAAGAAATGAAGGTCGGACCAAGTCCAAACCGTTCAAGCACTTTGAAGAGGTACCGATGATCGACGCGGTCAAAGGCCTTCTCCTGATCAAGGAGAAGGAGTCCCAAATCTGTGGGGTTTTCTTTGCACAGTTCAATCATGTCTCTTACGAGGGAGATGTTGTCATAGATGGAGCGCTTGGGTACACAATAACATTGGTCTTCTTTCAACAATGAGGAGAGATGAGGAGTAAGTCGCAATGCCAGGGCTTTTGAGAATACTTTATAGTCTGTGCATAGCAAAGAGATTGGGCGCCAGTTTTTAATATAGAGCAAGTCTCCTTTCTTTGGAATGAGGGTGAGAATAGCCCGTCGGCAACTCTGAGGGAGCTCTCCAAGCTGGCAGCTTGCGTTCAAGGTGTTGAGGAGTTCGGGACCCAGTAGATGCCAGAATTTATTATAAAATTCAGTTGTGAGTCCGTCCAATCCGGGCGCTTTCCCAACAGCAAGGCTGTGCAGAGCGGCGCCAAGTTCGTCCAAGGTAATGGGCCCCTCCAGGTAGGAACGTCCACCCTCACACAACACTGGCAGCCCTACGGAGATAGAGGCGACACTGACGGGATTTATTTGCTCCATCGAGTATATTTTCGAGAAGTATTCCTTTGTGAAAAGTTTAATAACTGATTGGTTGAAAGTGATGGATGAGTCTGCCAAACGCAGTTGAGAGAGCTGTTTGTTCGGGAGGCGTTTCTCTAAGGAAAAAAAATACTTAGTTGGTATGTCTGTCTCGTTAAGGTGCTGCACCCTCATCCGAACTAGGGCACCACGTGCATTCCTCTCAGTTATTTCTTTCAATAAAGACTGTTTTTCGGTTAAGGCTCTTTGCACATTATTATTTTGTCCTGTGACCCTCTGAAGATGTAAAATCTCTGATTGCAATAATTTCCTTGCTTCATAATCAGCCCTTTTTGAGAAGCTCTGGTATTGTTGGCAGAAGCCTTTGATTTGGGTTTTTACTAGATCCCACCACACCAGTGGGTTAACAGAACAGCTTAGCTTCCGTTCCAAGAGATCTGTCCAGAAAGATTCAAAAGCCTGAATAAAGTTGAAGTCTTCTATTAAACTATTGTTGAACTTCCAGTGAGAACTCCCTGGACACGGTTTCGAGAGTTGAACGAATGCTCGAGCTAGGAAGTGATCGGAGAAACCGGAAGGCACGATGTCAGATTTGCAAACTCCATGTAACAGGTGAGAATTTACATAAATGCGATCAAGCCTCGCAAGTGAGATGTGGTTGTTGGAACAACGACACCATGTGTAGGATTGTTCGGAAGGGTGTTGCAAGCGCCAGACATCATGGAGATTATATTTTGCGATGATATTTGCAAAGAGTTTTGCGGTACATGGTTGAGGTTCCGGCCCGTTTCGGTCGCATGAGGCATTAACAGTACAGTTAAAATCGCCACCAATAATTAGACAAGTCTGCAGATCCAGTGTTTGGAGGAACTTTCTCAGTTCAGCAAAGAAGGAGATCCGCTCACCATTTTTGCTTGGAGCATACACATTAAGGATTGTAAACTTGACCTGATTGAGATAGAAGGTCACAGAGGCAAGATGGCCATCAATGATATTCGCAAATTGAAGCGAGGATGGTTGGAAATGTTTCCCTAAGACAAACATGATTCCTGCCTTAGACGAGGAGCTGTTACTAAAGAAACACTCCTTATCCATAATGAGCCGCCACTGGGCCTGAACAGATCTGACAGCGTGGGTCTCCTGCAACAACGCTATGTCGAGACCGTTTGCGTTTATCAGCTGCTTGATCTGGATCTGGCGGAGTGAACTTCCACCACCATTGACATTTACTGTTCCAATCTTGAAACTCACCATGAATTAACTTAGAGTCTTTTTCGTCTTGGCGATCAATTTTCTTAAACGGTGACAATGTGTCTGAGGAAAGTTGAATAAGTCAGGCCTGCGTATAATAGCCTGAGCACACTCAAGGAAGGACGGTAAATCGGGAAAGTATTCTGTTAGGTTTATACTGCGTTTCCTGTACGTATTTTGCAAGAAAAGTCGTATTTGTTCAGGGGAAGTAGGACCTAGACTGGTAGGTTTCTCCATTGCTTCCACCTGGCTGTTTGCTTCCTCCAGGTCAGATTCGTCGGAGTCAGTTTTAATTTCCGAATCACACAAGCTTGTATAATCCTGCATGTCGCTGCTGTCATCAATATTGGCACACGGACCTGCACTAGTTGTAACATCTGTGTGCTCTCCCACCGTGGGAACATTGCTTTGAGGAATAACAGCAATAATCTGTGGATTTTGTGAAACAGAAACAGCATCAGCAGATGCAGCGATGTTGCTTCCCCCGACTGCAACAACCTCCGATGGTGTGGCGGTATCTAGCAGAATAGGAGTCTCTTGCAAGATATTGATTCCTGCGATTCCAGCTTCACCCGGTGATGAAGTGAGAGCAGTAACTGGGACAGTTTCGCTATTTTCTGCTGGCGGGAATTCAGCATCATCATGCTCAGGATTAACATTTTCCAAAGTGACAGCAAGTTCATCACCAGTGGCCTCGGCAGGTTCATCACCAATGGTCTCAGCAGGTTCATCACCAGTGGTCTCGGCAGGTTCATCACCAGTGGTCTCGGCAGGTTCATCACCAATGGTCTCAGCAGGTTCATCATCCATGGTCTCGACAGGTTCATCACCAGTGGTCTCAGCAGGTTCATCACCAGTGGTCTCAGCAAAATCATCAGAGGACTTTCCAATAGCCGAGTCCGTAACAGGTGAGACGATTCCATTTGATTTGTTAACAGGTAAACCAGTCCCTGCATGTGGAACGTCTATGTCCTCACATGAAAGGGGGCCGAACTTGTTGGCTGTAGGTACAGGGTTTGTCCCAGGTAAGCCTTGTAGAGTGGCATCGGTCACGACTGGGGGGGTGTTACCGACAGGTTGCTTATTGTTAAATGCTGCCTTTTTCTGAGTTAAATGACCGTCGGGAAGGGTCTTTCTCTTTCTTGACGGAACAATGGTGAAACCATCCCCGACGTTCGTTGTGCTGTTTGGATCATCGGGATGGGAAGGCTGAGCGTTATTGCCGGACATGGAAGATGTTCCCTTCACAGCCGAAGCAAAAGATGAAGAAGAAGAATCCTTGTTGTTTCCGTGGTTTGTCCCATCGTTCGACGAAGCCGTTTTTGGGCAAGAGCGTTTCAGGTGTCCGAATTTACCACATTCAAAACATTTCAAGGTATCAGTGGTTACGTATAATTGGTAATCATGATTATCAATTTTGAATTTCAAAACAATGTTCAGCGTTCTTTCGACGTTAGAAGGAGGAAGTACAAGATAAGCTTGTCTCCTGAAAGACATCACATGTTTAGCCCGGTCGTCCTGGCAACGTAAAGGTAACATCGTGACATGCGAAACCACAGTACCATAACGAGATAGTTCGGAGACCAGTCTCTCGTTCTTCAGGAATGGAGGACAGTTCGAGATGATGACCTTAACGGCTGGAGTGTCGAGAGGGGACACGAGTACGAAATGTCCATCATCTGTCGATAATCCTGTACGTACAATCTCGTGAACCAGTTCAGCCTCGGATACGAAAATAACGACACGTTTGTTCATTCGTGAGGCCGCGCGAACTTTATCAATACCGATTATGTTGCCCACAGCGATAACGAGGTCTTCGACACTGACCTCGTTCGGTGGGACACAAACAACGCCATGTCTACGAGTTAACGCTTCATATGCTGCGTAACGCGAAAACGAGGTCATAATTTACAGGGGACGAGGGGGGGGTGGGACAGGGGACGAGGGCGGGGGGGACGAGGGGGGGGGGGGGACGAGGGACGGGGGACGAGGGACGGGGGAAGAGGGACGAGGGACGAAGGACGAGGGACGGGGGACGGGGGCGAGGGACGGGGGACGGGGGGGGCGAGGGACGGGGGACGGGGGGGGGCGGGGGGGGGGGACGAGGACGGGAGAGTGAATATCGCTCTCGAACAGTGATTAATTAATTACGAGCCGAGACAGATTTTCAAAGGCGAAAACAAACACAGCTGGTGGAGAAAAAAGCGATCAGCCGGAGGACGGGATGGGCCGCCGATTAATGCAAAAGTTATCCACAAACAGCTGCGGGCTCTCTTTCTCTCTCTCAGAAACGGAAAAGGAAACAAAGGACACGGAGTGAATATAAATACAAACGAGATAAGAAAAGGGAATCGAGGAGGGAAAAGGGAGGCAGAGGGGGATGGGGGAGGCCGAAGCCCCGAAGTGTTGGGTCTGATCAAAGGGGAGGGGTTGGGGCACAAATGCAGAGTAAGGATGTAAAGATAAACGAACAGGGGGAAGGAAAAGGTGAGATACGACGTGGAAAGGGACAAAAGAGTAGAACAGCAGAGCAGCTCGTACCTCACCACACATGCACAGCCACCATCTTGCCGCGCCCAAACACACCGACAGCCAGCAGAGGGCGCGCGAGAGAGAGAGAGAGAGAGAGAGAGAGAGAGAGACTTTTGTGCCCTTTTATTATAAAAATACAAGCAATTCCACAAAGCGGTTGTAAGCAAAGCAACCAGTTTAAAGAAACATTTCGTAAGGATCATGAATTCACCAAAAGGAGCAAAGGATATTTAAAGGAAACCAGCAAGTATAAAAATTTTACAAACCAAAGGTGAAGACACAAACAAAACCACAAACAATTTCAAAGGAAATGCTCATGCAAGAGCTATGACCACATCAAGAGCAAAATTAAGCGTTTAATTAAATTAAGCGAAACATTGAGAGAGGGAGAGAGAGGGAGAAAGGGAGAGAGAGAGAGAGAGAGAGGGAGAGAGAGGGAGAGAGAGAGAGGGAGAGAGAGAGAGAGAGAGAGAGGGAGAGAGAGAGAGAGAGACAGAGAGATTTCATTCCTTTTTTTGAAGGAAAAAAACCTTTTCCACCAATGCAGACAGGTAAAACAAAAAAAATATTGACAGGTCATGAGAGCATTTCTACAAATACAGACAGTGAGAAAAAGAAAACCATGGTTACAAATCAAAACAGACAGCAAATAAAGTTGATATATACAGTCATAAAAAGGTACCATTTCGAAGCATTTCACATTACACCAAATAAGAGAGCAATGCTATATTACAAGTTTAATGTAAGGACTCCGTCAGTTAAACTGCACAAGGAACGCCGAACACACCATCGTTTCTGGAAGTCCCCACAGTTATCAAAAGACAATTCCAGGTTCAGCCGAGACGACACCAATGACCTAAGAAAGACTACAGCGTCATCCACTGGAACAACACTGTTCCGGATTTTCCTTTTCCTGGACACATATATAGCAAGTTTTGCCTCAGAAATTAAAAAGTTGGCTAAAAAACATTCGTGCCTACATCTGGGTTTAATACTAAAACCAAATATAAAAACACAGTGTGTAAAAACCAACCCCAACCCTTGAATGACATGCGATAAAACAGTAAAAAGTGGTGTCAATCTTGGGCATCCAACAAAGGCATGAAAAAGAGTTTCCTGGGCATCACAAAAAGGGCACTTTTCAAGGACATGTGGACACATTCGGTGTATCAAAACGTTTGAGGGTAAAATGTGATGTGCCAATCGCCACTGCAAGTCTCCGGAGCGTTTGGCAATGGGTACCTTGTACATAACAAGCCAGTTTATCGAAGTAGAATGAGTAGTCTGGAGCATTCTCCTCCAGTGCGCTTGTGGTTCTGCAGGTCTATCAGAAACAAGGGTTTTGACACACATGCCATAAACAGAGGATTTTTCCATCAACTTAAAGGAGGTGAAACCTTGAAAAAGAAGCAAAAGCTCTGGAAAGGGGTGTTGGGATGAGAGAGGGCCAGCTTCCACCTGTGGAGCCCATTTTAGCTTGGTTTGCTTGAAAAAGCGCAGAATCACAGAGAATATCCTCCCAATGACCCGAATGGACCTAACTCCAGTGGCAACAGCGACGTCAGCAGCTGGTTTCCACTTGTAAGGAGGAGGGGTTCTAAAATCTTTAACCTTGGTGCATCCAGCATCAATAAACTTTTGCATAAAAGTACGATCACTGCAGACCCCTTCAAAAATGGGGTTTAAAAAAATTGGCTCGTTTAAGAACATTTCAAGAGAATAATTACTGTTATCACGGCGAACGGTAACCGCCTGCCATGCCTCCAGCACACTCCTGTAGAACAGGGGGACTGATGCCATATCGACTTTCTTGCTGCCAATAAGGAACAGCTCCTGATCGTAGCCGAGTCTCCCTGCCTGCCGAAGCAGGCAGTGAGCCAATGCCTTCCACGGGACGTCTGTGTACAGCAGTCGACGAAGCGACAGGAGGCGAAAAGCCATAACTTTACTGGTAATGGCAATCAGACCCTGTCCTCCTTCAGCAACGGGTAGGTTTAACACACCAGGTTTGAGCCAGTGCTTCCCCCCCCAAAAGAAGTCAATAAAAATAGATTGCAGTTTTTTAAGAATAAAATCCGGGGGCTGCAGTGCCATAAAAACGTGCCAAAGCATCGATGCTGCAAGGTTATTTATAATGAGGGTTCGGCCCCGATAGGAGAGTTGGCAGAGTAAGCCCTTCCATTTTAGCAGCCGCCTCTCAGTTTTAATTATGAGAGATTCCCAGTTTCTCAAAATGAAGTTTTCGGTACCAAGAAAGACACCAAGGTAAAGAACGCCATCCCATGCCCATTCGAGTTGCTCCGGCAGAGTCGGAGGAGTGGCGCCATTTTGCGGACCAAGGTAGAGAGCTCTGCTCTTTTTCCAATTCACTTTTGCCGAACTTGCCAAACTGAATTCATGGACGCATTGGACCAAGGCCAAGACGTCCTCATCCGAGTGAACGATTGCACAAAGATCGTCTGCATAAGCAATCACCTTGAACGGGTTCGCAGTTGGTTGAGGAACGAAACCGGGAAGACGTGCGCGCAAACGAACGAGCAAAGGCTCAATCGCGAGGGAGTACAGGAGGCCGGAAAGAGGGCAACCTTGACGAATGCCTCTACTAGCCGGGAAAGGCTGACATAAAATGTTGTTAACTTTTGCTAAACTAAAAATGTTATTATACAGTAGCTGTACGTGAGAGATAAAAAATTCACCAAAACCAAACCCCCGTAAAACAGAGAAAAGATAAAAGTGATCGATGGCATCGAAGGCCTTTTCTTGATCGAGGAACACCAGACCAACATTTCTTTGTTCGAGAGAGCAGATATCAATCATGTCACGTACAATAAAGATACTGTCGTGAATTGACCTTTTAGGGACACAGTAAGATTGATCTGGGTGTATGATCTCCCCAATCACGACTCTGAGCCGGTTGGTGAGAGCCTTGGAAAAGATTTTATAATCCACGCATAGCAAGGATATCGGACGCCAATTTTCCACCCGATGCAGATCTCCCTTCTTGGGTATTAGGGCAAGCACCGCTCTACGGCAGCTGAGTGGCAGTTGGTTGAGTCGTAAACTGTCAGAAAATATTTCCAATAGTTCCGTCCCAAAGAGATCCCAGAAAGCTTTGTAGAACTCTACGGGGAGTCCATCCAAGCCAGAGGCTTTTCCATTCGGCAAGGCTTGTAGTGCAACAAACAGTTCCTCCATAGTTATCTTTCTGTCCAGCTCTTGACGTGCAGTAGCTGACAAGGTGGGCAAGGACGCGGTTAAAGAATGCACCATCTCGTCATCAATGTCTTTCCTACAATACAGATCAGAGAAGTAATCTTTAACCAGGGTTCTAATGCCCTTGTGATCCTTTATCGTATTGCCCTGCACAGTCCGTAACAAGGTGAGCTGCTCGCTACCCTTTGAAGTGTGTTCAAGTCGAAAGAAGAAACTAGAAGGCACGTCCAGATGACGCAAATTCTCCACACGGAGACGAACCATGGCACCTCTAGCTTGTTTTACACATAGCCTGTTGAGAATAGCTTTCTTTTTGGCCAATGAAAGATTCGTTTCCATTGTGTTGGAAGGTGACAGATGGCTTTGCAAAGCTAAAATTTCTTTTTCAATAACACTTTTAAAGAGAGACTCATCTTTTGTACAAAAGAATCTATACTGCTGACAAAAGGTTTTAATTTGCACCTTGGCATTATCCCACCATTGATTGAGGGAAGAAAAAGAAGGTTTCCGCAAAAGCAGTGTACCCCAGAAAACCCGGAAGGCTTTAAGGAAAGCTTGATCCTCTAAAAGGTCCACATTAAAAATCCAATGTGCAGCTCCATAGTTCCGTATCGGAGAGAGAAGAGAAAAGGTGACCATGTGATGATCGGAGAAACCGATTGGTAAAATTTGCACATTGCCCATCATGTTAAGAAAGTTACTATTTATGTAAACACGATCTAGCCGAGCGAAGGAAAGCCGACCGTCAAGACAGCGACACCATGTATACTGGCGTATGAGGGGGTTGTGAAGTCTCCACGCATCAACGAAAGAGAATTTAGATAAAACCCTTGCCAGTGGGATGGTACTAGCTAGATGAGGTTCTTTAGCGTTCCGGTCCATGGCAGAGTCTAGAGTACAATTAAAATCCCCACTCAAGCAAACAAGATTATTAAAATCTGCATGAGTGAGTGATGTTTCTAACTGTGTGAAGAAGGTGACCCTGTCAGTGCTGTCACTGGGTGAGTAGACATTAAAAAGTGTGTGCCTGTAACCATTGAAGGTGAAAGACACAGAAATTAGATACCCCTTAATTATGTCTTCAAAAACAATGTCAGTTTGGAGGAAAAAAGAAGATGAGAAGAATATAGCTACCCCGGCTCTAGGGCAAGCCAAGCTACTGAAAAACCATTGGCCGTTCATCAACCTTCGCCATTGGCTTTCGCACGAAGGACTGCATCTCGTCTCCTGTAAAAGCATGACATCAATATGCTTTTCCTCAGTGAGTAATTTCACCTGGGTCTTGCGCAATGGGGACCGCCCCCCATTGATATTCAAGGTAGCTACAGAAAAGGTCATGTGAAGAAGAAGGGGAAGGGGTTATATAGCGGAAGGTTGGTCTACTTGTAGCTCTTCCTTCGCTTTGACGATGTACTTCTTGAGGCGGAATACTTCTCGTTCCCCAACTCCGAACTGGCTGGACTTCAGGACGAGATATTTCGCGGATGTTATGAAGATTTTTAGGTCTGGAAAGAAATCTTTCACCTTTACTCGCCTCTTCCGAAAAGTGTCTTTCAGGAATTTTAGAATTTCTGCAGGTGTGATGCCCGGGTCACCCTCCGGCCCATGAGACAACAACACTTCGTTCCAAGCCTCGATGCTGATGCCAGACGTGAGGGATGAGGCTCCATCGGAGTCATAGTCCAATTGATCAGCGTGAGTCTCACCCTCTAACGATAAAGCAGGTGCCGGTGCAGCAGATGCTGTGTGTGCCATCCCCTGAATGTCTGCAGGTTTTGGACACGTCTGCAAATCAGACAATGATGCAACAGGTGTTGCGAGATTCACCTCTTCATGACCCGCTATGGTCATGCCACGCTCCGGAATTATATGAGGCGTTTCAATGACAGAACTTGTATATGTCTTGAGGGCACAGCCTGGGACATCCTGAGGCACAACCTCCTCAGGTGCGTCATGCCCAGCTGATACAGAAACTGCGCATTCCATGTCTGCGCAGCCCAGGACATTCTGAGGCACGACCTCCTCAGGTTCCTCACGCCCCGCACGGACAGAAACTGTACATTCCGCACAGCCCTGGACATTCTGAGGCACGACCTCCTCAGGTGCCTCATGCCCCGCACAGACAGAAACTGTGCATTCCATGTCCGCACAGCCCAGGCCATTCTGAGGCACGACCTCCTCAGGTTCCTCACGCCCCGCAGAGGCGGAGGCTAAAATGGGCTCTGTAGGTCCATTATTGTCATCACAAGCAGCTCTTTCACTCTGATTCATTAATTCTTTATCATCATCAGGAGTTAAAGATGCAAATCTATTGTGTAAGGCTATGCCGGTAACACAAGGAGCCACCTCAGTGAGGGGTCCATTGTCGCTTCCAGTCAACACAATCTTTTTTGAATCCCTCGTTGCTGCTTCGTCATTAACGTTCGGCCGTTTGTGCTTCTTCCGAGCAGTAACAACAGTGAAACCTTCATCATTCACGGAGGAATCCCTCACTGCTGCTGTCGATGTCGACGGCTGATTGTCCACAGCATTACCAGGTGCCGCCTGTTTAGGCGTGCCCACGGGGACAGTTACCTTCGTGCAGGCACCTTTAACATGTCCGTGTTGCCCGCAAATGAAACAGGTCGTCGTTTCGGTCGACACATATATTTGATAGTTATGACCATTGAGCGACAGCGTCATGGTCGCATTAAGCGTCTGAGCATTGTCTTTGAGGATAATATAACAATGACGCCGGAAGGTCATGATGTGTCGGAGCGAGGCGTCTGCTCGAAGTCGCAGGGGGATCATCGATATCCGGGACACGACGGTGCCGAAACGATTAAGCGAAGAGACAATGTGCTCGCTCTTTATAAACGGCGGTAAGTTCGACAAAATGATTCGGACCGCCGGTGTGTCCATCGGACTAACACTTAAATAAATGCCCTGGGATAAGGACAAACCGTGTTCCACCACCTCATTAACGAGGTGTTCCTTTGATACAAAAACCACAATTCTGTGGTTCATCCTGGAGGCAGCGAGGACATTATCCAGGCCGACAATGTTACCAATACTGGTTACCACGTCCTCGACGCTCACTCCGTCAGGCGGGCAAGCAATAAGCCCGTGTTTGCGAGTCAATGACTCATACCTGCTATTGTGCAAACGAACGTTCGCCATAGCTAAAAAATAAATGAAACTAAAGAAACGGTTTCGAAATAAAATAAAAGAGAACCTGTCGCGAGCAAAACCTGCAGGCGAAGGTAAAATGAAAAGAAATAGAATAAGGGAGCCGATAAACGACGATGATGAAGAACACGGCAAACAGAGCACAGGCCCGAAGAACACAAGGTTCTTTAGGACTCGCACCAAACTCACCGTGCGCGCTCTCTTTCTCTCTCTTGTCTCAACAAAGAAGGAAAAACACGGGGGAAACTTCACAAGCACGTACAAGGACACAGAGGGAGTGAAATGGGGGATGGGAAAGGCAAACAACACAACACAGTACTCACAGCTCCTCACACACAGCAGCCATGATTGTCACACCCACGCACGACTCACCAACGACCAGCAGGGGGCGCGCGAGAGAGAGAGAGAGAGAGAGAGAGAGAGAGAGAGAGAGAGAGAGAGAGAGAGAGAGAGAGAGAGAGAGAGAGAGAGAGAGAGAGAGAGGGAGAGAGAGAGCACTACTTGTGGACCAGAGGAGCGGCATTTTCTGTCTTTCCCTGGACCAGTTGGTATCAGAGCTCTCTTTCGCTGGGGATGCTCTTTGTGTTGATTGGACCGCTGTGCCATGATCTCTGCCCAATGTGGCCTGCTGTGTTCAATGTGCTGTTCTTTTGAGGATATATTAACTTAAAAAGCCTTGCCTACTTCTAGTGAATGCATATGTGTGTCTGGGCCCTTAGAGGCTGGGGTTATTTATATTGTAATGTAAGGAGGAATTTATTTGTTTTTATCATCTTTCATCATGTGCCTCTAGTCCCATTGACTTATCCTTAAATATTTCTCTTGCTTGTCTTTATTATTACATAAAGCCTTGTTTTGTAAGTTGGGCATGCCGGCTCCATCCTCCGCCTCCAATGTGTCACTTGATTCGGTATATTGGAAATCCCTTGGAGGAAATCCTTAAAATCCTGATAACTGGCATGGGATTAGCCGACATTCGGAATGGAATCGCTTGCCAACTGCTCAGGCGAGTGACCGACAAAATTGAGCTCTACGTTCAGCTGTGAAGGTAAGGAACTGTCAAGGTGATACAGGTAGTACAAGTGTTTTTGCAAACAGAAGAAAAGGTTGCTAAATATACTGTCAATCAGAAAAAAGTACTAATCTGAGAACATTGTTGTGAGGAACAACAACTTCCAAGGGAGTCAAAGTGCTGCCGCAAAGATATGAATCCAATGCAGACACAGATTAATCATGGACGGTGGAAAAATCTTTAACTACAGGAAATGACAAAATCAGTCAATTTAACAAGATGGACAAATAAGCTTCTCTGTTTTTGTTTTAGCAGATATTGAGGCCCATGGGAGAGCTGCATGACAGAGAGGGGGGCTCATTGATGGAGCTGTCGTACAAGGAAGGATTGAGAAATGTTGAAGGAATGAACAAAAAGGTGGGCTAGGTATAAACGTTTCGACAAAACAATGAGAGCGAGTCGGCTGAATAGACTAGGAATGTAAGACAGGGAAAACGGACAAACAGGATAAATGTGGAAAAGTTCAGACGGACAGGAGAGGAGAGTCACAGAGAATGTGAATATTGGGAATAGGAAGAGTAGATAGCGTGAGATCTTCTTCACCGCTTTGTAACTTTTTAGACTTGCCTAGTTTTTGTTGCGAAGCCACATGTGGTCCCAAAGTGCGAAACGACCATTTTGTTCTGACGTCCTCTCTTCTCTTCATTACTTTTCCAAGCAAGGTCTTGTTAAAAGTTCAAGAAGGCAGAAATGAACATGTGAGTTTATTCAAACTACACGACGAGCAAACACAACACGCAAGACATGGGCTGCAGCCATCATCGAGCAATTGACTCCGCTTACCCGGAAACGGAAACAGGGTTACCTAATACGACATGCGTAATACCATAGGGGTTTGCAGTATCCAACAGGTATCTTATGAAAATAATAGCTTATTAAAAATACCTGAATCTGAACTACGGCTGGATATAATACAGCTCGTTTTCGCCAAACAGAATTTAAGCCAAGTGGTGTATTTTTTTGTGTACATCGTCGAGGCTCATGGAATAGTTAGTACACTGAACTGATCAGGACATAATAGGACACAATGAACAGCAGAGAGAAATAGGGGAGGCACACCAACAGCAGAGCTGAAGGCCAAGATAGTGGAAGACTTTGACAAAGAATGGGTGGGGGAGAATGGTGGGCAGGAGAGGACACAAGGGGTGGAGAAGATGGACACAGAAGAAAACTCTCAGGAGGAAAAGAGGCGAAATTTGGAAGAAGTGTTCGGGGTGAGGTTGGGAGTGGGTGGTGGAGGGGGGGGGGGTTAATGGGGGTAGAAAAGATCATGGTTCTGGATTGACCATTTGAGATAGTGGTGAGGAGTTGAATTGAAGACCTGTAGGGAAGAATGAGATTGAAGAGGATGTGGAAGTTGACTCCACAGGCAGAAAAAGGAGGGTCAAATGAGTGGAGGTGGGCAGTGATCCCGGATTTAGGTAGTTTCACCAGAAGGGAGTTGATGGTGGACCATGTGAGCCCTGCAGAAACCTGCGGGGGAGGAGATAGGGGTGGGGGGGGGGGGGCGGAGGGGGGCAAGGCATGGAAACAGCAGAAGATGAAAGACCAGAAAGGAGGCGGATAAGACAGAGACCTGACCTGTCTGCGATGGTGAAGTGATAGGCCCATAGAGTCCGCCTCATCACGAGAGATTCCAATGATCTTGAAGGCCTTGGTGTAACAAGGAAGGGCTTTGTACGATGGAGGATGCCTAGTTGGCGGATGGCTTAGGAGGCCAACTTTGAGATGTGGTTTGTCCAAGAAGGATTATGGCTGATAGTGAGACCCGGGAGTTTAAATTGTTGAACTTCCTCTCGACGATTGTTGAGAAAGTGGATAGGAAGGTTTGCCAGACAGTTCTTTCGGAGAGAGATAGTGAGAGTGTGAGATTTGTCAGGATTGAAAGACATATTACAAGTGTTTGACCAGTTTGTGATTTTGTCAAGGTTTGAAGAGAGGGAAGAGGCTGCAGCCTTCCTGTCTGAAGGATGAGGGATGTTCCGGCACAGGTGGAGTCATCAGCAAAGAGATAAGAAGATTTCTCAGACCGTCAGAGAGACTATTGATAAAGTCCAGAAATAGGACTGGGCCCAGAACACTGTCTTGGAACTCCAGCCTTGCCAGGGAGAGGAGATTAAAGGATTCCGTTGTGAGTCCCATATCGATTTCACAAATTATACTTGGGATGATTTGTGAAACCGCTGATATGTAGAAAGGAATAAAATCATGAATAAGATGAATAAGAGGGTGTGGAAGACCCAAAGTCAAACAGACATGAGCCTTCCACATTCGAGCTATCCTGGAGGCCCTGCAGATTTATGATAGATTTAAATTTTTACTGGAAGTGACCTGACAACAGATTCTGGAAGTAATATTCCAATAGGACAATCGACACCTCATTAACAATACCCAGACGTTTTTGTACCAGGACTTTAGCTTGAGTCTTTTTCCCAATCTGTCAGTTTAACGCATACATGTTTGGCAGGTGTCTGCCATCTTATGATACCATGGTCTTTATCTATTCCACATCACTTGGTTACCTGTTCAACTGTTTAAAAGAAATGCTACATCTTCTGCACGCGTGTGCGGGGATTCACCTGCTGATGTACATCATGAATGTTTGTTCCTGTATTAGGCCTACACTCATGAATCGAATCATTCTGGATGCGCTGAGTTACAGCAGCTCTTCCCTTACAGATTAAAATACTCCCTTACCAAAATTCGCTGCGGTAAATCTCTCATGAGAGAGCTGACCACTGTTGAGCGGGCCAAGAAACTGCTCTGCGGAGCCCAAGCAGTCATCCAGATGTGTTTAAGATGCGGATTTTAAACTGCGTAAAGAGACCTTACTATTACAGCAGGGACCAAAAGCGTGGGTCTGTTCCCAGACAGAAATATGGCCTGACCTATATTCTTTTAAATACACTCTGACGTTTGAAGCTGTCCACACATCAGCCTGGTGATTTGTCGGCATTGCAGCACATTGCGAGCACAGTACCGACTGGACTGGAGAGCTTGACATCAACGCAACTGCTGTTTGTACTTAAAAATAGTCTTGACCACATATGAAAAGTCTGCAAAGTTAACGATTGGAATCCACAACAGGAATAATGAAAATGGACATATAATAAGACATAACTGGCAGAAACTCTTTCAAAGAGGACTTTCATGACACTAGAATAAGTTTTCATACTTGAGTGACACAAAATTGGAATATATTTATCGCCAGGCTTAAAAAAAAATACCTGGGGATGTTGTAATCGGTTCCGTCCGCCTGCTTGTCTGTCTGTCTATCTGTCTGTCCATCCGTCATCCAATTTCCTCCTAAATGGTTGTGTAGAAATTCACGAATACCAAAAAATGCAGTTACGGGCACATTTTATACATTTTTATGCCTCCGCCCCCATGTTGAATGTTTTATGATAATTATGACGTCATAGGTCATGTGGTATGGCAGCCATCTCGGATTTAATGCAATTAATTAAAATATATATTTCTCGGAAACCGCGGAATGGAAAAATTGAAACTTGGCACGTTGTCATGTACTCCCAATGGGGAACAAAAGCATGATAATGATGACATCATCAGTGAAGTGGTACACCAGCGAAAAATGTTTTAATCAAATGCCTTATCCTAAAAATCTAAAATTGCATACACATGATCTATGACCCATTTGTATTGAAATATTAAATGTAAGACATCATAGGTCACATGGTTTGGCAGCCATATTGGATTTTAACCTAAAAACCTTGAAAAAACAACTTCTCACTTCTCCCAAATCACTGAAGCAATTGACTCGAAACTTTACGTGCGTCATCGACTAGGCATGGCGATTAAAATTGATCACAAAAATGTCATAAGTCACATGATGTGGCAGCCATATTGGATTGAAGGAAAATATTAAATAATTATATCGCAGAAACCGATTAACGTATTGATGCGAAACTTTACAAATACCATCTAACACCATTGCTGCATATAGTTTGAAAATGACGACATAGTAGGTCACGTGTTTTGGCAGCCATTTTGGATAGAAAATCCAACCTTATCTGATCAACCTTATCCTTATCCCTCAGATCATCAGTCTGCAGCCTCCTCACTCTCTGCAGACCTGGACAAAATCACAGACTGGCCAAACAAGTGGAACATGTCTTTCAATCCTGACAAATCTCACACTCTTACGATGTCTCTCCGAAAAGACCGACTGGACAACCCTCCCATCCACTTTCTGAATAATCCTCTCCAAGAAGTTCTGTCACTCAAGCTTTTGGGTCTCACTATTTGCCATGATCTTTCCTGGGAAAACCACATTTCCAAGCTGGCATCCAAAGCCAGTCGCCGACTGGGCATCCTCCGTCGTGCGAAGTCCTTCCTTGGTACACCTGAGCTCCTCACCACATACAAGGCTTTCATCCGCAGCTCAATGGAATACTGTTCTCCCCTCTGGGCTGGTGCTCCTGCCTCACACAAAGCTCGGCTTCACGCGGTTGATACCAAAGCTTTCAGAATCATTGGAATCACCCGCGATGAAGCTAACTCCAAGGGCCTCTCACTCACTCACTGCAGGCAGGTTGGTGGTCTTTCTGTTGTCTACCGACCCCTATTCGGCCTTACTCCCCCAGCTCTATCTGTGCTCTGTCCCCCAAATATTCCTACAGGTCGCACAAGATCTGCCAGCAACCCTCTTATGGTTAAACTGCCAAAATCTAGGCTCTCTGCTCACCTTCACTCTTTCATTCCCCTTTTCTCCCGCATCTGGAGCAAACTCCCTCACTCTCTTCAATCCCACTCCTCCCTCCAGGTCTTTAAAACAGCTGTTCACTACCATCTCTTATCTTCTCCCATCCAAAACCTTGATCTTTCCTACCCCCATTAATTCACCCCAGATACACTTTTTTTTGAAATACCAACTTCTTTACTGGAAGTCCTAGCAGTGTCCATGTGTTTTATACCTCTCCCACACCCCTCCCCCTTCCCATGCCTCCTCCCCCCAAGCCCTTTCCTTCCCACATATCTCCCAATGTCCCTGTTCTCTGCTGTTGTACTTGTGTTCTTCCCTTTCTCTCCCCATCTTGTGTCCCGCTCCCTTTATTGTATGTTTTGTGTATTTTTGTGATTAATGTTAGCTCTTACATGAGCGTCGATCTTGTATACAAAAAAAAAGAAAAAAAAAAAGACGAAACTTCTAACCATATATATGCAGAGTACATTTTAAATGTCATTTGTCACGTGGTTTGGTAGCCATATTAGCTTGAAAGCCGATATTAAAAACCCTTCTCTGAAACCGCTTCATCGATCGATGTGAAACCTGTCACGTGTGATAAAAAATGTGATACTTGAGAACAGCTGAAGGGATTTAAATCAAACTTGTTTATTTTTAGGACAGTCAACGAGGGTATCTATCCGTTGTCATGGGCAGGAAGGGATACACGAAGACATATTGGCGATGCAGTCGCATTACTCTAGTTTTTAATGAAACTTTGTATGTGCGATCAACATTGGGGGACATCTGAAATGTGTAACGATTTTTGAATTTGACCCCGATTCATGCCCCAGGCGGTGGGGACTTGGGGTCGCAGGGTGAAAACAGAAGATTTTTTAAGCTAAAAATTTGACATTGCTGGTGGAATTTTTTGCTATATTTGAACTTTGTTTTAAGTGGGATGCGTGGGGATTTGCAATGGTGCGCAATCAACAATCGCTCTAGTTTTTGTTAAAACTAGGGCATGCCCGTACTATATCTATATCTAAAATTATATCCCCCCCTCTATTTACATGAAATGGTTTGGTGCATGAAATGTTTTGGTTTATTCGCAACGCAAAAGCGAACGGCGAACGCTTTACATGAAATGGTTTGGTGCATGAAATGTTTTGGTCATTCGCAACGCCAAAGCGAACGGCGAACGGCTTGCGAGTACAGTGACAATCCCCCCGGGGTTTTAATTAGTTTTAAAACATCGTTTAACGCCAACATAGCGCCAACATAGTTTGCAAACGTGAAATAAATGAATACGCTCTCAAATGTGCCATCCGAGGCAGAGTGTGTCCGCCACGTTCGGCACACGCGATAGTTCGCTGCTCTCTGATTGGTTGAATCGTTTTTTGGACATAGCTCGGTAAGTAATTGTCCGATTAATATGAAACCTTGAAAAGGCACATCCTCGGGTCCCCAGCAATATACCTGGCAAGTTAAAAGTATATCGGACCCGTGGTTGTCGAGAAACAGCGGTCACAGACAAACAAACGTACAGAGATTACTGGAATTATAGATAGATGCTGTTTATAGCATGGAGTACACAAGACAACCTTGTCTACAAATGGCTTAAAATTTCAACTTCGTCCGGTATGTGGCATGCAACTGCTCTGTCGCAATCGCAATGACATTCAATATCGCCAACATGTATTATTAACTTGTGCAAACAATTAATTGCACAAAGGGCTGTTGCATCCAGGCAGGTTGTGTTCTGACATCTGCCAAACCCAGATTCATCCGTTGGACTGCCAGATGGTGAAGCATGATTCATCACCCCAGAGAACCCGTTACCACTACTCCAGGGTCCGATGGCGGCAAGCTTTACACCACTCCAGCCGATGCTTGGCATTGCGCATGGTGATCTTAGGCTTATGTGTGGCTGCTCATACCTTTTATATGAAGGGACGTTCATCTCATTAATAATTGTGATTCTGCATTTGTTTGGCGATGTTACGTGTATGTTGATGCTTTCTATATTCCATTCCGCAGATACAATTCCCTTAAGGGTACCAATTCCCACCTTCTAGTATGGTCCCAGATTTTAGGCCCAACTTTCTGGAACTGGCTGGAAATTTCTGATATTCAAATGATGGTGATCTGAGCAAGAATGTTGTCATTTGTTTGGGGTGGCGGTGATAACTTGATTACTCTTCGCAAAAGCCATCGAGATATCTTCAAGTGCTAGCAGACTGGATGGATACCCAAAATCCTTCTGGTGGACGAGGCACTCATTGCATGATGTGAAGCCCTGCCTGCAGAACACGAGGATGACGGTTTATAAAAGTTGGCAAGCACGTGCTTTTTGGATATAATCCCGCATGGGTTCAAATCTTAGGGGTAATCCACTCTGTGCTCATCGATGATGTCCAGTGGTCCACAAAAAGAAAACGTTTAATGTATCCGCATGAATTTTGGCCCTGGGGTAGGTAAGGATGTTTGTCTTTTCCATGATCATGATCTTTGTGTTTAGGATCAAGGTGTATGTATGTTGGTTTGATAAGTTTTGAGGGAAAGAGGGAGAGAGGGAAGGAGGGTTGGGGAGAGGGTGAGAGAGGGAGAGGGTGAGAGAGGGAGAGGATGAGAGAGGGAGAGGGTGAGAGAGAGAATGAGGAGGAGAGAGAGAATGAGGAGGAGAGAGAGAATGAGGAGGAGAGAGGGGGAGAGAGAGAGGCAGAGAGGGAGAGAGAGAGAAAGAGAGAGAGAGAGAGAGAGAGAGAGAGATAAGGGAGAGAATGTGAGGGAGAGGGGGAGTAAGGGAGTGGAGGAGAGAGAAGGAGGGAGAGAGGGAGGAAGAAGGACAGAGGGAGAGGAAGAGAAGGAGGGAGGCATGGAGAAAGAGAGAGTTTGATTTGTGGTGGGGTGGTGGATGAAGTCAACCAACTACCCCTGTCGTTGCGAACCCATAATGGTAATAATAATCAGGGGCACATGGGAGAAAATGAGGAAGGATGGGAGGGGGTGAGTCGAAAACAAATTACAACCTCATTCCGCATTCCATCTGAGCAAAACATGTGGACCAAAAGCACCATGTTGCCATGAAGTACATTTTATAATTTGTAAATCACTTTCACTTGTGTTTTGATCAAGTCGACAGGCACCATTTGTCACGTGACTAAAACCGAGCCCTTTCACTGGTAGTGCTGTCCTGTCCGTGCATCTGATATGTGTTTTCTATGTACGAGCCGTGCATAGCCATGGTATCGCTGATGGCTTTAATCAGAAGACACCATGTTGTATTTCACAAACATATTGCATGTCCATCTGTGAATCTCAATGATGATGTAAAATGAAGTGGAACATGAAAAAGGATCTTTTATAACACGTAGTACTTTTTGTTGACGTCATATCGTGGCAGCTGTTGTAAACACATCCAAAGGTGGACGGAGGTTATGCCTTCAGCCCTGTCTGTGTGTGAGCAGGATATCTCAAAACGTTATGGACAGATTCGGATGAAACTTGGTGGACAGGTTGGGTGTGTGACAAGGACAAATTGATTAGATTTTAGTGAAGATACGGATCCAGATACCGGTACAAGAATATTTTAAAGTGATTTTTCATCTTTGAGAGATAGGACCAAAAACCATATTTCAAGGGTTATGACAAAACATGGTGGATGAATTGGTAGGTGACAATAACAAGCCAATTCCATTTGGTTAATGTCCATCAATGTATCGCCGGCCTATCAGTGGATAAAAACCAGAATTGTTCAGCCCTGCGGAGGTATGCGTGCTCTACCGAGTGTGGCCTACCTGTTTGTGTGCTCCTTCCGTGTTCATCACACTTTATTCTAAAGGGTTCCTGTTCTCATAGAATTATAAAATGGTACCTTTGGAACCCTTACATTGAACTCCAAATCCTGCTTCTTCCTCTCCCTTTTGAAAGGAAAAGGGCATTTTCATAATTAAACGGACACAGACTTTTGTTCTGAGGAAATCAATTATTAGCAATTTCTAACCAAATAAATCGATTATTAGCTTTCTAACCAAATAAATCGATTATTAGCTTTCTAACCAAATAAATCGATTACCGGTATTAGCTTTCCAACCAAATAAATCAAATATTAGCTTTCTAACGAAATAAATCGATTATTAGCTTTCTAACCAAATAAATCGATTATTAGCTTTCTAAGCAAATAAATCGATTATTAGCTTTCTAACCAAATAAATCGATTACCGGTATTAGCTTTCCAACCAAATAAATCAAATATTAGCTTTCTAACGAAATAAATCGATTATTAGCTTTCTAACTAAATAAATCGATTATTAGCTTTCTAACCAAATAAATTGATTATTAGCTTTCTAACTAAATAAATCGATTATTAGCTTTCTAAGCAAATAAATTGATTATTAGCTTTCTAACCAAATAAATCAATTATTAGCTTTCTAACCAAATAAATCAATTATTAGCTCTCCAACCAAATTAATCAATGATTAGCCTTCCAACTCAATAAATCGATTATTAGCTTTCTAACCAAATAAATTGATTATTAGCTTTCTAAGCAAGTAAATCGATTATTAGCTGTCTAACCAAATAAACCAATAATTAGCTTTTTAACAAAATAAATCAATTATTAGCTTTCTAACCAAATAAATAAATTATTAGCTTTCCAACCAAATAAATCGATTATTAGCTTTCCAACCAAATAAATCGATTATTAGCTTTCCAGCAGGTAAATCGCTTATTTGCTTTCTAACCAAATAAATCGATCATTAGCTTTATAGCCAAGTCAATCGATTATTAGTTTTCCAGCAGGTAAATCGCTTATTTGCTTTCTAACCAAATAAATCGATGATTAACTTTCTAACCAAATAAATCGATTATTAACTTTCTAACCAAATAAATCGATTATTAGTTTTATAGCCAAGTAAATCGATTATTAGTTTTCCAGCAGGTAAATCGATTATTAGCTTTATAACCAAATAAATCGATTATTAGCTTTCTAAGCGAGTAAATCACTTATTTGCTTTCTAACCAAATAAATCGATTATTAACTTTCTAACCAAATAAATCGATTATTAACTTTCTAACCAAATAAATCGATTATTAAGTTTCTAACCAAATAAATCGATTATTAAATTTCTAACCAAATAAATCGATTATTAGCTTTATAGCCAAGTAAATCGATTATTAGCTTTCTAAGCGAGTAAATCGCTTATTTGCTTTCTAACCAAATAAATCGATTATTAACTTTCTAGCTAAATAAATCGATTATTAAGTTTCTAACCAAATAAATCGATTATTAGCTTTATAGCCAAGTAAATCGATTATTAGTTTTACAGCAGGTAAATTGATTATTAGCTTTCCAACAGTAGCAATTTTTTTATTCTACGGCAACAGGAACCAGAGTGATGGACGGATAGGACGGACGAATGCTGCTCATTTTAGTAATCGATTTATTCATAACCCAGAGATTTTTCTGGCAAGTGTCGTTTTGCTCCTTTTGCCTTCATCAGCATCTTGATAATTTGATGAAGTGTTTTGCTCTGGTCATGATCGAGGTTCAGATTATAAGAAGACAACTTTTTGTGAAACACACGCATACATATACATATACATGTACATATACATACACATATACACATACATATACATATACATATACGTATACATATACATATACATATACAGTCACGTGAAAAAGTAAGTACACCCCATGTAAAGTTTTGACTTTTTCAACATATTTCAACATACAGCTATTTGATTTTCATTTCAACAATATTGATAGATAAAGGTGATATAATATAACAAATATCATGAAACATTTACATTTTGGAGTCCATTGTATAATTTAAATAAACATAAATGCATTTTTTCGCATGTGGAAAAAGTAAGTACACCCTTGGCTCTAATAGTTGGCATTGCCCCCTTTGGCAGAAACATCCTCCAGTTGGCGTTTCTTATAACTGTCTACCTGTCTCTGACATCGACTGGGAGACATTTTTGCCCACTCCTCCATGCAGAATTCTTTCAGCTGTGCGATGTTTGAGGGGTTTCTTGCATGCACAGCTCGTTTCAAATCCCCCCACAACATCTCGATGGGATTTAGATCCGGGCTTTGACTTGGTCATTCCAGAACCCTCCATTTCTTTCTTTTCAGCCATTCCTTGGTGGATTTACTGGTATGTTTAGGGTCATTGTCATGTTGCAAGGTCCACCTTCGGTTGAGCTTCAACTTTCCGACAGATGGCCATACATTCTCCTCAAGCACCCTCTGGTACAATGAAGAATTCATAGTGGATTCTATGATGGTGAGCTGCCCAGGCCCTGATGCAGAAAAGCTGCCCCAAACCATAATATTTTCACCACCATGCTTTACAGTTGGTATCAGGTTCTTGTGGTCAAATGCTGTCTTTGGTTTTCGCCAAACATGTCTTCTGGTACTGTGGCCAAATAGCTCTACCTTTGACTCAGCTGTCCAGAGCACATTGTTCCAGAAGTGCTGGTCTTTGCCTAGGTGTTCATTGGCAAACTTTAGTCTTGCCCTGATGTTCTTTGTGGACAGCATAGGTTTCCTCCTGGCACACCTCCCATGTAGATCAAATTTGTGCAGCCTCTTTCTAATGGCAGACTCGTGCACTTTGACATCAACAGTGGCAAGAGCTACCTGTAGGTCCCGTGATGACATTCTGGGGTTCTTCAAGACTTCTTTCAGCATCTTGCGGTCTGCTCTCGGGCTGAACTTGCTGGGGCAGCCTGGCCTGAACAAGTTGACAGTTGTTTGGAATCTTCTCCACTTGTAGATGATCTTCCGGACAGTCGAATGATTGATTTCAAATTGTTTGGAGATCTTTTTAAATCCCTTCCCAGGCTCGTAGGCATCTATAACCTTCTTTCCGAAGGCCTCAGAGAGATCTTTTGATCTAGGCATGGTTACGCCGCACACTTCAACAACAAAGAGCAAACCAAACTAAATGTCTGAGGTTTAAATAAGACAGGTTCCTTCAAGATCCTCTCTAATGATGTTCTAATCATTTGCACCTGAGCTGGTGCACCTGATTCTAATTTTAGGTATTTGAAGTAGTGATAAATGTCGGGGTGTACTTACTTTTTCGACATGCGAAATTTGCATTTATGTTTATTTAAATTATACAATGTACTACAAAATGTAAATGTTTCATGATATTTGTTATATTCTATCACCTTTATCTCTCAATATTGTTGAAATGTAGATCAAATAGCTGTATGTTGAAATATGCTGAAAAACTCAAAACTTTACATGCGGTGTACTTACTTTTTCATGTGATTGTACATGTACATATACATATACATACAGTCGTGGCCAAAAATATTGCCACCCTTTCACTTTTTAAAATAATGCACCCTTTCTTCAAGAAAATTGTTGAACTTAAAATATATTTTGGTGTCCTCATATGTATTTCTTTTGTTTGCAGTGTGTTACATATTTATGTGAATGTATGTGAATTACCATTCAGGTCTTTGCTTATCCGTGTGTAGTATATTAAGTTGTTGTGTAGTTGTTGTGGTTGGAGGGTCAGGAGCCCTTCTGAGGGAGTGGCCGGAAACGGAAGTGACCGGAAACGGAAGAGAAAAAGACACGAGGAAAAAAGGACGAGTATTCTTCTTCCTCGCCCCGCTCCGACCAAAGGTGGGATCGACCTTGCGCTGCGTGGAAACGCGGCGTTCCGAAGCCTGTCTGGCGAGAGGAATCACCGGGACGTGTACCTGCCCGGTGGAGACGTCAAGTTGACGTGGGGCCGTGCATCCACCCCGCGTCTGGCATCGTTCGCGGCACCGTCTAAACAGACGCGTGCGGGTCGCCCGTTGGGGCCTAACACGCCTGGCAAGCGGCGTGGGGCTTTTGGCTTGCTTTCCCGTCCCCGCGTCGCGTGGCCGCGAGGGGCTGTAGCCGGGGTGCCGGGTACGATACCTGCCCGGTGGAAACACGTCCACCCGGGGTTCGTTCAACCGCCCGAGTGCGGCGACGCCGACTATCATCTTGGTCAGGAGGGGCCCAGAGACATTGTGCGGGACCGAGACCAAAAGGGTGTCGTGAGTACTCACCGGGACACACGTATATAAGATGGCCATCTTAATCATAGGGAATTGATTGTGAATTGGTGATGATTGTGTATTGTTGATTGCTCGGGGGAAATCTCCGTGGTTGTGTCCTTGAAATTGTATGGTGTCATTACCATTGGAAATATATCCTTGAACATCAGTTGTCTCCTGGGTGAAATTCATATGGATTGCGTGGCGAAAGCGCATATATAATACAGCTTGCTGGCGGAGTTCCTCTCACGGTCCGGGGGTCACCGAGACCAGGTATTCACCGAGGGGACCACGTAACAGAATTGGGGGCTCGTCCAAATTACGATTTGCGGTTTCGCAATTGGGTCTACGTCCGGGATTTAAAATTGTATAAAATAATAAAATAATAATTTTTTTATTAATTAAAATTAATTAATTAATTATTAATTGGTAAAAAAAATTTGAGAAATTGGGGTAAAGTCTTGGGTGAAGGTTAACAGGTGTTAACGATAGGCACCATGGCGTTTGTGGCACAGAACTTTGGGGTAACCCCGAGTGAGGCACAGTTCCGAGCATTGCTAAAGTCGGACCTCTTGAAATTGGCCAAACATTTTAACTTGGAGGTCCGAACTAATTTGAGGAAGGCAGAGTTGCAGGCCACGGTGATACAATCTATGGTGGGATTAGGAACATGGGACGAGTTAGCCTGGGAGTGGCTACCCGAAGAACCAGAAGACGTTGAGCTCCGGAAACTGGAGTTGCAATTACGGAGCCAGGAACGGATCAAAGAAGAAGAAAGGAAAGCAGAAAAGGAAAGAGCAGAAGAAGAAAGGAAAGCAGAAAAGGAAAGAGCAGAAGAGGAAAGGAAAGCAGAAGAGAGGAGAGAAGAGAAGCAAGCAGAGGAAAGGAGAGTGGAACGAGAACTCCAGGAAAGGTTAAAAGAAGAAGAAAGGAAAGCAGAAAAGGAAAGAGCAGAAGAAGAAAGGAAAGCAGAAAAGGAAAGAGCAGAAGAAGAAAGGAAAGCAGAAAAGGAAAGAGCAGAAGAAGAAAGGAAAGCAGAAAAGGAAAGAGCAGAAGAAGAAAGGAAAGCAGAAAAGGAAAGAGCAGAAGCAGAAAGGAAAGCAGAAGCGAGGAGAGAAGAGAAACAAGCAGAGGAAAGGAGAGTGGAACGAGAACTCCAGGAAAGGTTAGAAGGGAGAAAAGCGGAGGAGAGGAGAGCTGCAAGGGACCTCGAAGCAGAGGAGAGAAAAGCGGAAAGGAAATTAAAGGAACGTGACATGGAGCTTCAGCAAGAAATCAAATTCAAGGAGCTGGAGTTAATGAGAGAACGGGGAGAGGCACCACCCTTGCTGACGGGGTCGACACCTAACCAGAAAACCTGGGATGTGGGCAGACATGTGAGGCTGGTTCCACCGTTCAGTGAAAAAGAAGTCGCGAAATTTTTTCCACACTTTGAGAAAGTGGCTCGACAATTAAACTGGCCGGAGGAGGCCTGGACCATACTCGTGCAAAGTGTGCTGGTGGGGAAAGCTCAGGAAATTTATTCGGCGCTACCAATGGACCAATGTGCAGATTATGAGGTACTGAAGAAGCACATCCTCAAGGCCTATGAGTTGGTTCCGGAAGCTTACAGGCAAAAATTCAGGAATGCCAGGAAGAGGGAGAGTGAGACCCATGTGGAGTTTGCCAGAGTGAAAGAAAACATGTTTGATCGGTGGTGTGAGTCAAAAGGAGTCGGGAAAGACTTCGAAACATTGCGGGACTTGATCCTGGTGGAGGAATTCCAGCAGTGTGTCCACGAGGACATCAAAGTGTACCTGCAGGAAAAGAAAGTACCAAAGTTGTGGGACGCAGCCACCATGGCAGATGATTATCCTTAACCCACCGAATAGGGGTCCACGAACCTAACTCCTCGCCTAGATCTCCGCAGGGGAGGTGGGGAACAGCAGGTGCGGAGAACGACCATACATGGCGGCGGCCTCGAGATGATTATGGGGACAACTATGATACCCCACCGGTTCGAAATCAGAGGGATGCGGGCCCAAGACAAACTTATAGTTCGGGGGGCCCGAGGCAGACCCCGAGTTTTTCCTCCGGGCCTACTTGCGCGTTTTGCAAGAAACCTGGACACTTGATGTCCAGTTGTTACCTCATGAAAAGGGACAACCCAGAGCGGAGTCCGACTATTACAACTCCGAATGCGATGGCTAGCGTAAGAAATCGCCATCAAAAGGGTTACCAACCATTTATTTCAGAGGGGTTTGTGTCACTGGATGGAGCCTCGACTAACCGGAGACCGGTTAGGATATTGAGGGACACAGGGGCCCATCAATCTTTAATGCTTGAAGGCATTTTGCCATGGTCCGAGGAGACGGCAACGGGGGATAGTGTTCGTTTACAGGGGATCGGGGGCGGTGTTAGTGCTCCCCTTCAGGTCATCCAGTTGGAGTCCGATTTGGTGTCAGGACCGGTCACCGTCGGTTTACAAGCCACGCTTCCTGTAGAGGGTGTATCTGTGGTTATCGGGAATGATTTGGCCGGGGGTCAAGTTTATGGTAACCTGAGGGTTGGTAAAGAGCCCAGCAGGGAAAATAACACCACACCAGCTCGGGATGGCGACCAAAGTGCCAAGTTATTTGTAGGGGGACTGAACTTCAAAACAGAGGAAGAAGTTCTGACCTCTGTCTTCAACAGATATGGGCCGCTGGTGGAAGTGCGGTTGGTAAGAGACTGGGAAACGCAACAGTCAAGAGGGTTCGGCTTTGTCACGTTTGCCAGCACAAAAGACGCCAGAGAGGCAGAGAAGAATTGGAATGACAAGGATTTGGAGGGTCGGACCATAACAGTAGGGAAGGCATTTCGTAGGCGTCGAGAGGTCTACAGGAGAGGACAACTGGGCGGTAGTTTTGGTAGTGGCCGAGAAGGAGACCGCTATTCATGGGACTACAGGGACCAGTGGTCCCACCCTAATTATTAGGGAAGTTCTGAGAAGTTGAAGCACTGAAGGCGGCGGAGCCGCCGAGCCAAGATTCCTACACGAATTAACCGTGAACGCCGTTCCTAAAGGCGTCCATGTAGTGAACTTTCATGCACGGACTAACCGTGAACTCCACGTTCCTCAAGGCGCCCATGTAGAGAACTTTCCTGCACGGACTAACCGTGAACTCCGCGTTCCTAAAGGCATCCATGTAGTGAATACTCGGCTTGGCCTCCCGGAAAAAGTGCTATCGAGTTGCTTAACTTTGGATCTTTGATCAACCCCTTAACCTTCATTCCCAAGAAACGGACGGTCAAAGTCAGAGGGTCATGAGATGGAGTTTGATTTGGCAGGGACAATGTCGTTGTTGGTACTTAGTCCAGAGGGAGTAATCTGGAGGGGTTGTGGTGAAATTTGGGTTGCTTTATTTTTAAGTGATAACTGTGCCCGGGGGGAACGGATAATGTGGGGGGGGGTTGAGTTATCTGGTTTGTTTCTCCAAATTGGCCGGCAAAGAAAGTTTTTGCTGGGTTCAAACTTTCTTTCTTGAAGGGGGGGAGTGTTACATATTTATGTGAATGTATGTGAATTACCATTCAGGTCTTTGCTTATCCGTGTGTAGTATATTAAGTTGTTGTGTAGTTGTTGTGGTGGGAGGGTCAGGAGCCCTTCTGAGGGAGTGGCCGGAAACGGAAGTGACCGGAAACTGAAGAGAAAAAGACACGAGGAAAAAAGGACGAGTATTCTTCTTCCTCGTCCCGCTCCGACCAAAGGTGGGATCGACCTTGCGCTGCGTGGAAACGCGGCGTTCCGAAGCCTGTCTGGCGAGAGGAATCACCGGGACGTGTACCTGCCCGGTGGAGACGTCAAGTTGACGTGGGGCCGTGCATCCACCCCGCGTCTGGCATCGTTCGCGGCACCGTCTAAACAGACGCGTGCGGGTCGCCCGTTGGGGCCTAACATGCCTGGCAAGCGGCGTGGGGCTTTTGGCTTGCTTTCCCGTCCCCGCGTCGCGTGGCCGCGAGGGGCTGTAGCCGGGGTGCCGGGTACGATACCTGCCCGGTGGAAACACGTCCACCCGGGGTTCGTTCAACCGCCCGAGTGCGGCGACGCCGACTATCATCTTGGTCAGGAGGGGCCCAGAGACATTGTGCGGGACCGAGACCAAAAGGGTGTCGTGAGTACTCACCGGGACACACGTATATAAGATGGCCATCTTAATCATAGGGAATTGATTGTGAATTGGGAATTGGTGATGATTGTGTATTGTTGATTGCTCGGGGGAAATCTCCGTGGTTGTGTCCTTGAAATTGTATGGTGTCATTACCATTGGAAATATATCCTTGAACATCAGTTGTCTCCTGGGTGAAATTCATATGGATTGCGTGGCGAAAGCGCATATATAATACAGCTTGCTGGCGGAGTTCCTCTCACGGTCCGGGGGTCACCGAGACCAGGTATTCACCGAGGGGACCACGTAACAAGTGGGACAAAACAAAAAAGCTGTAAAAATACTAAATCTTAGCTTATTCCATACAGAAATCCTAAAATGGCCGGGACAATATTATTAGCACCTTTTAGAAGTTGTTTGAAATAATTAGATGTCAAGCAGGTGATTCTCCTTTACTTTGGAATTGCACTCACCTGTGGTAAGTCGCAGGTGCATGCAATATATAAATCACTCATTCAACCAGTTTGAATACAGAAAAGGAGTCATTCTGCTGTTTTGTGTGACTGTGTGTACCGCAATGAGCATGGAGAAAAGAAAGAAAACCAGAGAATTGTCTGAGGAGGTCAGACACAAGATTGTAGCCAAGCATGGACAATCTCAAGGTTACAAGTCCATTTCCAGAGACATTGATGTTCAGACCCTGGACATTTCCAGAGACCCTGGACATAGCCGCAAGAGAAAACCTGATCGAAGATTGCAGCGAAGGATTGTTTGAATGGTGGAGAAAGCACCTCAATCAACTGCCAAACAGATTCAAGCTGACCTTCAGACACAAGGTACGACAGTTTCAACTCGCACCATCCTTCGCCAACTCAATGAAAGGGGGTTACATGGTCGGAGACAAGGGATTACACCACTGCTAAGAGCGAGACTTAAGAAAGCCTGACTGGAGTTTGCCAAAATACAGCTGAACAAGCCAAAATCCTTCTTGGACAATGTCCTGTGGACAGATGAGACCAAATTAGAACTTTTTGGTAAAGCACATCATCTCTATGTTTACAGAAAACAAAATGAAGCCTTCAAAGAAAAGAATACCTTCTCTACAGTAAAACATGGAGGAGGTTCAGTGACGTTTTGGGGTTGCTGTGCTGCCTCTGGCACTGGGTGCCTTCAATGTGTACATGGCATCATGAAATCAGGAGATTACAAAGGCGTTTTGGAGCGCAATGTTCAACCCAGTGTCAGAAATCTTGATCTCCGTCAAAGGTCATGGGTCTTGCAGCAGGACAATTACCCCAAATCCACTTCAAAAAGCACCCAGAAATGGTTCAAGACAAAACGCTGGACTGTTCTGAATTGGCCAGCAACGAGTCCAGATCTAAATTCCATTGAACACCTGTGGGGAGATCTGAAATCAGCAGTTGGGAGAAGGCACCCTTCATATCTGGGAGAACTGGAGCAGACTGCACAAGAAGAGTTGGCCAAACTGGCAGTAGAGAGGTGTAGGAAACGCATTCATGGCTATAGGAAGTGCTTGACTGCATTTATTTTGTCCAAAGGCTGTGCTACCAAATATGAAGTCTGGAGTGTCAATAATTTTGTCAATGCTATTTCTTTTTATTTCCTAAATTAAAAGGATTTATTAAGTTCTGAATCAAAAACAAAAGTTCTGTAATATTAACAGTGAAATAAAGAATTGTGGAGACAAAATAATTTTGTCAATTTCAACCTATTTTTCGAGAAAATAGTGAGTTATTTGAAAAAAGTGCAAGGGTGCCACTATTTTTGGCCACGACTGCATACAAATATATACACTACATGACCAAAAGTATGCGGACACCCCTTATAATTAGTGGATTTGGCTGTTTCAGTCACACCCATTGCTGACAGGGATATATAATCAAGCACACAGCCATGCAATCTCCGTAGACAAACATTGACAGTAGAATGTGCTGTACTGAAGAGCTCAGTGACTTTCAACGTGGCACCCTCACAGGATGCCACATTTCCAACAAGTCAATTCGTCAAATTTTTGCCTTGCTAGAGCTGCCCCAGTCAACTGTATGTGCTGTTATTGTGAAGTGGAAACGTCTTGGAGAAACACCAGCTCAGACCGAAGTGTTAGGCCACACAAGCTCACAGAATGGGACCGCCGAATGCTGAAGCGCATAGTGCATAAAAATCGTCTGTCCTCGGTTGCATCACTCACTACCGAGTTCTAATCTGCCTCTGGAAGTAAAGTCAGCACAACAACTGTTCGTCGGGAGCTTCATGAAATGGGTTTCCATGGTTGAGCAGCCGCACATAAGCCTAAGATCACCATGCGCAATGCCAAGCATCGGCTGGAGTGGTGTAAAGCTTGCCGCCATCGGACCCTGGAGTAGTGGTAACGGGTTCTCTGGGGTGATGAATCATGCTTCACCATCTGGCAGTCCAACGGATGAATCTGGGTTTGGCAGATGTCAGAACACAACCTGCCTGAATGCATAGTGCCAACTGTAAAGTTTGGTGGAGGAGGAATAATGGTCTGGGGCTGTTTTTCATTGTTCGGGCTCGGCCCCTTAGTTCCAGTGAAGGGAAATCTTAACTTAAGTCTAGAATATCATTCTAGACTAGAGTCTAGACGATTGTGTGCTTCCAACTTTGTGGCAACAGTTTGGGGGAGGCCCTTTCCTGTTTCAGCATGACAATACCCCCGTGCACAAAGCGAGGTCCATACAGAAATGGTTTGTCGAGATCGGTGTGGAAGAACTTGACTGGCCTGCACAGAGCCCTGACCTCAATCCCACTGAACACCTTTGGGATGATTTGGAATGCCGACTGCGAGCCAGGCCTAATAGCCCAACATCAGTGCCCGAACTCACCAATGCTCTTGTGGCTGAATGGAAGCAAATCCCCATAGCAATGTTCCAACATCCTTCCCAGAAGTGGGAAGTGGAAAGCCTTCCGAGTGGAAAGCCTTCCCAGAAGAGTGGAGGCTTTTGTAGCAGCAAAGGGGGGGGGGGGGGGGGAGACCAACTCCATATTAATGCCCATGATTTTGAAGTGAGATGTGTGATGTCTGGGTGTCCACATACTTTTGGTCATGTAGTGTAGATACATATATATATATATATATACATACATATATATACACATATATATATGTGTGTGTGTGTGTGTGTGTGTGTGTGTATACAGTGTGTATCAAAAAAAAGGTAATCCGAATTCAAGGGGTTAATATGGAAAGGTTATTTATTTTGACAATTTACATGTGGATTACTAATTAAGAGGAGATCCTCAGCTTTCCATTGATACCTTCCATGCATCATTGCTGTCACACATGACCAAGTACATGTTCATTGAAAATGACAAGTTCAATCGCAAAATGAACGTCAGATGTCAACTTTTCTCAGGAATGATTGGCCTTTATGCACCCACACCTTCAACCTGTCCACCTCCCCTTTCAACACAAAGCTCGCAGCGGCAGAGCATGCCCTGAACTGCTCGTCTCACCACAGTCGGGTCATTGCGCAAAGCATCCACTTTATGTCAAATACGGCCCTGCAATTCGTCAAGAACACGGGGAGGAGTTACGAACACCTTGTTCTTTAAATGTCCCCAAAGGAAATAATCACATGGTGTGAGGTCAGGTGATCTTGGCGGCCATTCCACTGCATTGTTGAGGGCGATGACTCGGTCTCCAAAGAGTTCCCTCAGTCGATCTCGGACAGCGATAAGACGATGTGCTGGGGCGCCGTCCTGGGTCCACCAGAGATATCTGAAGACACCACGAACCTGTCACTCAAAGTTCTCCTCCAGCTGCGGTGAAACATCATCATTGATCATCTGCAGATACCTGTTACCATTGACATTCATTTGAAAAAAAAATGGTCCGATCAGCTGACCACTTCCACAAAGTCCCAACCAAACAGTCCACTTTTGTCGATTCATGTTGGTGTCAAAATTAAATTCCGGGGGTTGTCCTGTCGGTGCATATTCAAGAACATTATGGGTATTGACCTTGCCGTCCATGGTGAAAGCAGCTTCGTCGCCGATAATGAGATACCGCAGGAAATTGACATCTGCTTCGCAATGTGCTATCAACCATCTGGCAAGCACCAGCCTCCTGGTAAAATCCCCTGGCATAAGTTGATGCCAGAAGTGAATCCGATATGGATGTTGGTGGAGGTCCAGTCTTGTGATTCGGTTGAATGTTGCCGAAGGCAATCCCGTCCAATTTCGACTTGTGCTGGTATCCCTAGGATGCTCCAAAACTTGCTGCCTTACTGCTGCAATGTTCATTTCCGATCACCCAGTGCGCCTCCTACCAGAATTCTCCTTGTTGCGGTTGAGGCTCTTGCCATGCTCTTGGTATTTTCTAACATTCGCCCAGATGGTTTTGGCTGCTGGAGGCTCTCATTCTGGGAAACGTTCCCTGAACACATCACGAGTTCGCTGCAAACTTCCAGTTTGGTGAAAGGTTGTAACCACAAAGGTCCGCTGTTCAGTCGTAAGTTGAACCATCTTTTCAATGACTCAGACTGTCTCTAAACCCATCCACTGTAGGCCCATCTTAAATACCCATCTTAAACAAAGGATGAAGCAACGGACGATTACTAGACCAGCTTAACAATTTTACATAATCAACTTGGCAGTGGACAAGTAATGCGTCCATTTAAAACTGTCTTGCACCGATTAGCCAAACTTGTAAAAATGCGATTTGAACTTGTCATTTTCAATGAACATGTTCTCGGTCATGTGTGACAGCAATGATGCATGAAAGGCATCAATGGAAAGCTGAGGATCTCCTCATAATTGGTAAACCACATGTAAATTGTCAAACTAAATAACCTTTGCATATTAACCCCTTGAATTCGGATTGCCTTTTTTTTGATACGCACTGAATATACGTATATACATATATCTGACAAATTGTGCAGCGGTATTGCACCTGCCTCTGAGCTATGGATCAAATCAGCAGGACCTTGACTGATGTATCCTAACCGCAATGGGGAAAAAAGGACAACCTGAAGTTTTGGGTGTTACTCCTTCGTCGGAGTAAAACAGAAGGAAGGGGGTTAATGTCGGTTAGCATATCTCATTCAACTTCCTATTGATTCCATGCATTGCTCTACTTGTCCAACAAAGTAGATGGAAAATATGCCTGCACCTGCAAAACCTACTTCTTCGGTCTCCACTTAACCTACCTCTGGACTATAGTCTGGGTTCGATTCCACACCTGACTACAAACCGTCGGATTGGCGCTTCGCAGAAGGGTGGTCACATCAACAAACACCGCGTTCCTCGGATGGACATTAAGCTGGATATCCGATCTGCTAGCATCAGTTAAGTGATGTTAAATAACGTGTCTCCCTCGTGAAGAATTGAAGAGTTATCCCTGACACCCCAAACAAATTACAAAAGTCCTTCCCAAAGGAGCTCCAGTCGAATGATCACCAAAGACTCGGTTAAAGAAATCCACCAGGCAGACCCCACAAGAAGATGTAATTAATTATGGCCATTAAGGTAGTAGTGTGCGGTGGGTATCGTAGTGTGCGGTGATCATTTCGCTTTGTGAAACAAAAGTACATTTGAGCAATCGTCCAAGAATGTACATGTATCTCCGACGCCTGAATCCAAAGCAAACTTTCTAACAAAACACACTCGACTAGTTCATTTCTGGCAAAGGTTGAGGTCTAAAGGTGTGTGTGCACATACACAATTATTTAATTTGCAATTACTTTCAAACAGTCAGTTTTAACAGAACGTTTCTGAGCTATGCAGATCAGCCGAGCACGGTTAGGTGCAATTATTTCTTCTTTTTTTTTGTCAGTGCTTATCACGAATTGCTCCATTTCTGGCAACTATTTTTCTGATTATATTGTCAGAGCCAATGCAGTGCAAAGTTTGTTCCCTTCAGAGGCAATTTATGTTGATAATCTCCGTAGGGTCGCGCAGAGGGGGCGCCGAATGGAGAATTGGGCCGGGCCTGCGGCGAGCCATTTCCCGAAGCAATTTTCTCCTCATTTCACGCCTGTTTCAGCGTGGCTGTCTCATGCCGGGGTCACGGGGCAGTGTTCTGGGGTTAAAGGAAAGTAAGCGAGGAAGTGACATTGCCTAACACCAAGGAGGCCTTTCCTCGCGGGACTCCATGAGAGGCGGAGAGGGACTGAGCCTCGCTCTACGTGTAGCGGGCGGCCCTTCGCGGGAGGTCACTTAAGCGTTTGTTGTGCTACGGATGTCAAAATTCCAAAATGCGGGGAAAATTGCTCGAGCTTTTAAGAGGCCAAACAGCGAGAGGTTGTTTCGGCAATTGGACGATGAAACAGCGCATTTCTCTGTTCTATATCATGCGATTGGGAGTTCATTTTTGGAGGTGCAGCGCGCCGACCGGTACTAGACTTGTGGAGGTGCCGGCTATATGTACTGAAGGTCTCACTGAAATATCTTGAGAGGTCACCCCTTTGTACCTGGATGTGTATTTCAGCGTTATCTATTTATCTAACCCTAACTCCATACGCAAAGAAGGAGTACTTTTGAAATATGGATTACAAAACCCTATCCATAACCCTAACCCTAACCCTAACCCTAACCCTAACCATAACCCTAACCCTAACCCTAAAACTAACCCTAACCCTAATCCTAAAACTAACACTAACACTAACCCTAACCCTAACATGGAGCACTTCTCCCCCACTTCTCCCCCCTTCTTCCCTCACACACACTCCTGTAAACTTCGAACATGACTCCTCGTTCTCCACTCCAGACCTCATCTCTTCCCAAACTTATTTCCTTTCACTTCCCCATTACCCACAAATTATCTTTGTCCATCCATTTGTCTCTGTCTGTCTGATCATCATCTTCCCTTCAGTTCTTTTTCTCAATTTTGATCTCTCCACCCTGTCTACGTAATAAATATATCACTACATGAGCCATTTCTGAGCTTATTGGTGTAACACTTGCATATTGTATACATAAGGATGGAGGGGCAGGTGGTAAATGATGTATGCCAAAGTAATGGTATTTTTGATCCACTTCCCAGTTGCATGGTTTGTATTGGTGCCATCATTTTGCCCTTGAGATGATAGACCTACATGTGCTGGATACATCAACTCACAGACTTTGTTTTTCTTTCTTTTAGACAACAAGTCACTAGATGTTTTTGTTATGCTCGTGGGGAGACGGCAATGATAGTCAGAAGCAGGAGCGTCGCTTGCACTGCCCCGAATTGTTTTTTTGCTGTACTCTAAATCTATTTTAACCCCTTGGCTAGGATAGGCCTCTTTATACCAATTAGCCTATTTTTCTACATGTGCCACTGTGTTAAATGTTTAATTACCTTCGCAAAAGCGGAAGGTTATGTTTTGATCGCTGTGTATTTATTTGTATGTCTGTGTGTGTGTGTGTGTGTGTGTGTGTATGTTATTCGCATAACTCAAAAAGTATTCAACCGATTCGCATGAAATTTGGTGGGATGATAGGTTATTATCCGGGAACCATTTGATTAGATTTTGGAATCGATCGGGTCAAAGGTCAAGGTCAAGGTCATGAAAAGGTCAAAATCGTCTTTTTACCATAGCGCGGTCAATTTGCAGCACATAGAGTCCAAATGTTATCAAGTACCACCACATGGATGTGATTACAATATCAAACTTTTGGCGGGATAGAATGGTTTAATTTGAAACAAATCTTCCCGCATGACAACGTAGGTGTGGCTTTGCTACACAGATCTTGTAGTCTTTTATTTTGGCAACAAAAGTAGCTGCGGCGAAGGTATGCGCTCTACCGAGTGCCCGTTCTAGTTTGTGGTAGGGTGATCTGAAGTTTGAGGGCGTCCAGGCCCCGAGTCTTTTTTGGAAGCCAGCAGCGCCTCTGGTCAGAACTAAGGTTTTAGCATGGTGCGTCTGCTAGTGAAGGGTTTATAATCATTACTCCCGCCAGGGAGTAATGCATTCACTCGTGTCCGCGTGTGTGTGTGTGTGTGTGTGTGTGTGTGTGTGTGTGTGTGTGTGTGTTCGTGTGTTTGTGAACAAGATATCTGGAAAAGTTCTGAACGGATTTGGATGAAAGTTGGTGGGATGATTGCCCTTGGGATAAGGAAGAATTGATTAGTTTTTGGTGAAGCTCAGGATATTATTCCCGATCCAGGAATTTTTTGAAGTATTGTTTACAATTGGAAGATAGAGCTCATTTTTTTAAACATTATCTTCTATATATTCTATATTTAATATTGTGATATGAAAATAGTTTTCATATTTGTTGTAAATGTAGTTTAAACTCGTGGTTATGCGTTAGAGTGGTGTATTTTTTTTTTAGCAGCGTCGTCTTCAATGTTCATTTTTTTTTCTAATAAAGACATATTCTGTCATTTCAAAACCCCCAAAGTGTGTATTCGGTTTCCCCGTTTCATAAAATGTATCGTTTGATGCGTATAATGCTTTAAAACTGTTTTTTATTGTTTTATTTATTTACCTCAGAAGAGATATCAACATTTAGCTCAGTGAATGTCATTCGCGGTGTCAGTATTTGATGAACTTATAAAGACTTAGTTCTAGATTTGTCAATGACTGAGGTATATTAACAAACGAATAAAACAGATTTGGCAAAATCCACCCAGGGTTGTGAGAGGCTGAAGAAGAAGAATCCTCGCATGGGCTTCCCAGACCAAATAAATAATTCTGGTTCTGGTTCTGCGATGTTCAGGTTTATTACTCCCGCTAGGGAGTAACGCATTCGATCGTGTCCGTCCGTGTGTGTGTGTGTTCGTATGTTCGTGTGTTGGTGAACAAGATATCTGGAAAAGTTCTGAACGGATTTGGATGAAAGTTGGTGGGATGATTGCCCTTGGGATAAGGAAGAATTGATTAGTTTTTGGTGAAGCTCAGGATATTATTCCCGATCCAGGAATTTTTTGAAGTATTGTTTACAATTGGAAGATAGAGCTCATTTTTTTTAACATTATCTTCTATATATTCTATATTTAATATTGTGATATGAAAATAGTTTTCATATTTGTTGTAAATGTAGTTTAAACTCGTGGTTATGCGTTAGAGTGGTGTATTTTTTTTTTAGCAGCGTCGTCTTCAATGTTCATTTTTTTTTCTAATAAAGACATATTCTGTCATTTCAAAACCCCCAAAGTGTGTATTCGGTTTCCCCGTTTCATAAAATGTATCGTTTGATACGTATAATGCTTTAAAACTGTTTTTTATTGTTTTATTTATTTACCTCAGAAGAGATATCAACATTTAGCTCAGTGAATGTCATTCGCGGTGTCAGTATTTGATGAACTTATAAAGACTTAGTTCTAGATTTGTCACTGACTGAGGTATATTAACAAACGAATAAAACAGATTTGGCAAAATCCACCCAGGGTTGTGAGAGGCTGAAGAAGAAGAATCCTCGCATGGGCTTCCCAGACCAAATAAATAATTCTGGTTCTGGTTCTGCGATGTTCAGGTTTATTACTCCCGCTAGGGAGTAACGCATTCGATCGTGTCCGTCCGTGTGTGTGTGTGTTCGTATGTTCGTGTGTTGGTGAACAAGATATCTGGAAAAGTTCTGAACGGATTTGGATGAAAGTTGTTGGGATGATTGCCCTTTGGATAAGGAAGAATTGATTAGTTTTTGGCGAAGCTCAGGATATTATTCCGGATCCAGGAATTTTTTTGGGAAATTTTTTTGGGAAAGATTTTTTCTGTTTTACTGCGTTAAAGCTTTTATTCTTATTCTTAAATGATGTTTTTCTCCTCTAATTCCGAGATATATCAAAATAAATTCTCTGACAGTTAGGGCTTACTTTCTTTTTCATATATTGTTTTGGGGAGAGGGAGATGTCAAACAAAACGGATTATTCCAACTAAACCCACGGCGGGAGTATGCGCTCTACTGAGTGGCGTTCTAGTTTCCTGTATAGACCCGTGTTTAGTGAAGTTTCCGGATGCATAGACCGCTTTTCGGGACAGGGATAGTCCAAATTAGTGCGAAATGGGTGTAAGGATGACTTGGCTGGTATTCCCCCTCGTAGGAAACTGGACCAGATCCTGGCCAGGTGGGTACACATAAGGGCGACTGCATGGGGCCTTTAACAACCAGGCTGCTGCATCGGAGCTAGCATTGGCCCCCACGGTACCCCCGATATTCACGTCCAGATTGGTGGAGTGGAGCATGCTTGTAAGCTTGGCTTCCATTGGCCATGCAAGCTGCTTGCATGATTCCCCCCTCTCCCAGGCAGACACACCCATGATGGACTGGATTGGCTTCCACAACTGGTCTGTGCCACCATGGTTGGTTATTAAACTAAGAGCTCTGGGCGATTTGTGGCTTTTGGGGGAATGGGTGGCTTTTTAGGAGGGCTTCTTTGGCTTTGGCTGTTTTTTGTTGCATTGTTTGTGCATTTGGCCTTTGGCTTTTTGCTGCTTGGCTTTTTGGCTCGCTCCTTTTGTGTCTCTTCTGCCTGCCCTTGGTGGGGATGTCTTGGAGCGCCGTTCCAGCTCACACTCTTCTGCCTGCAGTGGAAGAGGATTTTAGGCTGCACACCAGTGGCTTGTCCTGACGCCCTGTGAGGCCATACAAGCAGATCCTGGTCTGGTATATGTGTGAACATGAGAGTTGTGCTCATTGCTCCCTCAGTTCTTATTATCCGTCCTTAAGTGTTTTTATTTATTACTAGCAAGGTACCTGTGCTATGCATGGGAGTGAGCCCAACATCTCTCAGCCATGGACAGCCAGATCGTGAATCACCTGGGCAAAAAACATACTACAGCTGACCTCACCGGTAATGTTTTGACACGCGGTCAATGGCGAAACTGCAAATGCCGAATCTGCAAATATGTACGAAAACTTGCGACATCTCACGGGTGGAAACCGAGAATCTCATTTGTATTGAGAAACTTCTGAAGCTGCAAATGTGTTTTCACGCAGAGAAGGATCGGCGTCGTATAGGTGGTAATACAAAATCACAATTGTATTGAGATATTACCAAACCACCGAATGTTTCCACATGTAAATGGCGAAATTGTGAATGCCGAACCCTGAATGTGTTTACATGCATAGAGAGAGCAGCTTCGTTCAGGTAGAAACTCAAATATCATAATTGTATTGAGATATTTACGAAACCTCCCACTCACCTTCGGGCACCCTTTGGGATCCCAAAAGGTTCCACAGAAAGTTTGGTGGGGCTAGCCCCAAAACTGAGGTAGTAGTTCAGGGATGAACAGATAGACAGACACTCCTTTATGATATAAATTGTCTGTTTTTCTTTGATCTGAGACAAAACCTATCACCGGAAGTTCCCCCTCACCTTCCTTCCTCCCCTTCCCCCCATCAAGATGGTTGGAATAAATTGGCCCGTTAAAAGCCACAGGTGTGTATGTGTCGATTATAACAAACGACGAACAAGCAATTTGGTGACAATATATTGTGTGTCATCACCAGTTGTGTATGCTCCAACTTGGCCCATTTGCAGTACAGAATCGACATTCAAGGTACATCAGATTCACTCACTTCCCTTCATGTATTGATTTTATCGTTGTCATTTTTATAAATCATCGCTCATTATCGATTTTATAATCATCGTGCTGGATTTGAAAGACTTGAAGAGAAATCATTTTCTAAAGCGTTTGATGTGTAAAATTTTTATGCAGAGAGCAGAGGAAGATATAGCAGGATTTTAGATGGTGTTTCATCAACATGCGTAAAGAAAGCAAGACGAAGACACTTCTGCCATTCACGACTTCGCAACTACAACAAGAAAAAGAGCAATCAGAGATTGCAAATCCTCGCCAGGATATATTTTCAGTGGTTTTTAAGGCTGTTGTGTAAAAACAAATATGGCGGCCGAACCATGTGACAGATGACATCATCATTATTATTTTTTTCTCCACCAATTTATGCCTACATGACGCTCAAGAAATTTCATCTTGATCGGATGAAGTTTTGTACTTGTTGAATTATGACGTCATAATGGAGGCACCTATGACATCATCATTAACATATTTTATTCCCCATGGAGAGTTCTTTACAATGAGCCATGTCTCAATTTTTTCGGTTTTTCCAAGATGGCGGCCGTACGACTTGACCAATGACGTCATAATTATCATTATAAAAATCTACAGGTGGAGTTGCGCCTATGGTGAAAATTTCCTGTCGATCGGACCAACGGTTGCAGAGAAAATCATATTTATTCTGTGCAGACAAACAGACAAACAGATGAAAAATTGCTCAGAAACCGAGGCCTTGCCGGAATGTACTTTTTTATTGGCCATTTTGGATCAAAATAATAATACATATGGACATGGGTTGAATCCCTGCTTGAGAGAATGCCAACCCACTCCCCGCCATCATGCTCGTCTCTCCAACTCACAATCCCACGAGATATGCGGTAAGGACGACCTAAAACCAATTATCTTCTTTTTGATTCGTATATAAACATCATTAAAAGTAAATAATGACCTCTGCCAAAGTTCAAACGATGTGGGTTTAATCTCTACATGAGAGAATTCCACATAGCTATTTGGGCGGTGTATAAGCTAAAAGATCGCTGTCTCCATCGATCTTGCCAAGGCCGTAAAACCTATCAGCTCAAAATCCTTTTAACTGTTGACTTGGTAGTTTTTACAATGAAGGAAACACGTATCAGGAGTACATACGACATAGCGATTGTGAATGTGACAGCTCTGAGGCGTCTTTCGCTTCGCATCGCAGTGATGGCGAGCACCAACATGGCGGCTGTAACATTAAAATCTGGCTTCAAGCCCCCTCACCACCAAAAATCTATTCCGAGAATCTATTCCGGCAAGTAAAAAACCAACCAACCAACATACTTGCCAAAATCTATTCCGGAAGTAACCAACCAACCAACATACTTGCCGAATCTATTACGGCAAGTAACCAAGCAACCAATATACTTGCTGGAATCTATTCTGGCAAGTAACAAATGGACAAACAGACAGGGATGAAAACATAACCTCCATCCACCTTTGGCGGCGGAGGTAACGAAATCAGGATGAAAGTCCCAATGAAAATCCGCCTCATCGCGGCTTCATTTAAACCGTCGAATCCTTCCGCTGTATCTCTCCGCCTCACCCCGGCTTTATGCTGCAGTCACGATTTTCACGTTATGGGTGACCTTAAGCTGGACCTTGGGCCTAGAGAGTTAAAAATTGGACACAGTCTATTCCAGGGCATGGCAAATATGTGTGTAAAGTATGGCGATGCTATGTGCAACGATGTAGATGTAGTACTGCGCACAATCAGACAGACAAACAGACAGACAGACAAACCAACCAACCAACATACTTGCCGGAATCTTTTCCGGCAAGTAACAAACAGACAAACGGACTCAAATGCAATACCCTCTCCTCAGGTGATGGTAAAAATACGCCCCTCGGTAGGATTCCCTTGGGATGGTGGGATCCCATATATGATGTTGATTTTTACGGCGTAGCCCAAAGGGCAAAGCCGTCTAGAATCGTGTTTGTCTGTCTGTATGTATGTATGTATGTCCCTTCAAATGTATACCAATCAGGGTGATGTGATTAAGTCTGATGTCATTACGTCAGTATGGCGGCTGACTCTCCAAACTCTGGCATTTTGATTCCAATTTTGTTCAGGCCGAACGTATCGTCGAACTTGTCATATATCACAATCGCCATGCTCTACCTTTTTCTTCTTTTTTTTTGGATACAAGATCGAGGCTCGTGTAAGAGCTAAACACCTACCTTTACGTTTGTCATTTAGTGTGCAACACAAACAAACCGATTGTTATAATGACCATTAAATATCGAAAGCATCGGCGTTACGTCTCTTCCAACAAAACGGTACGTATAGACCTTCGGCTTTATGCCTACCCTTCAGACTGCTTCAGATAAATTTAGCCCAGGTATCTTAAAACAGTAGTGTATCGTTTCAGTGGTATCATTTTCGTAATAGTAATAATAATAATAATAATAATAACTAGCCGAAACCCGTGGAACATCCACGGAAGGGAGGATGTGGTGTATGGATAGAGTGTACCATTATGGATGGCATAGGGGATTTGCTTGTCCGAGTAAGAGTTAGGAAGAAAGATGAGAATGAAGAGTGCGTATATGAACAACGATCGCCGACACCGGCACAAATGCATGCTCTGGATTGTCCACTCAGTGGACGGCTTGCTTTCGCCTTCGCCTGTCCAATCAGCGGACGACTTGCTTCGCCTTCGCCCAGCAGACGCCCATACGATGGCGTCGTAAGATGGCGTCGTATCGGCAGTTAATCGGATGCTTTTGGGCCCCAACGTCGGCTAATTCAGATTTTTCGAGTATGGCTGTACGTGATAAACAAAGAGCGCGGTTCGTAGATCGTAAATCCATTAGTGCCGTGGGCATCGGGTCACTGGGTGCGGCGTAAAAGGGATAACAAAGTCGAGTCCTTACGCTATTATTATATAGACTAGCCGAAACCCGTGGAACATCCACGGAAGGGAGGATGTGGTGTATGGATAGAGTGTACCATTATGGATGGCATAGGGGATTTGCTTGTCCGAGTAAGAGTTAGGAAGAAAGATGAGAATGAAGAGTGCGTATATGAACAACGTATTTATTGCAATCTACTTAAATGACAACGCCACGATATACTTTTGAAAAATGAATGGATTCGTAATAGGAATCGGCATAGCACCACTCTGGGATTGTCCACTCAGTGGACGGCTTGCTGTCGCCTTCGACTGTCCAATCAGCGGACGGCTTGCTTCGCCTTCGCCCAGCAGACGCCAATACAATGGCGTCGTAAGATGGCGACGTATCGGCAGTTAATCGGATGCCTTTGGGCCCCAACGTCGGCTAATTCAGATTTTTCGAGTATGGCTGTACGTGATAAACAAAGAGCGCGGTTCGTAGATCGTAAATCCATTAGTGTCGTGGGCATTGGGTCACTGGGTGCGGCGTAAAAGGGATAACAAAGTCGAGTCCTTACGCTATTATTATATAGATAATAATATAGTAAATATGAGTAGTGTATAAATGTTGCTTCTGGGACACTCTCATTTTCCCATTGACTTACATGTTAATTTTTCCCCTCCCTCATTGCCCCTAAACACCTATATTTCTCTCACCCTGTTCTTTACGAACCTTCTAACCTTTTGACATGTTATCCTTATTCATTAGACCACTTAAACAATGGTCCTTCTGTGTGAACCTGTGATCCTTCTGACCTTATGGACCTTTTAACCTTTTACTCTTAATATCATCTGGTGAATATAACCCACTCAAATATCGACCCGACAAATATTTGTTTATGCGTGGGAAATAATTTAATTCTCCTACAACTCTCCTCACCGTCTAATACATTAACAAAAAATATGTTTGAGTTTGGTTTTTTATTAAGATATTTTAACTGAGCTAAGATAAAATGGTAAACCTCCCTCAATGTTCTTGTTTGAGCGCCTCCAGTGCCACACACTTTTTGGTAGGCTCTGCCCACTTTTTGTTAAGCTCCGTCCACTTTTTGGTAAGCCACGCCCACTTTTTGTTAAGCCACGCCCACCTTTCTACTAAGCCCCGCCCACTTTTTGTTAGGCCACGCCCACTTTTTTACTAAGCCCCGCCCACTTTTGCTAAGCCCCACCCACTTTATAAACTCTTCAGCATTGTATCATTTCCAGGTAATACATTACATCATTTTCAGGGAATTTCCATCACATCATTTCCAGTTAAGACATGCCCAGGGAATTTCCACAGGAAATGACACACCCAGTCCTTATAAAAGGCACCGACCACACAGGCTTTTTCAAACACGCTTTCTGCTTCACTTGAGAATGGACTACTATGCCGAAATGGAATGGGATAACTTTGCTATTCCTTGGAGTCCTACTTCCTGTGTAGAACTCAACCTTCAGATTGATGAACTGGACTCGAACCTCTTATCAATGGAGGTAAGTTTGTTAATTTTTTAATTTTTTAATTTAATTATTTATTTTAATTTTTTTTTTTAGATGAGACTCGTGTAAGAGTTAACAAAGTATATTTTAATATTCATAGAGCTTGATTTATACAAATAAAAAATATTGTATTAAATTAATACATTGTTATTTTCTTTCACAGGAAATTGTATCTGAGATACGAAATGAAAATTCTGCTTTTAACACAACTTGGGATGAAGTTATTTTTTTGTTTGAAGACATTTTGAACAACCAAGACCCCCAGAACGAGTTCTACCTTGATGACCCAGCCAAAGAGTTATACCTTGGAGATCCACAAAATCCTGAAAAAGAGTTTTACCATGATGATACTTGTTGTGAGTTATCAAAACAAAACCCACTGAACAAGTTCTACCTTGATGAGCCAGAATACAAGTCATACATTGGAGACCCACAAATTTCTGAAAATTGGGAAAGGGGAGTTCTCCCTGATGGTCCGCAGTTATACTATGTGAGACACATCATAGAAACCCTAAACAATTGGGCAAGGAGAGTTCTCCCTGATGGTCCGCAGTTATACTATGTGAGACACATCATAGAAACCCTAAAAAATTGTGAAATGGGAATTCTCCCTGATGGTCCGCAGTTATACTATGTGAGACACATCATAGAAACCCTAAAAATTGGACAAGGAGAGTTCTCCCTGATGGTCCGCAGTTATACTATGTGAGACACATCATAGAAACCCTAAAAAATTGGGAAAGGGAAGTTTTCCCTGATGGTCCGCAGTTATACTATGTGAGACTTATCACGGAAACCCCCAATATTTCTGAAAATTGTGGTTCTACCTTGGGGACTTGGAAAGATGGTTATATTTTTGGAGACTCGGAATGGGGGTTTTGTTTTGATGACTCGGAATGTGATACCTATCTTGGAGGCTCAACAGGAATGTGGTTATACCTTGGGAACTTGGAAAGTTGGTTTTATTTTGGAGACTCTACCTGTGGGGTTCCTCTTGGAGACTCTTTGGATTCTAAAGCAATGAACAATGTTCTTTATTTAATGACGCTTGATTTAAGCAATATCAAGAAAGTTCGAGGAAGAAAATGCTGGAAAATTCTTTCTTTCCATTTCTACTTCTTCAAACTTGAAAGCCTTGAAAGACAGAATTGGAGGAAGAGGAAAAAAAGAAAAAAGAAATACGTATTTAAAAAAAGAAGAAAAGAAAGATTATGTTAGGGTTTGGGTGGGATTTTGAATGTGAGGGTTAGGGATGGGGTTGGGTTAGGGTTGGGATTTTGAATGTGAGGGTTAGGGTTGGGTTGGGTTAGGGATGGGGTTGGGTTAGGGATGGGGTTGGGTTAGGGATGGGTTGGGTTAGGGTTGGGATTTTGAATGTGAGGGTTAGGGTTGGGGTTGGGTTAGGGATGGGATTGGGTTAGGGTTGGGATTTTGAATGTGAGGGTTAGGGATGGGTTGGGTTAGGGATGGGGTTGGGTTAGGGATGGGGTTGGGTTAGGGTTGGGATTTTGAATGTGAGGGTTAGGGTTGGGGTTGGGTTAGGGATGGGGTTGGGTTAGGGATGGGGTTGGGTTAGGGATGGGGTTGGGTTAGGGATGGGGTTGGGTTAGGGATGGGTTGGGTTAGGGATGGGGTTGGGTTAGGGATGGGTTTGGGTTAGGGATGGGGTTGGGTTGGGGTTGGGTTAGGGTTTGTATATTATTATGACTCACTCACACATACACACACACACAAAAGTTAAGCCCCAACTAAAAAGTTGTGGGATTCTGTGTTTGGGGTTCACAGATTTAAAAACGTATCCCCATTATACACACACAAAAGTTAAGCCCCAACTAAAAAGTTGTGGGATTCTGTGTTTGGGGTTCACAGATTTAAAAACGTATCCCCATTATACACACACAAAAGTTAAGCCCCAACTAAAAAGTTGTGGGATTCTGTGTTTGGGGTTCACAGATTTAAAAACGTATCCCCATTATACACACACAAAAGTTAAGCCCCAACTAAAAAGTTGTGGGATTCTGTGTTTGGGGTTCACAGATTTAAAAACGTATCCCCATTATACACACACAAAAGTTAAGCCCCAACTAAAAAGTTGTGGGATTCTGTGTTTGGGGTTCACAGATTTAAAAACGTATCCCCATTATACACACACAAAAGTTAAGCCCCAACTAAAAAGTTGTGGGATTCTGTGTTTGGGGTTCACAGATATAAAAACGTATCCCCATTACATTTTATTTATTTATTTATTATTTTCAAGGGTATTAACTGCTTACTTGTGTTTTTTGTAATTCTTGCGAGTAAAATGAACCCAAGATTTCTTCTCCATTTAAATCATATAATTTGTAGGTCCAAGGGACTGTATCCATTACATCAATGATTTTAAATAATTCACGAGTCCATTTTTGTGTATAACCTTTCTCAAAATGGCTTTTCCATTTGTATATCCTTACCATATCACCAACTTTGAACTTGGGCTTTCTCAAATTAATCTCCTTTTCATATTCTAATTTTGTAAATGTTTCTGATGGTTTTGATTTTGTTGATGAATGAACTGTATTGTTGTAATCATCTACAATATCCTGAATTAAATACACCCATTTTTGAGAACCGAGTTCTGTGAATTTTTTATATAATTTCTCTTTCAAAGTACGATTAAAACGCTCAATAACAACTGCCTTTCCTTCATTAAAGGTGCTGTATAATTTAATACCCTTTCCCTTAAGAAATTTCATGAATATTTTGTTATAGAACTCTGTTCCCTCATCAGTCCATAACTTCTTTGGTTTCCTTTTATCCCGATCAAATATTAGCTTAAAGGCTAACATTAAAGTATCACCCCTTTTATTTTTTAAAGGGACAACCCAGGCAAATCTACTCCTCAAATCAATAATGGTTAAAGCATACCTGTATCCCCTGTCATTATTCAATTCAATTAAATCAGCGGACCATATGTGGTCGGTGTATTTAGAATAAACCTTCCTTCTTTTAAACTTTGTGATTATAGGTTTGTGTAATTCTTCAGCCAAAAGCTCCTCAGTCTTGATGACATCATTAGAGCCTAATAGTTTTTTGAGGAATAACCAAGACCAAGTTTCAATTTAGCATTTATCAAATTTCTCACAATAAACCTATCAACTTTCTCTCTCAACGTTGGATTTTGTATCAAAGACAAATTATACAACATTTCGCTGTCGGCTTTATGTTTTTCAGTCAACGTAGTGGTTTTCCCATAAGCAATATCATGCTTCATACACACTTCGTCAACCCTATTTGTAGGTTTAGACCAAGGTTTAGGATTGTCAGCCTCATCTAATCTTTTATCCAAGTTTGTTCCTGGACCACAGAAAGAATACCCTGGAAGGTGTAATTCCCCTGGAATTCCAGTTGTTGTAAATTTACTTCCTGACAGAAACTTTTGTATGTCTCCTCCTCTTTTAGGTGAGATGAATTGGCACTTTTTAGAGCCACACACTTGACATATTCCTTTTTGATAAACTCTATTATTTTTAGCTTTAACATAAGAGATATTTTTAGATTTAGTTTTCTTTTTACATTTGAGACAATAACTCATATTTATTTATCAGAAAAATTCCGACAGAGTATCAAAACCTTTTTGGTTTTCAACATATACATTTCAATCTTTATTTTTAAAACATAAAGAATCCTAAGGAATGCCTTCACTCTCTCCTCCATTTATTTACAAATAAAAACTAACTAAAGTCAATGACACCAACATCATCAATCACATAATCTTTTCCTTCTTCTTCTTCTTCACCACTTTCTCGTTTAAATCTCCTCCCTGAAATTGAAGACATTGACGTTGTTATTTTTGAAACCATTATCTTCATAAGAGTTGTTAATTCTTTAATTTCCTCTTCGGTGCGTTGAGATTGATTTATTTGCTGTAATACACTCAATCTTTTACGAATCTCACTGATTTCCATCTTTTTATATTTTTCCTCCCTCTCTCTTTGCTCCCTTTCCTCCCTCTCCTCCTTCTCCTTTTTCTCCCTCTCCTCCTCCTTTTTCTCCCTTTCCTCCTTCTCCTTTTTCTCTCTTTCCTCCTTCTCTCTTTTCTCTCTTTCCTCCTTCTCTTCTTCAACTCCTTCCTCATCCCTTGCTACCCTTGAGTTTGAACCCCAAAGAATATTATACATATACTCATCTGGATTTTGTGATATTCTTGTATCTATAATTATTTTTCTCATAATAGGATACCAATAAGATTTGTTGACGATTTCTAAAAGAGTTTTATATTTCATAACTTTGAGAAGTTCATTTTTATTTAATATTTTAAACAAGTCTCTATTTGTGGGTTTAACAATATCAGTATAAGGCCAGTTTTTAATGACAAAATTCCCATGTATATGCTCCAAATCATAAGGTATGTAATACCGAGCACCCTTTTCTTGTAGGTATCCTTGAATACAAAAATTATAATTCTCTTGTAGTCTTCTTCCTGCCATTTATGTATCAGAAATATATGTGAGATTAATATTATGACAGGTAATACCACCCCATCTTCCCACTACCAAATCGGTTTGTATTCCTCGGCTTTCTATCCTTATCTCATTACCTTCCTTCTTTGTCATGCAAACCATCGCTATACTATCATATATTTTTCTTTTCTTAAAATCACGTATTTGTTGTTTACTAATTGTACTTCCACATAAATCCTTATCTTCACCAAGTGGATAATATTCTTCTTTACGAGACTGATTTAAATCATGTAGGTCTTCTATGTTTATTGAAAAAGACCAATTATACCCTAAATCAGGCATATCATACCCCCATTTATTAATTCGCATATTAACTAAATGTCCTTCTTTATAAAATTCAATTGTAAGCAGGTAGTTAAATTCAATGAGGAAAGGTGTATGGTCAGTATAACCAGGTGTTGTGGTTGTAAATTTTACTTGTTTAACAAAACGTGCTGTTTTCTTTAAAAATATATATTGTGATAAATCACTTAATCTAATTAAGTCATTCGCATCTGTAGGGTTTGGATAATTGATTAATTTATAAGTATTCTTCATATTAATATTTTTACTTACACTATATTTTTGTCGTTCAGCCTGTGCCTTTGTATAATAATTTGATAAATCAATATCCTGAGAGGATTTTCCAAAGATAGAACCATCTTTTCCAACATAAGTCATTTATATTAGATTAAAAATGATATCATAAAAATTTTCATTATTGTTGAGTTGAAATAATACATATAAACATAATTGACCACAACATTTTGAATTAATTTCTTGAACTTGAAATGTTTGATAAACACCATTCTGTAAGAATTGTATTACTTCAACAGGTGGTGGCATACCATAACTATCAAAATAATATTTATCCTGACTATTATGAATACAAACCCAATGAGAACCATTCTGTGTGTCTAAATTCATAATAATATTCTTTGTATTCTTATTTATATGTATTAATTCATCTCTCATACAAATAACCACATTATCAATTTTTAGTGTTTTACAATACTTAGCTAGTTCTATATTTGACGTTGTATTCTTTCCAAATTGTTTAAACCATTTATCCATTTATTTATGAGAAAGATACAATCCATTACCCCGTTTAGTTAGTTTAACACCCGCTTGAGCGATAGAGGAAAGCATATCTCCAACCAACAATCTAGCTTTATCAGGTAGACTTTCAAGTTTTTGAGCAAAATCTACAATTACACCACTTCCACTAATTTGTTTCTCCAACTCCTTGTTATGTCTTTCCAATTCTTTTTGAGCTTTTAGTTGTGCCTTCCTTTCGTTAGCAGTTTTTACCGCTGCTGAAATACCACCAGTCAATGCTCCCGCCGCACTTAAACCAGCAAATAAAGGAATTAGAAACGGGAGAAATCCTCCTCTTGACTCGTCTATTGAATATTTCTTTAACATAGGTTTCGTCATTTTAATTTTAAGTGATCCAACATCATTTAGTGTTTTTACTTGTGTGTGTGTGAGTAAAACATCAATTCTTACAGCTCCTTTTCTTTGAATTGTATTAACATTAATAATACAAGGCTTTTGATTTTGAATACAAGATGTTAATTTATTAAGATTGATTTGATTAACATATACCCCAACCATTTATTTATGAGAAAAAACCTATGTGATATTAATCATAACACCATTATCTGTATTAATCTGTAATTCTGTTTCCTCCAAAAGCAAACAATATGCATTAACCTCTTCACTCTCCCCTCTTTCAATGTATAGAGAAGTATCCACTCGATTAGACTTTATAGTTTCCTTTTGAGAACTCAGGTCAATTGCGTAGATTGTATAAAGTTTTTGAAACGCAACCATATCCAAAATAGGATCATTATTACCATTACTTTCACACACCTTTTGGTAGGACTTGTAGGCTTCCGCATAATCATTTTTTTCCCAATCAATTTCCAATCTATCTCGCGGATAAAATGTGCCATCAAGAGAAACCCGAAGTTGTTTCACCTTAGCATTATCACTCAGCGCATTATTCTTATTAGTACCGTCCTCTCCATCTGGTTTTTTAAAAATGAGCCAGAGGTATCGTGGCTTTCCTTGAAGAACACCCAAATTCCAAGTGTAGGTAGTGTGTTCCAGTTTAACGTGTTGACATCTTCTTTTAAGGTATGATACATTTAGCGGTTTCTTTGAGTTAAGTCTTCTATTTAACATCTCTTCCGTTTTAAGATTAGGAGTATATTCACTGATATACCAACACAAATCATTAATAACAAATTTATTGTTGTCTCCAAAAGCATTTTCATCCCCAAAAAGCAACCTATTTACATTATCATTCCTTTGTAGTTGAAATCTAATTTTAAGACCATACAAAACTTTATCATAATCGCAAAATCCAAATATACCTTTAAGAGGTACTGCTACGGTAAAACTATTCACTGCTTTTGTTTCATCATTATACATTGACTTCCTTTGACTATAACCAGGGTCTGCGTTTGTACCCGTTGACATATCAGGAATAAAACCTTCAACAGCTCCCTTACCCATTCTATCACTAAACGAATATAGTGTAAATTTCATCATTTCAGATGTAGCAGAGACATAATCAACCGCTTCAACCTCTTGTGTTCCAATATACAGGCGGACACTGTCAAACATTTTCCAGAAGAAATCATTTACGAGTGTAGCATTAGTATTATTTGCAGCCTTAGTGAATTTAAATTTACACAGCAAGAAACTATCAGCTATATTCAAGTAAGTTTGTTGATTATTTATTTCAAAACTTTTTGTTCCGTTTGAATTCCAGTCTGTTCCTGTTATAGCATTTACCTTAAAATAGTCTTCCTTTTTAGTGGAGTTTGAAATGATAATCGTATCATCCAAATCATAGATACTATCAATCGCTTCCATACTTGTATTTATATAGCATTAAAATTGTTGAAACCCTGACCCAAGTATTTTAATGATTTTTTGTCGTTCTTGTGAAGATAGTTGAGTTTTACCTTTTTTTATTTCTTTGATTGCTTGTAATTTATGAGACTCCTTTTGAGCATCTTTTATACTCTTTATAGCACCCGCAACGGAGCCCACGGCAGAAGCAGTTGAACCAATTAGGTCTTTATGTTTAAGGATGGTTGAACCAATACCCATTAGAGTATCAATTATCCCATCTCCTTTATTTCGAAATTGATGACCTACACCTCGTTGTCTCTTAGGTTTATAGTATCCTCTACCCACATACCTTGTATAGTCTGGTGAAAGGAACATGCCCTCCCCTGTAATTATTTTATATTTTCCCAACTCGTGTTTTCTCACAATAACCATTATTTATTTATTGAAAAACTTCACGTAGGTGAATTCTGATGGATATAATTTCATCATTAAAGGATATCATACGATTATCTTGGTCGGTTATCCTAAAATTTACTCTGTATATGGTTTTTCCTGACACAGGTAAATAGACAAGATTTTTTGGTTCCATATTAAATTTATAACCAATTGGGGTTGAGTATGCACTGAATGAAAATATTGTATTTGTTCTTATTCCATCGTTATAAGCACCATCAATCAAATCACAATGAATTAATACTGAATTTATACCGGAGGATATTTGGATAACATTATCACTGTAAAACGTCCCGTTATTTTCAATCTTTTTTGAAGAGAAACCCAATAGCTCTCTAAACGAATTTTCAATCGTGAAATCAACTTTATAATTATTTTTAAGTTTAATAGTTGATTTTGAAGTGTGTTTTTGAATATCTATTACAATATTTTTTGGTTCATCACCTTTTTCTTTCATAAGGCGAGAGACTTCTGAAGATATTTGAGAAATCTCGTAAGCTCCAGGTGAAACGGTTATAGTTTTATATCCACTTCCTGGATTATAACTAAACTTGTTGTTTTTCTCTGTGATATTAAAAAGGGTATTGTAAGTTTCCATTGACAACAAAGATGCCTCATATGAGGTAAGGGGGTCAAGTTGTAGTGGGTAAGGGAATGAAGTTGTGTAATCGCTCGTTGTGAAATTAAAACTAAGAATTGTGCTTCTCATCTTATTTAATATCTAATAAAATATCTTTGTATTGACATTTATTAATTATTTTCATATTCATCAACTGATCTAAAATGGCTGAGGATTCATTAAAACAATTGTTGTTTCCAGCATTCTTACTACCTAACAACAATAATAGCCTATTAACTAATTGTGATGGGTCATTTGGAAGAAAACTAACACCTGAACCAAGTTTACTTAAAGCATCAATAATATGTTTCTCCTTCTCATTCTTCTTACTTTTACCAGCAACAGAAACTCCATAATCAAGTGCATTTAACAACTCAATATATACCCTATCTTCCTCTCTTTCCATATCAAGTGGTTCCTCAAAATATTTTGAACCGCTGAATCCGGGGTTTGTTAGAAGAAACATTAATCTTGGAGTTAATTTAACATTTGGTTGAGTAGAACTCAAGAACATCAATTCATCATTAAATATCAATACCTTTTCTTTCACAAGATGAAACACTGCTGGTTCTTCTGTTGGAATGAGACCTGCTCTGGTTTTTGAACCCGCCGAATATTCATTGTTTTGAAGAGCTTCCACAACATAATTAGGGGGTTGATTTACCTCCTCAAGTTTCCGAAATAATCCCTCGTCATCATATTCTAATTCACCAAGTTCTTGTTTTGTTATCTGACTAAAATCTTTGAGCATTTGAAGTTTTTTCGGAGTAAATTCTACCGTGGGAACTGTAGGTGAGTGTTGAGTTTTCAAAAGTGGTTTAAAGAATTTCTCTTGTTTTCTTTCAAAGGCTTCTTCACCAGTTAGTTTCTGTCTCCGTTTCTTCTTTATCTCTTCCTGTTGTTTTACAACTTTTGAAACCAACTCTTGATGTTCTTTAAACTTTCTTTCTCTTTCTTCGGTATTCATTTTCTGTATTTATTTATTGAAAAATATCATTTAATGAATTGTAAAGGTCAATGGGAAAATTTTCCTTTTCTTCATCATTATAGTAAATGTGTTGAAATAAATATTTTTCTTTAAATATTTCATCAAATTCTTTATTGGTATTAATACGAGTTGTTATTTCTTCTTCACTAATACTTGTATCTCTGCTTTTCATACGTTTGCGTTGAGTCTCCTCATCGATATCAAAACCGAATGATAAAATCTTAACTCCATCACCACACAATTGTTTAATAATTTGTCTCATTCCTTCAGGATTAGTTTCTAAAATCCCAAGACCATTAGATTTTACTTTATTTAACTCACTCTTACAATGTGAATATTTTGTAGAACCAAGAGAGACCTCCTCAAATATTTGACCTTCGTTCCTCAATCGCATATGTTCCTCCATTGAAATGTAGTAATAATCTTTCCCTTCTACTTCTCCTGGTCGCTTTGCTCTGGTTGTAGTACTCACAAAACGAATCATAGGGTGTTTTTAAAAAAAACTTACAATCTTTTCATTTTTACTATTCAAGAGTTTAGATTTATGAAAGTTCTTTCCAGAAGCAGATTTACCCACAAGGTTAATAATAATTGTTGTCATTTATATATGTAATTATGTTTAAAATAAAAATACATCCTTTAATATCTCATCTTGTTTCACAACAATATATTTATATTTTCCAATCGTGTGTTTCATATAATTTTCAAATTCTTTTTTACTACATAACGTAGAGCAATTATCTCTCCAAAAATTATTTACATCTATTGAATTTAACTTAAATAAAATAAAAGTATTAGCATTGTTTCTTATTGAGCGTCGAGGGAGTTGAAAATATGACTGACTAAGATAAATACAATTACAAGAAGAATGTCTCCCTCTTGTATAGTAGCTATCCATTACTGTTTGGTTTCTCTCATTAACACAATCATCAAAGATGACGAGGTTCTTTTTTGATTTATCTAAATCTTGAGGTGAAGGTATATCATCCGTATTATCACTGAGAATACAAGTTATGGGTTTTGGTTTAGGTTTCTGTGTATCACAAAATAGTTGTATTATATCCTCAATATTATAATCATTTAGTTTGTTTTGAAGTTTAAATAAACCGATAATGTCTTCCTTTTTAAGACCTGCATTAAAACCCTGTGAGAGTAGTTGATACTCGGGTTGAAAACTTGACTTCGTAAAAATTATTAAATTATCATAATCTAAAAAGTTGGGGGTAAGGAGCATCTTTAAAAGCAAACAGGTTTTTCCACATCCGCTTGAACCAACTATTAGACATCTCAATGAATTTGGAATGTTTTTATGGTTATTAAATTTTATCTTATTTTCCCAAACGGGTAAAAAATCATTCATTTATATATTTGGAAAACAGGTCATCCAACTTTTTTTGAGCTATTTTAGAAACTCTATATTTTATCCTGAGTTTGGGTTTAATTTCAAAATAATTCATTATTTTATTTATGTAGTATCTTGTATTAACATTTCCATTAAAATTATTTTGAATAATAAATATCATTAAACCCTTATACATTTCCTCAATACAAAGAGTCTCTTTCCTTGTAAGAAATGGTGTAATATCACCATAATGCTTAACATTCATCTCTCTTATTAATCTTGTAAAGTAATTCATTTTTGGTTCTAATTTAAAAGAGTTATATGTTTTTTTATATTTCTTATTATCATTAATTAGAATATAATCACAGAATAAACATTGTTTATATGAATCCTCATCATTAAGCCCCACTCTATCACAAGCCGGACAATTCTCTAATTTATCATATGGAGAGTCTGGAAATTCTAAATATCCTTCAGAACTTATCATATTTATGTGGTAAATTTTTACTTAAACTAAATGTAAGTTTATTCATTAATAAATACAATGTTTCAAAGCACAAAAGACAAATTTCAATCAATCTCTACTTCGGTGAAAGATATAGAAAAATATGTCAAAGATGTTAAATTGAACAAAGATAAATATGGAAATTTTTGGGTAAAACCAGTTATGGAAAATAACATGAGCCCCTCTATTTCATTTAAAGGAAGAGCTCTAACTATACCTGGAAAGACATCCATTAAAGTAAATCTAACAAAAGTTTCTCCTCTACTCCTGGCAATTTATTCAAAGCTTGAAAAAGTGATTGACCACGATACTTTGAAAAAGAATGATAAGACCATCAACAATACTTGTGGAGAAATTTGTATTTACTTTAATAATCCAAAGGGTGTAGATCTAAGTAAAATGAATGATGTTAATATTTCTGGTGAAATGTCATTTCGTTCTATGATAGTTAGAGATTATTTAAAGATAACTTTTGATATTAAAAATGTAGAGATTGAATCCGTTTATGAAAGAAAGTATATTGGTATAGATGGAAAGGTTTTTTCTGCTAATTAAATATGAGTCAATACAGCAGTGAAGATTTTACTATTTCATTGAACTCGGACAATAGTGATGATAGTATTTCATTGAACTTGGACGATGGTGATGATAGTATTTCATTGAACACAGATGATAGTTATGATACTAATAGTTTGTGCTCAAATGATAGTTATGAGAGTAGCTTTATTGATGACTCTGAGTATGATTCTGAGTATTCATGTGATAGTTATGACTTAGATGATTCTGAGTGAAAAAGTGTTTTAGTTTAAGCACAGCAATATATATAAAACGGAGCTGTAAAGCCCAAAAGTGTTTTATTTTAAGCACAGTGATATATATAAAACACCACGTTTTCTCACGCTATAAATATGGTTTATTGTGATACTTGCGAGAAGGAAGTAAAATATTATAAACAACATATTCTCACCGCAAAACATACATACAACATTTTTAACAAACTTTCCCCTCTTCCACCTGAAACAAAACACTGTTCTACATGTAATAAAAATATCCTCAAGAAAGGCTTCAAAATACATCTTAAAACAAATCTACATTTATCAAATTTTATCACAACTAAAAACTCTGATGGAGCATTCAAAGGACATATTAAAATAAGAGTCTTTAACTTCAAACCTCCTGAACCAGAGTCTATAGTTGATGCTGTAGAAATAGTTAAACCTGCTGTTCAAACGTTGATTGAAAAAACACTAAAGGAAATGAAACCACTTAAATTTTATATGGGAGTAAAATTAGAAATGACAAAGGATGAAGGAGTTATAGATGCACCATACATGAGAACTGAGCCACACTTTATATCTTCATATCAAGATTTTAAAACATCAGGAGTCTATGATGAACTTATTAAACAAGAGCAAGATGTGGATAATTCAATCGTAGGAAGTGGATTCAATATAGGAAAAATTATTTACATAGACATTCATATTCTTAAATCAGATCCTCTAAAAGCTTCTTCTTACATTGATTTACCCAGTGTTATCAAAAATAGAAAAGCAGTTATCAATATCAAAAATAAAGACAATAAATGTTTTCTCTGGTCTATTTTAGCACACTTACATCCTCCACATTTTCATGATGAAAGAGTATCTCATTATAAAAAATATGAGAATACATTAAATACGAAAGATCTAAAGTTTCCGATGACTTTAAATGATATTCCTAAATTTGAAAAGATGAATAATTTATCAGTTAATGTTTATGGTCTAACAGAAACAAACAACATTCAGGTTTTAAATCTTTCTGACAATTGTAAACAAACTCATATTAATCTTCTATATTTTAATTCAGACGAAAATTCACATTATACATACATCAAAGATATTGCTAAATTAATAAAACCACAAGTCTGTAAGAGAACAAATAAAATATATATTTGTTTGCGTTGTCTTAACTTCTTTAATTCACAAGAAAGATTAGATAAACATTCAAATTATTGTGGCGAACATAAATCAACGGTAATCAATATGCCTAAAGAAGGCTCAAAGATCACATTCAAAGATGAAAATAAAAAGATCAAACATCCATTTGTTATATATGCTGATTTTGAAAGTATTTTAGAAAAAATTGATACTGCTTCTCCAGATCCAAAAGAATCATACACAAATAAATATCAAAAACATACTCCTTGCGGTTTTTGTTATTATATCAAATCATCCGTTGGTGATAAATATAACAAGTTAGAGATGTATAGAGGCTCAAATACCCCAGAGGAGTTTGTGAAACGACTAGAAAAAGACTGTGTTCGATTAACCAAGATAATGAGAGAAACCAATAAACCAATGTCCTTAACAAGTAAAGAAAAAAGGGAATTTATAAAAAACAATGTCTGTCATATTTGTGAGGAGAAAATTGGTAAAGGTCTAAAGGTTAGAGACCATTGTCATCTCACTGGTAAATATAGAGGTCCGGCTCATCAAAGTTGTAATATTAATTATCAACTCCCCTCTTTCATTCCTGTCTTTCTTCATAACAACGCTCATTATGATACACATCTATTTATCAAGGAACTCTCAAAGACTTCTGGAAGTATCTCAGCAATTCCAAACACGGATCAGAAATACATTTCATTCACAAAAACAATTCACACATCTCCTATTACTCATATCAGATTTCTTGATACATTTAAATTCATGGCAAGTCCATTGGCTAACTTGGTTCAAAATCTAAAAGAGTTACCATGTCTTTCAGAGTATTTTTTAGATAAAGATTTTCTAACACAAAAGGGAATTTACCCCTATGACTATATGGACTCATTTGAGAGATTCAATGAAACACAACTTCCTTCAAAAGAAAATTTCTATAACAAATTAAACAACAGTAATATATCTGATAAAGATTATGTACACGCACAAAATGTTTGGGAAAAATATAACATCAAGAATCTTGGCGAGTATCACGATTTGTATCTCAAAACTGATGTGCTTTTATTGGCCGATGTATTTGAAGCCTTTAGATCTGTTTGTCGCACTGGATATGGATTGGATCCTGCTCACTACTACACAGCACCTGGATTGGCCTGGAGTGCAATGTTAAAAATGACAAAACAAGATTTGGATTTGATAACCGATGTTGATATGCTTTTGATGATTGAAAAGGCAAAAAGAGGTGGAATTTCACAAGTCTGCTCGAGTAGATACGCAAAAGCAAATAACAAATATCTTCCAAATTATGATCCAACGAAAGAGAGTTCTTACTTGATGTACTATGACGCGAACAACCTGTATGGCTGGGCAATGTCTCAGGCTCTTCCTTATGGAAAACTTAGATGGGTAAAGGAAAAAGACTACAAAAACGTTTTACAAGATGTATGTATCTCTACACAAAAAGAATTGGATGAAGAAAAAGTTGGTTATTATTTTGAAATTGATTTAAAATATCCAGAGGAACTCCATAACCTACACAAAGATCTCCCATTTGCTTGTGAGAAAGAAAGTCCAAAGAAAGAATGGTTGAGTGATTATCAACGATCGTTTGATATAGGTGAATCAACAGAAAAATTACTTACTACATTATATAACAAGAAAAATTATGTTCTACACCAAAGAAATTTGCGACAATATTTATCAAAAGGTCTAAGAGTAGAGAAGATCCATAGGGTTCTAAAGTTCAATCAAAGTCATTGGTTAAAGGCGTACATTGATTTTAATACACAAAGAAGAACAGAGTCAAAAACAGATTTTGAGAAAGACTTTTATAAATTGATGAATAATGCGGTCTTTGGTAAGACTATGGAGAATGTGAGGAAAAGACAAAATATCAGACTATCAACATCTTGGGAACAAGCATCAAAATTAATTAATAGACCGAGTTTTACTCGAGCTGAGGTCTTTACTGAGAACTTTTGTGCGATCCATTTGATTAAAGAGAGTATTGAAATGAACAAACCTATTTATATTGGAACAACAATTCTTGATTTATCAAAGTCATTAATGTATGATTACTTTTATAATAACTTGAGGAAGAAATATCAAAATGATGTTAATCTACTTTATATGGATACAGATAGTTTTATTTTGAAAATTAATACCAACGATGTTTATTCAGACATGAAAAGAGACATTAATATCTATGACACGAGTAATTACAGTCCAGAGAGTGAGTTGTTCTCTTCTAAAAATAAAAAGGTGATTGGAAAGTTCAAGGATGAATTAGGAGGAAATGTTATGAGTGAATTTGTGGGATTGAGGTCAAAGGCTTATGCTTATAAATACATTGTGAATAACGTTGAAAAGACTGATAAGAAGTTAAAAGGTGTAAAGAAAAATGTTATTAAAGAAACAATAAACTTTAAGGATTATTATAACTGTTTAACAACAAAGAAAGAAGAGTTTAGAAAGATTAATGGAATAAGAAGTTATAAACATCAATTATATTCAGAAGAGATAAATAAGAAAGCATTGGGGGCTTTTGATGATAAGAGGTTTATCTATCTATAATTCCAGCAATCTCTGTGTGTGTGTGTGTGTGTGTGTGTGTGTGTGTGTGTGTGTGTGTGTGTCTGTGTGTGTGTTTGTCTGTGACCGCTGTTTCTCGACAACCACGGGTCCGATATACTTTAAACTTGCCAGGTATATTGCTGGGGACCCGAGGATGTGCCTTTTCAAGGTTTTAAATTAATCGCAGAAGTAGTTACCGAGCTATGGCGATTTAGCCGTTCGCCGTTCGCTTTGGCTTTGCGAATGGACCAAACCATTCATGTAAATAGAGGGGGGGGGGGGGGGGGGTTCTGTGGTCGTTCGCTTTGGCTTTGCGAATGGACCAAACCATTCATGTAAATAGAGGGGGGGGGTTCTGTGGTCGTTCGCTTTGGCTTTGCGAATGGACCAAACCATTCATGTAAATAGAGGGGGGGGGGGGGTTCTGTGGTCGTTCGCTTTGGCTTTGCGAATGGACCAAACCATTTCATGTAAATAGAGGGGGGGGGTTCTGTTGTCGTTACTGCCACGCGGTTTGGAATGTTTTTCCGAACGGGCACCCACGTACGGGCACGTCCTAGTTTTAGAAAATGGAATTGATAGTCTCCCTTATGGTTATATAAGTATATAAGTGATAAGATATATATAAGTGATAAGATATATATAAGTGATAAGATATATATATATATAAGTGATAAGTTAAAAAGGGGGGGTTGGGGATTTTAACGGGCTACCGCCGCCTTTTTTACTATTATATAAATGATAGAACCAAGTATCAACCAGACTAAAGAGTGGAGGTGTAATCAACCTTGGTATATAAATGGAAAACATAATGAATGTGAAAAATATCAAATAGGTATAATTGAAAAGGCAACTGGTAAAAAAGTTCACAAAACAAATAAGAGAATTAATTTAAATACCGGTGAATTGGGTAAAAAAGATGGAAATATTTTTGAGTGGTCGAAAAACTTTGATGGTTGTCAGGAAAATATATACTTTAATTTTAAAATGGTATGTGGCACTGGAGGCGCTCAAACAAGAACATTGAGGGAGGTTTACCATTTTATCTTAGCTCAGTTAAAATATCTTAATAAAAAACCAAACTCAAACATATTTTTTGTTAATGTATTAGACGGTGAGGAGAGTTGTAGGAGAATTAAATTATTTCCCACGCATAAACAAATATTTGTCGGGTCGATATTTGAGTGGGTTATATTCACCAGATGATATTAAGAGTAAAAGGTTAAAAGGTCCATAAGGTCAGAAGGATCACAGGTTCACACAGAAGGACCATTGTTTAAGTGGTCTAATGAATAAGGATAACATGTCAAAAGGTTAGAAGGTTCGTAAAGAACAGGGTGAGAGAAATATAGGTGTTTAGGGGCAATGAGGGAGGGGAAAAATTAACATGTAAGTCAATGGGAAAATGAGAGTGTCCCAGAAGCAACATTTATACACTACTAATATGACCATAACACTTTAATTCCAATGTCGTGCATACAAAGTGAATGGATTGAAGTGGTGTATGGTTAATGATTCCATGATAAGCGGTGTATGGACTAACAACCCACGGAAATAAGGAATTCGCCTCGGTTTTTTGATAGCATGTTATATTAGCCGAATCCTTGTGGGGTATATAGATTACAGTAGATCTTCCTTCAGTTGTGTAAGTAAAACTTACCTTATGGATGTCGGGATTCCCCCAATTTCTTTTTTTTTTTTTTTTTTTTTTTTTTTGTATACAAGATCGAGGCTCGTGAAAGAGCTAAGAGCTCATTTTGTTTAATGTTATAAGCAGCATTAGCGACTGTTTAAAAAGCTAATAATATGTGTTTGTGGTTTATAATTTTTTACAAGCCCGGCTACGCCGCTGTTAGACTTTCGGTCCTGTTGTCCATTGTCTATTGATGTCCTGGTATAATTCAGTTGTTATTGTTCTTATCGAGTATGTTTTTTACCCCATGTGCATGAAGCAAAAAGCAGGGTTAAAGGTTCACTTCTGTCTGTTTGTCCTTCTGTCTACAAATGCCAGTTTTTGATCGAGGAATAACAATTTAAATTGAATGTTATATTTTGGACATGAATCGGAACAAGAATCGGAAAACAAACCTGTAGTTTAGCAGTACTTTGGCTCTGAATTTAGCCCAATCACACATAAGGACATCATAAAGGATACAAACAACAGACATGAAGAACTAATGTAACGTGTTAGATAAGGTCGTGCAAAAGACGCTACATCAATGGCGGTAAATTTCCGGAATTTTTTATGGTGTAGCCCATAGGGTAAAGCCATCTAGAACAGTGTTTGTCTGTCCATATATGTATGTATGTATGTATGTATGTATGTATGTATGTATGTATGTCCCCTCAAACGTACACCAAACAGAGCTGAGGATCTGCTCACATGACAGGGTGATGTGATTGCTTCGTACAACGGCTGACTCCACACTCCGCCATTTTTATTTATATGCCATTCAGGCCGAACATATCATCAAACCTGTCGTATATCACATTTGCCATGCTCTACCTTCACGTTTCCGTTTTTCAAGCCGATTGTTAAAATGACCATCAAATATCGAAAGCATCGGCGTTACTGGTCTTCTAACGACACGGTATGTATAGGCCTTAGGCTTCATGCCTTTATGCCTCACCTTCAGGCCGCTTCGGACAAATTAGCCCATGTTTCTTAATGCAGTAGTATCGTTTTCATAATAATAATATCATTAATAATAATGATATAGTAAATATAATCATAACACTGTAGGTCCTTTGTCGTGATTGCAAGGTTGTTGGATTGAAGCGGTGTATGGTTGGCTTATTGTTGACTCAAACATATAGAATAAACCAGTGTCTCAATTTAATCTCTTCACTTCCATGGTGACAGACAGCTTAGAGACTTACAGCACTTTAAAAAAAAAAACTTACATTATTTGCTAACTGGTATCTCCACCAATGTCACTATCCTCTTCAACTAAAATATCAAACAAGCCTGGCTACGCCACTGTTAGACTTTCAGTCTTGTTTTTACTCTATTATATAATATTTTAAATCTCTATTATATTTTGATTTCATTATGTATTTGAACACTGTCGAACACAAATCGTCTTTTTCACACTTTCAAAACCTTTCCGGTTACCAGTACTTGGACAAAATATTACAGCATTTAACGCCATCACAACGAATCAAATTTGCTGCTCGTAGACCCCGCCCATGTCCTTGTTTCTCGAGAAAGTGTGGGTGATGTGTTCTATGAACTCTCTAATGAGCCTAATTAGTCCCATACCTGGAGGGGACTCTCGGTTTTCCCTACGTTTGTCAGTCTGTCCGTCTGTCTGTCCGTCTGTCCGTCCGCCTGTCCAGCCATCTGTCTGTCCCACCTGGGGTTTTGTGCACTTTTTCCCATAACCTTTAAAATATTTAACTGAAACTTGGTATATGGCTATATTATGATACGTTACAGAAAAAGTTTGGGTTTCTGGGCATTTCACCAATTTTTCACAGTTATGCCATTTTTGGACTCAGAAAATATCACATATTATGCATGGGTCAGTTTCTTCACTTTTTCCCCTTACCCTTCAACATTTTGAACTGAAACTTCAACATTTTACATGGTATTGTTATGTTAAGTTGGAGAATAAGTTCGACTTTCTGAGCGTTTCATCAATTTGAAGAATTTGTTCGAAATTTTAAAAACCATTCATTCGCATCAGTAGTGAACATGTATTGCAAAGCACTTCTCGTTCTTGTTATAATAGTAATTCATATGAAAGTAAATCAATGTCTCATCATATCCTCCTGCATGTGATTGATGTGTAAACCCCATTCACAAGTCTTAGCTATAGTATAATTAAAAACTAGAACGATGCGACTGTGCCTTGGCATCGCCAATATGCCTCCGCATAGTCCCACAATGGGTACATGCCCTCATGCCCTCGTTCACTGTCCTAAAAATAAACAAGTTTGATCTAAATCCCTTCAGCTGTTCTCAAATATCACATTATACCAGCCATGACAGGTTTCACATCGATCAGTGAAGCAGTTTCGGAGAAGGGATTTTTTAAAAATCGGCTTTCAAGCTAATATGGCTGCTAAACCACGTAACATATGACCTTAAAAATGTACACTCTGCATATGTATGGGTGGGGGATCACGTTTGTGAAGTTTTGTGTTGATCGGATAAGGTTAGTTTTTATATCCAAGATGGCTGTCAAACAACGTGACCTACGACATCATGATTTTCAAACTATATGCAGCAATGGTGCTAGATGATATATGTAAAAATTCGCATCGATAGGGTAAGTAGTTTCAGAGATATAATTATTTAATATTTCCTTCAATCCAATATGGCTACCACACCATGTGACCAATGATGTTTTCTTGATAATATTTTAATTGCCATGCCTAGTCAATGACACACGTAAAGTTTTGAGTCAATCAATTTGGTGGTTTGGGAGAAGATGCTTTGTTAAGGTTTTAGGTTAAATCCAATATGGCTGCCAAACCATGTGACCTCTAATGTCATAAATTTAATATTTCACTACAAATGGTCATCGATAATGTGCATGCAATTTCAGATTTTTTGGATAAGGAATTCGATTGAAACATTTTTGACTGGTATACCACTTCACCTATGCTTCACCTATGCTTCACCTATGCTTCACCTATGCTTCACCGTTGTCATTACCATGCTTTTGTTCCCCATTTGGGGGTACTTGACAATGTGCCAAGTTTCAAATTTTTCCATTCATCGTTTTCAAAGTAATTTTTTAA